>NW_004797349.1:470282-471722 GCF_000002075.1 Aplysia californica
GGTTGGTGGCCCTGCAAGTCTAGCAACGCCGAGTAGAGACTGCTGTTTTATGGATGGCCAGTAGGAAAAAGAGTGACCTTCGGCTTGGCACACTGACCCCATCTCAAGGATGAGCTAATGTGAATAATGAACAGTGGTTTTAGTGATAAAGCAGAAATACTCAGATTGAATGTGTGATATTGGTGTGAAATGACCTCACTTCCCCCCTTTTTACTTCACGTCGGACAGCACCTTTTTGGTAAGAGATGAACATCCCGCTCTCATGTCGTTTAGAAAAAGGCACCTGCGTCTTTACGTCTCGGTTTCTCAACATATCCATGCGTACTATATTTCCTTGTCCGAGCATATGCGCAACTTGACCCGTGCGCATGTGTATGTAAGCTTCCATTCATGTATACTTGAACTTATACCCGACCACCCGACTCTCTCTCTCTCTCTCTCTCTCTCTCTCTCTCTCTCTCTCTCTCTCTCTCTCTCCCTCCCGCTCACCTATTACCTATATCCACCAACACACGCCCACACAGTAGACCAGCACACCCCGGGTATATATCCCACTGCATTCACGGACATAGCCGCTACCTTTCCCCAAAGAGTGAGTGACCCAGTGCACGTGCCCGCCGGAGTGAGTGAATGAACCCACGTGCGCAGGCTGTTCTCACGTGTCCATGTTACCCAATTACACGAAGGCCTTCGTTCTACACCTTGCAGGACGAGCTTCGTCATAAACAGCACTTATATACAGGGTCACTTAAGACTTTATTGATCACAAATGACATTGTTCAAGAGACCCCGAGAGCCTTGCTTACACAGGTTTCCAGGAGGACTCCTGATCTTACACGTGCTCTCTTCACCTGCATTTCTGTACTCAAACACACTTTAACATTCTAAGAAAATCTGCAAAAAGGAAACCCACAAAACTTCTAGATTTTTTTGTGGGGGGCTAGCTTTATATTCATGCTTTTTTTAGCATTAAAAAAATCTAAAGCTGATACCACATAAACGGCAGTTGGGTTTCGTTGTAGTTAACGCAGACCCAGTAGAAAACGGCCCTATTTCAGTTTAGTTTTAGTAGAGGTTTTACGGCGCTCGCAACTGCACAAGGTCATATGAGCGCCAGAAGATTAGAGGTGTTACAAGAGAGTAACAAACATAAAAAAAAGAAGAAGCGGAGATAAGGCTGATAGATGTTTCATAGGAAAGAAGAAGAAGCAGCCCTATTTCGCCACGAACAAATTAAAATAAATGAACACTGAAAATGTGTATTTTATTGGAGAAGACCACACCAGAATCTTGTTCTCATACGCGAATAAACATAAAGGGCCACACGTTGTCTCGCGAGATGCAAGGCTGTGCATCATTTCCTGCGACAGGGAACAACACCGAAAGGCCACATCGAGTCGGGGGTGAGTCAACAGTAGGAGACGGAGGGGGTGGGGGTGG
>NW_004797349.1:472931-476642 GCF_000002075.1 Aplysia californica
CACACACACTCACTCCCTCACACACACACAGACACTTACACACACAAACACAGACATACACACACACACACACAAACACACATAATTTAAAAATATATATAATGTTCATCGACCAGAACCAAAATATACTCACGACACAAATAAAATGATGATTCAACCACCCCACCCCAAACCCGCAATTTCCCGACCATAAATTATAAACTCAACAATCCCCAAGCATGGAACCTTTGGGAAAAAAACGCTTGCCTTAACAGCGTTGGCAAGGTTTTGAACCGCAAACCATTTCGTTCGAAACGAAAGCACGTCGGGCTCAACCTCTTACGACGACATTATACCAAAATAAACCGTGTAAATATTATCACTGAAAGCATCAACGAGTGCCACATGTAACTGATGAAACAAGTTTTGAATCCAAACCAAGATAAACAAAGGCCCCAAAAATTGACGGTATAAATATCAACAATCTGTCCAATCAAACCATCCATTTCCAATCCCGTTCCTCTCTCTTTTTCCCCTTTTCCACGATCTTCTCTCTCTCTCTCTCTCTCTCTCTCTCTCTCTCTCTCTCTCTCTCCATTTTTTTCATCCCCTTCTCCTTCTACCTCTTCCTCGCACTGACTTCCTTTGTCTGTCTGTCTCTCTTTCTCCACCCTCCCCCCTTCCCCTCTCTCTCTCTCTCTCCCCCTCCCCGTATCTCCCATTCTCCCTCCTTTCTTCTTTCCATCCACTCACCTCCCTCCCTGGACCGCTTGACGAACACATGGCCGGGTTCCATCCAGATGCTAGTTTGTACCTGCAAATCTGCAAATTGAGGCCGACAGATTTCTAGCTCGCTCCCTGCTACTTCTTCGCAGTGGGTGGGCGGGTCTAAGACACATAGAGAGAGACCCTTGCTCTATCCAGTTCTTTACCCACTTCCTGTCTTTAGCCTCTGAGTGTTGGCCAACACTTTCCGGCAGGGTAGGCCAAGCAGATATTTTAAAACAAGACCAGATTTGACGGCCACTAACACAAAACTTACAAAGGTTCAACGAGCTGGTGATTTAGTGTTTCGAAAGAATTTGCGTGGAAAACTAAGAAACTGCTTTTAGAATAAGGCAAAGCTATTCCTCTAAAATAGTGAGTCAAGTTCGATAATTCAAAGAAATGATCCAGAGAAACGGTCTCTGCTGAAACGGAATAGTGAAACAGGCCCACAGTTTATAAACAAGTGATATTTTACAAAGAAAATAAGCCAGTTTGCCATTTAACTTCTTTCATACACAACGTCACGGAGACCCACAGATACTGGAGACCCCGGATTGCATAGAAGGTCAAGCAAGTTTCAAAAGGAGGGCTCAAGTAGGCTTTTACCAAACTTAGAACATACCGTTTGAGCCTTTCAACAATCGGCCGGCTACCGCATGGCAGACAAATCACACAACAGTAAAACATCATTATTATAATGCAGATGGACTTAAACTAGCACACATTTTTTCATTATCAACACTACTAGTCTCTCAGTAAAATATGTATGGGGTGAATAAACAGTCAGGCACGGATAACACGAACACGGAAAACTCCAAATTACGGATAGACATACAATGTGCAGTTCCCCGACTGTGAGTCTCTTTAGCTTTTCGTTATTATCGGTATACCCGATTACAGATTTGTCCAACATTTGTCAATCCCCGACGTGTTTGAATAATACTTGCTCGACTGTATACATATCTATCAACATCGAATGCCGTTGTCTTATAATCGAAACAGACAACCTTGTCAAAAAGCACCCTCAGTTCTTCGTCAAAACGGGCGCGCCAAAGATGACTTTTGCCCAGAGGCAAACAAAGGTCTCAACAACAAAGAGACACCACTGTACAGAGCTAAACACTTTTTGTACCTCGAATAACACACTTGAATTTATGTAGAACAACACTGCTGCCTTGTGTGGCAGAGGTACCGATTTGAGTGGTTTATTTGAGGTTGACTAAAGAGAGGCACGTTGACACAAAACTGACTTGAATGTTGAAGTTCGAAAACGTTAAAAGACAAGACTGTTTTGTGGTGTATACATTAACATGTCCAAATCTTTCCGAAGTTTAATACATAGACAAATAGATAGACAGACAGATGACAGGCATATAGGCAGACAGTCACATTGTGAGACAGTGGGAGACAGAGAGTCGGACAAAGAGATAGATAGGGTCGGGGAGAGGCAAAGGCAGATGGAGAGAAAGAGAGAGAGAGAGAGAGAGAGAGAGAGAGAGAGAGAGAGAGAGAGAGAGAGAGATAAAGAGACGAGAAGTGTTCAATTCTTCATTTGTTAAGCAAAAAGGTACCAAGACTCACTCCTACTATATCCTGCAGATAGACCATCCCCCCCCTCCTGCCCCCAGTCACTATGCTGCTCACGATCCGTCTTACGTTGCCTTTCTAGGCAACACGCAACGAAAATACATGAATAAATTAATTAAAATTAGGCGTTACAGCAGTCAATTAAAATTATTCGAAACCATCAGACGGCTCTGTATAGTCAACAGAGAAAGTGGGCGTTTCACTTTCTGGTTACATTCTTTTTCGGGGAAAACTTACAAGTCAAAATTGATTGATTTTAAGTGATCTCACCAAACTTGGTTGGACTAGTTCAGAGCAATCTAGATGGTCTCTTATTGGTATTTGGGAATAACTAGTTTGTAAATGATTCATAATCATACCCCAAACGGCATGATTCAGACAATCTATGTTGTGGGATACTTCAACCTTGCCTTTCAGGGTCAAAAGGGACACAATATGACACAACATCCCAACAGACAGACGGGCATACTCATTAAACCAACTTCCTACTTCGAGACGCGGAATTTAAATCCGCGGCTTCTTCTGTATGCAACGCTGCAAGAGCCTAACCATTGGACCAAAAGAGGTATTGCAGTTTGGGATACCTTACCATCACGTCCTTACCTCTTTCGAGGAACCCAAATGCCAAATGCCCATGCTGCAGTGGCCATGTTCTATTGCGGAAATCCCTTCAGTACCGGCAGAGCCTAGGCTGTCTGAGTAACTAAGATAGTTTAGTTTTAGTTATAGTAAGAGTTTTACGGCACTTGCAACACAATAAGGTCATATAAGTGCCGAAGATTAGAGGTGTTACAAGAGAGTAACAAACACAAAAAAGAAAGAGGGGAGATGCAGAAGATAGATATGTTATAGGAAAGAACGAGCAAACCACACCAGAGAACCCGCCAACCACCCACTAACTAAGATAGCCTAGGACTGAGCGCATACATGTCGTACAAAACGGGTTTCCATTAAGTGAAAGGAATGGCGTGCGCTACTGGCTATAGCCCAACGGGCTAAAGGGAAACGGACTGTGAAATCATTTACTGGCAATTGGTTGTGTGTAACCTGTCCCGACATCCTCCGCTGAGTGGAGTGCCCTCTCCCGTCTTGGCGGAGCCCCCGCCACTCGCCTGGCTCTGTTTGTGTTTCGCTCTTATCGGCGACACAGCATCAATCACTATCATCATTTTATAAACACTGCTTCAGACCGACGGCCCAATGCTTTCTCCCCGATTTTTTGTTGTTGGTTTCTTTAAAAATCAAAGATAAAAAAATGAAATGCCATTCCAACCCACCCCTCTCTCTCCACCCGCTCTCCAACAATAAAAGATTTTTAAAAAAATGAAATGTCACTCCAATTCCCCCCCCTCCCCCACTCCACCCGTTCCCCTCCCT
>NW_004797349.1:479999-482792 GCF_000002075.1 Aplysia californica
ACATTCACACACACACACACATATACACACACACTTCCCCCTGCCTTTCACTAGAGTGTGACGACAGAACACTCTGCCCTTCACATCTCTCTTCTCTCACCGACTCTATTTTCCCCACTCTTGCACAAGCACATCCATGCACATAAACAACAACAACAACAAACATGACCCCCCCCCCTTTCCAGCCTCTCCCTTTCTCCTCTACACTTAGTTTTAGTAAGTGTTTTACGGCACTTGCAACACAATAATGTCATATAAGAGCTGAAGACTAGAGGTGTTACAAGAGAGTAACAAACACAAAAAACGAGGGGAACTAAAGACGATACATGTTTTGTACTCGTAGGAAAGAAGGAGCAAACCACACCAGAGCACCCGTCAACCACCCGCCCCTCTACACTAATGCACTGACAGAAACCTTAACAGCGTACTGAAAACACGTACAGAACAAGCACACACATGCACATAAACAACAACAGCACTAAACACCTTATCTGCCGATCCAATGCCCGCCGCCTCATTGATACGCCCCCCCCCAACCCCCACCCTCTTCCCAGCATCTCTCTTTCTCCTCTACACTAATGCACTGACAGAAACCTTGACAGCATATCGGCAGCACGTACGGAACACCCAATGGGAGTGACGTCACGACACTTAGTACTGTCAAGCGAGGTGAACCGGGCGACCTGGGGGGTCATTCTTCACTGCCGTTGTTTATCGACGAGCCCCTGGATTATGCCGTATTTGTCACAAGGGTTGGAGTAATTACGCTGGCTTTAAAGCGATGGTGTAATCTAGTGCAGCTTTTAGTTTTTCGAACTCCACAACCTTAAAGGACCCAGCAAACGTAAAAAAAAAGCCAAACAAAAATTCATGAAGGAAAAAACAACAAAAAAAAAACCGCAGATGAGAACGAAAAAGAAAACAATCAACAACAGGCTTTCTACCTGAGGTAATGTATGATGAGAGGAAAAAACCCAACTTTAAAAAAACCCACGAAAAAATAAAAAATGAAAAAGTGCGACTCGTAAACAACACCGTAGCTAATTAACCTGTGCTAATTTTGTCCAGCCGATCAGGTTGCAACAAGAACTTAGCTTTGTAAACTTAAGAACAACTTATTAAAACAAACTGACACGTGGACCTCTGAGTAACACGCCACCATTCGCAAATAGAAAATCAGTTGGGCGTTTTAGCACGGGGGAGAGAGACACTCGGAGAATAAAAACGTACCCATCAGCCCTGACGTTAACGAGCAGGCTGGCAGGTAAAAAAAAGATCGTGTGCTCAAGCCGTCAGTTCTAGCTTCATACCCCGGCCTGTCACGCCAGTTACGTTAGCAATACTTACTTTCTAGTTTTAAAGCACAGAGGATTGGGAACCCTTAAAAAAGACAACATTATTCATTTATTTATCAGCTTATTTTATTTCTTATACAAAAATTTGTTTCAAAGAAAAAGAAAAAAAAGGCAAGAGGGGGGTGGGGGTGGTCTTCAGAGGTAATTCATATTTGTTTTAGAAAGTTAAAGAAAATAATCAAAACGTCTAGCTAGCTGTACGCTCATCAGGCTAGAGAAGTGGTGCCAGCGAGTCAGGTTCGAATCCACAACGGGGCATTTTAGGATTACGTGTTTTTTTTAGGTGCGTCAGCTGCTTGCTATCGCTTTGTGGTTCTGTTCAATCGGAGATGGCTGTAGGCCGGAGATACTGCATCAAAGGTAACCCGTGTAGTTTTAGTGGGTCTTGAGGGTTAAGCTCATACCATGCAAAGTTTAACTCTAGAAGCTTGGTTATTTCACTCAGACTCAACTCATACCCTCCCTCCCCAGTAGCCAACACTGTTGCAAAACAAAGAACGGTACTAAACAGTACACATGCCATTGCATTCTCTCGTGGGATAAACATATGAGAGAAGTCTTCAGCATGTTATGGAAAACTTTTCATGTCTCCATGAGTACTATAAGGCAACTTCATTGGGGTTCAAATATCTTAAAGAGTAAAAGGTTGCAGTCACAAGATTATAAAAACAAAACTCTCATCGAGGAACCATGATTTTTAGTCCCGCCTATTCATGACCTAACTCAGTAACTGTCTACCTCGCTTCGAACCCAGAACAAAAACAGGAACAAAAATAGCGCCATCAAAACTCATTCCGTGAGAGAGTTTTCTATATTGTTTGACTTACAACGGCCGAAGAGATGGCCCTATATAAATACATGTAACAGAATAGAGTCGCTTCCAGCATACTAAAGGCCATTGGTATCATAATGACTGACCAAGAGGAAGGAAGAGAGGTCAAACATGCGTTCTGTCTGTGTGCGTCACAGTCATAGTCAATCACCCTACAGCAAAGAGAAAACCCCGCGCTCAGCTGTGGAGTCACCAGCGGCGATAAGCTCGCTTGAAGCACTCCCCTACATCATGTTTCCGACTCCAATTTCAGCTGTCGCTCCACCCAAATGTTGTTCTGGTGGCCTATCGATTCATCAAGCGAGCAAACATCCCCGCCCCCTCCACTCCATCCCTCACGACTCCCTCGGCTCGCCGCTATAAGCCGCTGGCTGGCGACTTTCGCCCATCGCCGCAGCCACTAGGCCGACACTCACGCCTCGTCCCACTCTGGGTGGCAAGCAACTAATTATCTTTTGTAAAAAACGTTTTTGTTTTAATCAGAATTTTAGTTCAGTTTAAGTTAGTACGAGTTTTACGATGCTCGTAATTGCATAAGGTCAAATGAGCGAGCAATCAGTTTTACGGCACTTGAAAGTCATATAAGTGCCAAGGATTTGAGGTGTT
>NW_004797349.1:483028-484038 GCF_000002075.1 Aplysia californica
ACAAAACACAAACAAACATACCCCCCCCCCTCTTAAAAAAGAAAAGAGGATAGGAGGGGAAGGAGGTTTACTACACCGCAACACCAAAAATATCAGTGTAAAAAAGAAAAAGACATATATATATTTTTTTTTTATTTCAGATAAAAAAGAAGTTGTCCAATAATTTGTCTTGTCGCAAACGACCTATTTGTTCAACCTATTTGTTGAAGGTCTTTTGGTAGCAAGTTACCATAAGCCACTCGCTTGCTTTGCTTTAGAAAAAAACAAATTCCAACTTCCGCTCCATATCGCACCACTTCATATGAACTTACGCTTCAACCCCCACCCTCAAACCCCATATTAAAAACCCAGGGGAAAAAAGCCCCACAACCCAAAAACCAATACCAAATAAACCCTGAGAGAAGCTCTCCATTTCCCCCCTACAACCATTAAAACCACCAGTTCATGTTCCAGCGCGAGAGGAGGAAACAAACCAAATGGGGGCATGCTTTATATCGGCGAGAAGACTCCTCAGACATTATTCAAACCTCCGAGGGTGAAAGGTCCCTCTTTTCGTAACCTTATCTCAGTGCCTCTGCGGCATTAATCACTCTTTACAGCTGCACCAGACTGGGCCTTTCGTAATAATACACCTATGTTTACGGGCAGGTAATCAGCTCGCAGGACGCTTATCGCTACGGATGCCGTGCTAGCGCGGACCGGTAAACTACGGAGCGAGTCTGGGGGCGCTCGCCGCTCGTGCATGCCTGATGGCAACAGACACTTAGCAGAGGAGGCCGTGAGTACACCAGACGCTCAGCCACGGAATAAAAGTTATATAATGTACATATTGGTGGGTGCTATGTCCGAGCGAGCACACTTTCACTGCCGTTATTTATCGACGAGCTACTGGATTATACACGCAAGCAACCTTTGGTAAACGTGGAAACGAGCAACATTGAATATACATTATCATTCTGTTCGGAGCTGCCTCTCTCCCTTTCTACACACACACACACACACACACGCAC
>NW_004797349.1:484235-485501 GCF_000002075.1 Aplysia californica
TAAAAAGCAAACAAAACGAGCCCATAACAAAACGACAACAAAGAAAAAAATCACTCACGCACACCCACAAACTGCAAGACAAAAAAAACAAAAAAAAACCCACAAAAAAAACCGCAGCACAGTGAACATAATAACATCCAAACCCATGACAAGAGATAACATTTTTGGAAGAGAAAGAACGATGATTCCCAAAAGCAATTAAGGATTCAATGATGCGCATCCACAGACGATCCGTCAACCGTCATTATGCGGGCAGGGCGCACAGTCGATAACAACTGTCATACTTCTCATCGAAATCCGCTCACCAGGTCTGCTCCGAGCACAAAATGCACCCGCATTGCCATTGCCCTGTCATTGGCATAGGTTAAATCGTTCCTCTCTTCAATTACCGCGAGTCTCGGAATAACGAGCGGCCCAGACAGGAGGGTTTAGATTAGAGTGAACAACACTACGTATTTCTGCACATCAAAAAAACACCAAGACACACGATCTCGGAGTAGAGTCACTTGCTCGTGCTGGGCAAGTACCCATTTCTTGATGAACCCGATTTCCTAATCAACCGGATTAAAACCGAGTCTTCATTTGAAGAAATAGTTCGTAGAAAAAAAACAAAACATGCAGTGACAAAGGTCTTCAGACCCCACAACACCACACCGAATGCTAATCCCACATTAGATAAATTAGGGAAGTAAGCTAATACTGTTCGGCTGGATTAAAAACACAAGTCATACAGTCAGCGTTAAACTGAAGAAAAGCAGCTCCGTTTCCACCCAACCCCCTTTTTATATTTAAACTTTAGGGGGGAAAAACCGCAACAAAAAACCCCAAAACAACAGATAGTTGATACACTTGATAAATATATTTCACCGAAACGGCCAAGAATCGGGTATCTAGACTACGATAGAGCTCAAAATGAGAGTAAAATAAAACGTTCTAGGAAACAGCCTTGAAACAATTTTCTTAGCAAACATCACAAACCTGAAACACAGCTTTTGCGGAGGGATTCTGCTCACAAAAACCTATCCGGCTAACCAGATTTTTAATAATTCGGAATCCCCCCCCCCCTCTTCCACACACATACACACTCATGTCTACCAGATATCAATCTAGATGGCGCTCGGTGATTGGCTTGATATATAGGGGTAACAGTTGGCGTGATGCTGTCGGCTGGAAGCAAAAGTTAATGATAATGAGTATGTCGTGATGCCTGCACACTGCTACTGCTGTAGTGGAGGACGGACGTATGTAATTACCAATACACCCCCA
>NW_004797349.1:487783-491852 GCF_000002075.1 Aplysia californica
GGGGGGGTGTTATGACTTCTCTCTTAAGACAGTTCAAATGACAATATAGTATAAAATATGAATGTATACGTTTGTTCGAAATAAAACAAGAAAAACGTCGACCCGATGAGGGTCTTTTTATACTATATTATGAAGTCCTGGAAAGTTAAGCAAACAAGATGTAAAGAAAAATACGACGTCGGACAAAGCTGACCCTCGAACTCGCAATTTCACGATTACAAACGAGTCCTGTAGTCAAATCACTGTGCTAGACAACCGACACCACGTGAGGTAAGAGGCATAGAGGTGTTCTTCAAACACGAATAAAAAGAACAGGCTTCGTCACATAAAAAAAGACACAGTTTCAAAATCGCGTTATGTATTTTGTTATTCTTTTTTAAAAACTCCTTCAAACTCCCAATCGTGCCAGCCCCTATCTCCAGTTTCCCCCCTCTGAGCACGACTCGAGGAATATCTTGTGTCTCAAAGACGCCAGAAGGGTCGCCGGCGTTGTTTCGAGAAAGCATGACTTGTATTTTGTATTCCCCCGCTCTCCGCCGCCTTGTTGGCATTGTGGCAACATCTTTGCTTTGCGCACTCGGCACATGGCGTGAAGAAAGATGTCTTTCTCTGCCCCTCTTCCTCACCACAGGCACGTGTTCTGTGTATGTCCTCGCGGAGACCCTGTTCTGTTAGAACACTTAGACGTATGCCGCGGTCACGTGCACTCTCTGCACTGTTTTACAATTTACGCGCTTATTGTTGGTGGAAGGAACGGAAACTTGTTTATAACGATAACACATTCTTTTTGTGGGTTTAGGAATATTTTTTTTCAAAATAACTTCTTTTGACGGTGTTAATAGCGTAGCGTTCGTCCCACCCACAACCGCTCCGACTTTCTCATCAGGCACGTACACTCATACATGAGTTATACATACACAAATACACATACACGAAAGTGCGTTAGCACATACATATACACACACATTTTTACTATACACACATTTCGTTAAAGACAATGTAAAGACATTTTGAGAACATGAGACCGATATAGCTCAGATCTTTTGCTTCTGGGCGGACACTACTCCTAGACATAAAAGAGCGACTCCGTTGTGATGCTTCCAAGAGTAAGACATACACACACACACACACACACACACACACACACACACACACAAACACACACACACACAGACATGCGCGCGCATACACACACACACTCACACACACCTATACCCATGCACATGCACACATGCACATATATGCATAACCCCCCCCCCCCTCTACACGTAGACACACATTTCCCAAGTGAAGTCCGACTACTGGTACCCACACAGCATGACAAAGGTCAGAGGTCAATGTGTGTCCAGACGACGCCCGTTTACCACGCAGGGGGTCGGAACTTTGGACAGCCGGTTTCCGCCAGGCTGCTCGACAATGGGCAGACGTGCATGCCAGTTGGCACAACCTATTAAAGAGACAATCGTGCTAGAATAACACCTGGCTGTTAGCCAGTTGTATCCCAGGATTTGCCAGCATGCTATAAAACAGTCAACCATTCCGAACATTCACAAGTCATGATAAGTACAAGCGGCTCATTCCGTTGATTTTGTCTTTGTCTTAAAAAACGGACAACAAGTGCTTTAGTTTTAGTAGAGGTTTTACGGCGCTCGCAACTGAATACGGTCATATGAGCGCCAGAATATTAGAGGAGTTACAAGAGAGTAACAAACATAAACAAGAAGAAGGGGAGATAAGGACGACAGATGTTTGATAGGAAAGAAGAAGCAAACCACACCAGAGCACCCGCCAACCACCTACGACGACAAGTGCGCAAGTAAAGTGTCATGTTTGAGATGAAAAGTTTTGCTTCACATTAGATTTAAAAAGTTAAAGCTATGATATTATATATTGATATGCACAGTCTTCCATCCTCCATTTGAATGAAAACTAGTACGACTCCACAGTGACTCCTTTTAAAACATTCTTAGAGTACCATTTAAAGTTCCTTGTGAAAATAACGTTTTCCCTCTTTCAAAATTTACGCGGCTGCTGTCATTCACATAAGTGCCAGGTCTGCAACCCGACAACGCACTTGTGGGGGGGGGGTGGACTGAGGAAAGCAAAGCAAAGTTAAGTGCACGTACTGTGCCTCAAGATCCAAGAACCAACTCGGTGAAGCCAAGAATCGAACCAATTATCATCCAAAATGAACGCTTCGTGGAAAGTAAAGCGCTGGTATGATGATGATGATGATGATGATGATGATGATGATGATGATGATGATGATGATGATGATGATGATGATACTACTACTACTACCACTACTACTACTACTACTACTACTACTACTACTACTACTACTACTACTACTACTACTACTACTACTACTACTACTAATAATAATAATAATAACAATAATAATAATTTTTCTAAAAGCCTACTATTTCTGAAGACTGGTTTTAAAAAATTGTTTTAAACAGTTTTACTTTTTACAAGACTAATACGGCTAACCAAGACACGAGTCCAACAGTATCAACCACCAATGTTTTCTATTTTCATATTAGTAATCTAAACTTCAAGACAAATTTCAAATATTACGTTCAACGTGAAATAATTACTTCTAATCCCATAAAAGCCCTGCCACGTCAAACTTCACGCCTTAGGAGTGGCGTCTTCCTTTAATCTTTGTCAGAAGTAATTGGAAACAACTTTCATTATTTCTTGACAGAAATATACCACGGCTACAAGGAGATCAGTCACACACACACATACAGGACTCGGAAACTTGTCTCCAGGCTATGTGACACAATTTACAATTTTTAATCAGAAAGAGTACAAGGTGGCATCACGACACCCAAGACAGTGGCCTGAAGAGATAGTAAAGCAGCAATCGCATTGCACCTTCCAGCGATATTAGTGGACTTCAATCTCTAATTCCCGTTTTTCGACAGACACAACAACAAAAAAACAAAGAAAGAAACAAACAAAAAGCAAAAAAAACTTGGAAAGCAATCGGGTGAAGAGAGAACAGCCCCCCTCCCCTGCCCCCGCTGAATAAAAAATAATTAAAAAGTCATTTTACATAAAGCAAGTAAAAAAATAATATTTATAACAAAACCAACGCAGAAGGGACATGAAAATCGAAACTCAAATTTATTAACCTCATATAATATCCCTTCAACTAGCATGCTGAATGTTTAATAGATGGGCCAAAGCCTTTACTCGATTTTTCCGTCTGTACAAAGACTTTCAGGCTAAGCACGTAAATGTCAAGAAGTTGATCACATGTGTGTCCATGTCTGTCTTACTCACACACCACCACTTCGCACCAAAAATAAAATCTGTCAAGACATTAGCAAGGCAATGCTGAACACACATCAAGGTTACAGAGCAATAAGGAAATGTCAAGTAATTAGAAACAAGACATTTTAAAGAAATGAATTTGTCAAGTTTTGATTGAATTATATCGGGCGCAAAACCTTATAAATACTGGATCAAAGGGAAGATTATAGCTTTACAAATGCTCAAGACATCTTTGCGCAATATTCGCAGAACGATCAAATCTGCACATAAATGAGCAGATTTTCTGCTCCATCGTTTGACGGTGCCAATCACCATGCTACATCCGTGGTACTCAACAGCTAATTCCAAAACATCAAGGCAAAGAAAAGTTAATGAAGTACAATGTATATTCTTCCACAACATGCACAGACATGCGGGACCGCCCCGAATAGCTGCCTCACGGAACTGTTAATCAGCCCTCAGCCTTTTCATTACTGCTCGCAAACTTTAATAAGATTAGGTGTCCACTGCCTTGTTATCTTTCACCCTCTCGGCCATTAGCTCCTAGCTACCCACCTAGATTAAAGGACGGAAAGGCCTCAAAGAGAAACTGTTGACGAGTTGACGACCAGCTGCCTGAAGGCTGTGGACAGTCGCGTTCACTTCCCCGTCAAGATACGTGGACAAGGAAGTTGAAGGAGAAACAAGCAATGGGAGTTCCCCTGTGCATATTATATGTATGTATGGTCCTGCTCCCTAAGAACGTTTCTCTGCACTTCAAGGAGTCTTCAGCTGCCGTTATTAT
>NW_004797349.1:496583-499580 GCF_000002075.1 Aplysia californica
CCCCATCTCACGATTTCGAGTCCGGAACCCAACCACTAGACTACCGACACCACATAGATAGATACACCTAATTTAAAAAAAGAAGCACTGAAAGAGACTTACATTTTCAGAAGTTCTGAGATCACGAAAAACAAATAATGAAACTTGGCTTAAGAAATTTGGTGCCGAAATGCAAGCAGGCGCTCTAACCTTACACACGGGATTCTAAGGGCTACATGAAAAAAAGAAACCTATGTGACATATTAAATCGCATTTGCCTGTTTGTTTTGAGACGGTAGCGGTGGGAGCAGACGAGACCCAATAAGTTTCACAGATAGGACCAATAGGCCAACTACCTCATCACGATAGTTCAAAAAGTGCATGTATTATGACATTTCCAGCGTCGAGAATGTCATATTGGATTGCCCCCCCCAAAAAAAATCTAGCGTCGTATACCTTTTCTGGGCTTTATTTTACCCTCCTGTGAAGTCGACAGCGTTTAAAACTACTAACATATACCACCTACAAGACTTTCAGAATTTGTTAAATACAATGTTTCGTTTCTCGAGACCTTGTTGCCAAAATTAAACCACCCTGGCTGATGAGAACATTTGAACTGCTTTCTTTTCCCCTCCAAATACACATAAATATAGAAGCTGCATCTTCTCGACTTGATTGGCGGGAGTACAGTGGAAACTTTTCAGATGGCCACTCATTGTCGAGGAGAAAAGTGGATTTTCCGAAAAGGTGGACGTCTTGGACGTAGTCATAATGATGCATGCACAGAAAGAACACCAGAGGGGGAGAGATGGGGTGGACAGGTGGCTGCTAGAGGAAGTTCACCGTAATTTTTAAAGAAAAATTACTTTTATAATCAAGAACATCAAGAATATTCCAAATTGATTGCTGCAGCAGTAGAAGTGTTCTGAGACCATGCCCCCCCTTCTCTCCCTCCCTCTCTCTCTTTCTATCTTTATCTGTTAGACAAAATTCTGTTCGAAGGCCAACTGAATTCTAACTACATGTATTTTTATCTTCGCATCGTTCCAAAATCCAATATCCACAATGGTTCTCCACGTCCAACTTTAATCCATTCGGACTGTTCTCCTTCCCTGAAAGACGACAGTCCAACACTCCAGTCCTACCCTTCCCATCCCCAACACACCTACCCACCCACCTACACATTTAACCAGTTTTCAGCCTTGGAGTGTGCGTGCTTTCAACCAGTTGTCAGTGTGTCGACCCTCGGCGCCAATCAAGCTCTTATAACCCTCCACATCCCCCAGCCACTTCATCGCATGTCCATCCCGCCGACACTTGTACGTCGACAAATGAAAACATTTATTCATTTCCAGCAGATTCTTAAAAGGAACTAAAAAAATACCCAAAAGCCTATTTAACGATTTCTTCGGGCGTTTTGCTCTTCTCCCCCTATTATTACCGCTCAATTTGCTTTTTCTTCTGTTTCCTCTCATTCTATACAGAAGCAATCTCTTTATCCCTTTAAACTACGGTTGAAAAAAAAAAGGGGGGGGGGGTGTCTTTTTCTCTTCCACACTTGCTGTCAAGAGCCAACAAAAGGTTTCTTCAATTCAATCTATATCCGTCGGGAGTAAGTAGAAAAGAGAGGGGGGAGAAGACAGAGAAAATGTAGCGTAGTAGAATGGCGCTCGTCATTATGGAATATTATTATTAAAATAGACGTGGGCTCTGCAGTCCTCGAACTGAGGGCACAAGGGGTTCCCACGACACAAGGGCTGCCGGGACGATTAGGGTGCAAATTACTCCTGGCTAACAAAGCCCGCGAGTAAACGGTTTCCTCCCAGGGCAGACAAGGCTGGCATTGGACAAAGGCTTGGTTAAACAAGTGTCACCCTCGGCCACGTTCCCCCACAGACCCCGGACAGAGGAAACGCTGAGGGGTAAGAGGACCAATATGTGGAGCGAGACGTCCCGATCCTTTCTTACGTTTGCAACTGTTGCGGTGTCAGTGTGAGAGAAGAGAGAAGCTACGTGTTGCATGGCCGGCGTATTTTCGACGGCTTCTCTTTCGGGGCCACTTGTACAGAACGATATTATGTCAAGATGTTATTTTTCCCCCGCGTCTTCAGTTCAAAGTGTAAAAAACCCGATGAATCAAATTGCGTACTGGAGAAATACCCATTATTATTGAAGAGGAAGCAGCTGGGCTGGAGAGTGAGTGAGTGAGTGAAGCATACGGTCGACCGGGGAGACATTCAACCTCAGACAGGCAAACATACATTTATCGAAAACAGGCATGGACGACAGAGAAAGTCATTGAATTCCCGTTTAAGAGGACCACATCGATGTGATAATTATGGTAATTTAAGGGAGAAAAAATCCAACCAGACATATAAATTACAGTGTGATAGAAAAGAAGATCTTAGCACCAATGGCGCTCCCCGACCAACGCAAAGATATCTGTTGTGCAGGTAAAACGCAATTATAAAGGTAGAAGACACGTCAAGCGGAGCAGGTTCCACGCATTGTGAAGTAAGAGAAGAGAAAGCACAGGAATATTGACACGGGTACGCGCCTGGTACACGACTGAACAAGGGGAACGCAGAGAAAGAATCAAGATGAAATGAGCAAACTGCGCTAGACTTTTGCTGGGGACAACCATTCTGGGGACAGGACTATTATCATTACACAAGGACACATCACGAAGCTATCGATATTTGAATTTATACGAGAAGTTTAAGTTTAAATAAATAGTAAACATAGACACACATACATACATACAAACAAACATTTACACAGACAGATAGACAAAAAGACAAACGTAAAGACATACAGACAGACGGATGGACGGACGGGTGGGTGGATGGATGGAAGGACAGACGGACATATGGAAGGATGAAATTGTTAGATAAAAAAAAGGACAGAGGAAATAAACCAACAAACCAGATGACTAACCAGTGCATAAACTCACGACAGTGAACATTGAAGACGATTGGCATGAGGGGCAAAAGAAGGGGAGACTCTTGGGGGCCGGCC
>NW_004797349.1:500355-501809 GCF_000002075.1 Aplysia californica
GGGGGTACAAGAGAGATTCTCCACAAACAACCTGTTTTCAGGTAATAACAAAACGGACCTTCTGCACCCTTCATTTTTTCCACTGTCTTCGCTGTTCTTCTCAATACAAACTGATATGGGCACAGTTCTAAACAGTTACATAATGCTCCACACCTTCTCATACTCGTCAAAAGACACACATACCACACACACTACACACAAACATACACACACAAACATATACAAGCACACGTACACACACACACATATACACACGAGTGGACAATAGTTCTCAGCCAGTTCAGTTCTTTCAACAAAAAAACGTAGATCCAATTCGTCCTTGATTCGTCACCTCAAGGAAAAGAAACGAGCGCACACACGGCAAAGTACACGTTTTAGATCAGCACATTTAAACGAAGACAACAAACACTAACAAAACCTAAATCCGTCATTTTGTCAACACGAAAATCCCAGGCTTCAGCCAATGCTAAAACACAATTAATTGTGTCCACCCCGACCTCCGCAGGGGTCAGCAAAGGTCAGCTCATGGTCAATAAAGCCCGATTAATCCCAGGGGTCCAAAGGGGCGGCAGGGGGGCGCTTTGTCCACCTTTCAGAGCCTCTCCAAACAGATCAGGAAATAAGGAACCCACGGACTACTGGGACGGCCCTCAACAGCGCCGGCACGCTAATCACCGCCGCCCCCCACGGAGACGCCCCTGTCAGACCCAAACCTCCGAGTCTTCCTCTACCTTCCCCACGCTTTCAGTCAGCCGGCGTCGTTTTGAACAGGGGCGTAATGACGAGGTCTCCTCGTCTTGAGGCATCTTTATTTTCGTGCCTCCTCCTCCTCCTCTTTCCCCAGTCTCTGAATAGTCTTGCCGAGTTCTCCTCGCGAGTCTTCACTATCATCGCTTTCTTTCCTCGCGTTCAACGGCGACGCCGGCTTTGGTGACCACGGCCGACTCGAGATCGGAGGGAAATTATAATTCAACGTTAAAGATACTTCAACTTCAACCTTAAGACGACGGAGATGAGAAGAAAGGAGTACGGATAGTTCTTCTTTTTCTCTCTCAACAAAACAAACAAAACGCAAAAGAGGGAGTGGCAAAGCGAGGGACGCAGACTTTGTGCCTTGTGCACTTTGAGCGATCTCTCCGGCGTTCTCCTGTCATAGATGATTCGAAATCGTAAATACAGAACTCTGTTATCACGAGCATCTCCCAGAGTGTGAGGAGTTGTATTGAACAAGGGAACGACAATGGTTATAGGAGTAAAGGGAAAAAGGTCAAGGGAGGGTGTGTACCCGATGGATGAGAGGGAAAACGAGACAGACAGAGAGTCAGAGACAGGATAGGAGGGAGATAGGATGGGAAGGAGAGAGAAAGAGAGTGACAGAGAGAGATAGGGAGAGGTAGACAGACAGACAGACAGACGACAGACAGGCAGACAGACAGAGAGAGAGAGAGAAAGAA
>NW_004797349.1:502756-504592 GCF_000002075.1 Aplysia californica
CCCCCCGAGAGGCTAAAACACTATTCAAGAACGGTATATTATCTCGTCCGTCATAGCAAGATTTGATGGAGTGACAACGAAGCAGACCTCGTAAGACTACATCACACTTATTGTTTTAAAAAAAGCAAAGATAAATCAGACCACAAAACATAGCCTCACAAATACGATGCGAAGGGTACAAGATTACACACAGGGGACAGAGGGCCTGAAGAGACAATCTTTAGACTTAAGATATCAGCTTCTAGAATTAAGATGACTTTGGTCTGTGGTGTAACGATTACGCTCGCTGCCGTCGCTCGCAGAAGACTTTGAGTCCGACTCCCTGTGTGGGAAGAATTTCTATCGAGTATCTCTGTCTGTCTGTTGAGACGTTGTTTCCCTCTCAGCCAATGTTGGCCCTGGCAGGCAGCCAGTCTCCTCACTGTTCTAAATAGTGTGTGGATACGGGGGGGTGAACATCTACATTCACAACTGGATTAGACTAGAAAGCCTACTTGAGTTAATTATTATAAACTGCTTGTTTAGTATGAAACAGACCAACACTCAACTTGACACAGATGAGTCATGACAAAAGGAGGGCCCCATATGTGCACGACAGAGCTCTGAAAAGAAGACAGAACAAATAAGTAGTTAATGGTGACACCACTAGACCTCAGAGGTTAAGGTGTATGAATGACTCCTCCACCAGCGGGCCCAGTTGTATCCTCTGCAGGTGACATAGCGGGCTATTTATATCCCGCGGTGGGATCGGGGTGCGCGCAATTGTTCTGAGGACAAAAAAGAAGACACCAGAAAAAAACCTTCTGTACCAACCTAATGCGACCACCAAGTTGCAGTGAAGAGAATAAGTCTTCTCCTGCTGCCCCCTCCCCAAATAATAACAAACACTGCTTCAGGGAGTTTCACAACACCATATCGCCCAGTCGAGCTCAATTAAAGCACTGAGTCACCGGAAAGAATTCGTAAAGAAAAAAATCCCTCCCCTTTATTCCTCCCTGTTCTGTCATAGTACCTCATTACGCTACAAAAATCACAGTCCTCAGTGCGTGTCCACATAGACAGACAAAACGGTCCGGTGGGACAGTCACACGGTGCGAGAAGACACGAAAGCAAACACTACAGTGGTACTTGAGCTGCAAAGCCAAACAGCTGCCTCTAATGACTTGTAAGCCTCCGCTATGTCCCCTCAACCGTACAGCAGCCCACAACCTCAGCACGCTTCTCGAGTCAAAACCTTCCGACACACGCGCTACCTACATCTCTTTCGGCCCCCTTTCCCGGGATCAAACTTACCCCCAAAATGGGTATTGAAAGTATTGATAGATTCGTTTCTACCTTGAAAAAAGGACAGAATCGAGTTGCGCTGCATGCGGTCAGTGTTGAGTCGAGGTGGGCGGGGGACATGACTTAAACACGCTAGCGGAGGCCCCAGGGATCCGGTCCAGGGGTTCCGGAACAACACTGGTCAGACACAGGGGGGCCGGTCTGGGCTCCTGGCCAAGGCAAGGGTCAGTGCGACGGCGCAGGACACGCCTGAGTGGTCACCGGGGAGGACGGACATGTCAATCAGCTGGTCACTCAAGCCCGGTCACTGGCCAGGGCTCACGGGCCCGTGTGTGCGCGGGTGGGGCAGAACAGACAAAACATAAACACAGACATGCTGATAGATAGATAGACAGACATACTGGCAGATCGACAGACATATAGGCAGACATACTGGCTGACAGATAGGCAGACATACATGCCGAAAAATAAATAGACAAGACATGTAGATAGATTGCTAGATCGCCAGATAGATAGGTAGGCTATGTGATAGACAGACATAAAAGCTGCTAA
>NW_004797349.1:505243-506650 GCF_000002075.1 Aplysia californica
CAGACAGACAGACAGACAGACAGACAGACAGACAGACAGACAGACAGACAGACAGCCGGAAACAGATAAACAGACACAAAATGAGTCGGTCGAAAAGAATAAACGACAGTTCCAAAGTTTCTAGTCACCCTAAATAGAAAATAATAGAGTATCTGTGTTTCGAAAAAGGCACATTAATGACCCTAGCCAATGTTATTGCCCAGTACATAAAGGTTCCTCGAGAGAAGCTTCTAGAAGATCTCTGCTTCCGGCATTTAAGTGCAGCAATAACAGTGTCACCGTTAATTATCCATGGCGCACTAAAGTTTTCGGCTCACAGAATAAGCAGACATGGCGACTTGGACGAAGTCGAAAGAATCGGCTTGCGTGCTATGACGCCATTAACTTCGAAATCAAAGTCCCACTGGAGACTTTATGACGCCCAGCGAGTATCCATGTTGTATCACGTCATGGCGTGGCTTTTGAATTCGACAAGTCAAATCATATTGTAGGCACACAAGGGCCGGGGTGCAAATTGAAGTACATTTCTGTTTGCGAGACAGGAAGTATATTATTTTCAAGAATACAACCGTTTTGCTGCTGGAGTCCTGTGTCTCAGTACACCCGGTTTGGCTCTGATAGATATGGTCAAAGCAGCTCGCTAACAAATAGATTGAAATTATGCCGATGGGCGCAGATAATATTTGATTCAATCCCCCGCCCCTCCTCCCTCCCCGTTACACCCACCCCTTTTGTTTCGCAGCCCACAAACAGAACGACAACACACACTCGATGGCCGGAGAGGACCACGACATTCAGATCCCAAGAAGCCAACTTCTGAGCGCTGAAAAGATCGTGCATGCGTGCGTGCGTGCTTGCTTGCTGGCAGCCAGATCCGTTAGAAAAATAATACAACAGAGCGACTGTTGTATTCTGTTGTACTACTGTTTCCAGGGGCCGGCCCTTTCAGGCGCGCTGATCTCCATAGAGCGGGGGGAGTCCCCCGTGACTAAATCTCCACAAGAGCCTCTCGGGGCTACCCCTCCCTCCCCACCCCCACCCCGCGAGTGCGCTCGACTGGAAAGGGCGCCAAGTCCAACGAATCAACGGGTTTCGGGGTATATAGACATGGCATGCATCTGTTGACCTGATTAGGCTTGGTGGAAGGCGCGCCATTGGTTTAGTTGGTATTACACTAGACCCCGACGTAAACAACCTCAGTTCGAATCCCTGGTGGCGCATTTTCATCCTGGGTTATTTTTTATTCCAACCATTTAGCTCGGTCGTTGTGGCGGTGGATGTTAAATTCGGAGGTCCCAGGCCTCACAAACAACTATGTAAGTTAAAAAGGGCATTAAACCAGAATAATACAGTACAGTGGTCACTTGCAAGGGCATCGTATTGAGAGAGAGAGAGAGAGAGAGAGAG
>NW_004797349.1:508927-509965 GCF_000002075.1 Aplysia californica
GGGGTTAAAGTCGTCGGTGTCTTTTTTTACACCCCATCGACACAACTTAGATAATTCAGGAAGTGGGCTTCGACCTTGCATGCCAGGGACTGAGAAGGATACAACGCATTACTTCCCGTACATCAAACTCTCACGTCTTGTTCTTTTCTCCCCAAAGTCTGCGAAAATGACAATGCCTAAACAAAAGTCATGCACCAAAGGGCGCCGGACGAGAGAACAACTTCAGAGAAACAGGTCCAACAGTTCGGCCAGCAGTGGACATGACATCCGCCCTTTATGCTGTCCGGAGTCCAGATACATCGACATCAGGACAAAGGGGGGAGGGCCGGTTACCCTGGACATAACTACCAGGCAAGTCCAACCAAAGGCACAAAACTTCAGACACGCCATGTCATGTGTCAAAAGCGCTGTGCACTTTAAGTCGTCCTGAGGTCCAAAAACACATTCCAGGCGACGATAATTTGTCCCACTGGATCCCCACTTTCCGTATGGATGAGTTGAAGAAGAGTATTGAGCCTATTTCAACACACTTTAGACAGTTAACCAAGCATTCCAGTAATCTGATCTTGTAAATCAACTTTGCATGAATTGCATTTATAACACAGTTCGCCGTTCATTGCGCTACAATTCAAGAAAAATTGACGTTATAGAAACTGATACCGACCAGCAAGGTCTACTCTGCGCCCCCCCCCCCTCCTGATGGATCGGTGCGGACAAAAATCATTTAGTCATTAGACTACACCTTTTCAACAGTAGCCATACCAATGGCGCTGTGGCAACAATATCTTTGTTGGCTACAATATAAGGCCTACTCGTAACAAATGAGATGGGTTGGATACATGACGAGCCGCAAAGAAAAGCATTAGATTCTATCTCTTAATTTATTTTTTTTAAAGAATTTTCCTTGGGATTAACTTTTGATCTGGGACGAGCATACTCTAATCCAGCTCACAACAAAACAATTACATCCCTCTTCTTGAATAAAACCCGCAGTGAACACTTCTAAAACAAATATATTATTTGAAAAGAAGTTGTTCA
>NW_004797349.1:513129-514137 GCF_000002075.1 Aplysia californica
TGTGTGTGTGTGTGTGCGTGCGTGTTTGTGCGTGTGTGTGCGTGTGTGTGTGCGTGTGTGTGTGCGTGTGTGTGTGTGTGTGTGTGCGCGCGCGTAAGTTCGTGCGCTTTTTGGTTGAAAAAAAGGAGAGGGGGGAATTTCTGATCCAACCATCAAAGCTTTCTTTGTGAGCAGGTAATTGAAAATGTAGCGACGCAAGTCACCACAACAACGCTTCATACCATCAAAAATGCCCTTTCTTAAATTCTCTGGCGGAGGATGAACACCATTTCCTCCACGGCGTGACATCCCGTGCTACGACGGAGCGCCGGCTCTCAATCGTACAAGAAAGCGAAGTAATTACACTAAGAGCCTTAGGACTAGCCGCATCCTGACCCAAAGTTCCTTGTCCCACAGCCCCTCTTTTTTTCCACCCCAGACAACAAAATCCTTCCAGGCCAAATTCCACAGGCACCAAGACGTCAAACGATTACAACTCTCCCATTCCAACCACAAACATATTAAGAGCGAGCACACAGACACAGACACATACACATACACACGCGCGCGCACGCTTTTACGCACAGAGTTCGCGGTTTCCGAGTTTGCAAATCAGGGACGAAACGATGAAGCAGACGGCTGGGATTGGAGGAAGCTCAAAGAGTTACGTGACTCGGAGAAGCTAATCCGTGAAGGCCACCACTTCCGGGAGATTGTCAAATTCCGAACGCTTCCCCTCCTCTGATGTTAATCCCTCTGTGGAGAGTGTGAGTCACAGCCGCCGCTCTGGCCCTTTCATCAAAAACTTCAAAACAACAACAACATCAAAATAGAAATGTTCCATTAGCGAACACAATCCTTTCAAATATCCTTTCCTCCACGGCGACCACCAGGCGTGCTTCATTCCATTGATAAAACTTTTCCCAATCTCAAATTCAACCCCCCCCCCCCAACTTCCTCCTTATCCTTTCTCCTAAAAAAAACTTATCGGAAAAATAAAATAAGACCACTTCTGACAGTTAAAAAAAA
>NW_004797349.1:518120-520706 GCF_000002075.1 Aplysia californica
GACAGACAGACAGACAGACAGACAGACAGACAGACAGACAGACAGAGGGGTAGGGTGGGTAAGGAGGGGAGAGAATGCAGAGGGAGGAGCAATGGGTTAAAATTCCTGCCATTTCATATGTCTTTATAGAATTCCTGACATTGAAACCCACATCTGAAGCAGTGCCGTCTTCGCTTACGGAAGCCGGATCTTTTTTGTTTCCTTCTTAAATGAATCGGCAGCATTTCTAGCTCTCCAAGTGGCGAAATCTGAAGACCATCTGAGCATATTATATATAGCCTCTAGCCCCTGCCATGAGAGCTGAGCTTTATACGTAGAACACGGTTCTCAGCCCGACCAACACTAGTACTTGTGGAAAAAAAACCCGAGAGAGACACACGATACGAAATTTCAGCGGAGAATCTCCTTCTCAGCCCCCCTTTGCACAATAAAACGGATGGCTTTCCAGGTAATCAGAGAGCAAAGGAGGTGCAGTGTATACTCCTGGATCACTCGGCATTCTTGGGTTTCGGTAACGTCATTTATCACCCGGGCCGGAGATAAAGCGAAACAAGGACAGAGAAAAAGAGAAGAAAATAAAGGTAAGCCTGGGCGAGTTCTTCCCCAAGTCATTTATCAATCGGACAAGGTTACGACCGCGGGTAGCCGAGCTACCGACACAGAGAGCAGCTTCTTACAAGGACACACTCCCAACTTCAGTTTCCCAAACCCTCGCCCTTTTCCGACCCACTCATCATGCCAAGACCTTCATTCACAGTTCAAGTTTTATTTAGCGCCATGAACCAAGACGGACTGATCGAATGTAAATGTTTCATGCAACCCGTGAGAAAAATTTAACAGATAATTTTGGGAGTAGGCTGTTTCGACCCTGCTGTCGTCAGGGCCAATCCAGGCTGCTTCTTCCTTCCTATTAAACATCTATCGTCCTTATCTTTCCTTCTTCTTTTTATGTTTGTTACTCTCTTGTAACACCTCTAATCTTCTGGCGCTCATATGACCTCAGGCAGTTGCGAGCGCCGTAAAAACTCTGCTAAAACTTAAAAAAACAATCCAGGCTAAGTGGAACGCAGCATCCCCAAAGACAAAGCTACTAGATAAAATAACTTCTCCAGACGGTAATAAAACTCACATCTTTATCCCGAAATTACGGAGAGCGTCACCATTATATACCACAGACGCTGATGCCACGTCTTGGTTGTTGATGAGATGCAAAATAATGTCAAGCCAGCATGCCCAGCTTCAACCATCCCTCCATTCCCCCCTTTCTTCCCCCCCCCCCCCCCTCTCTCTCTCTCTCTCTCTCTCTCTCTCTCTCTCTCTCTCTCTCTCTCTCTCTCTCTCTCTCTATCTCTCTCTCTTCCTCTTTTCCCCAAACACCTTCGTTTCCTTACTCTTTGTATCTCACCTCCCCCGCCCCCATAATTCCTCTCTCTACCCAGTTTCAAATTTCACCCATTTCTCACCCCACACTATAAACCCTCTCCTTCACCCAAGGCAGTCGGGGTCGCTACTTGTCCAAGTACGACGAGCAGAGACAGACCTAAGAGAGGCCGGTACTCGATCAAAATTCTCCCCGATAGGGAATCGAACATGGATCCCCTGAGTGCAAAGGCAAATCGTCCAACCACAACACCATAAACACCGGCTTTGTACATCTAAGCAAACTTATATTATATATATATATATATATCCTGAGTGCAAAGGCAAATCGTCCAACCACAACACCATAAACACCGGCTTTGTACATCTAAGCAAACTTATATTATATATATATATATATATTCTCCTTGTCCCACCTCTCCCCCAACCCCACCCCACCCCATCTCCCCTCCCTTTCCCCTCTTCTCAACTCACCCCCGTTCTCAGCGGTACACAAAGCAGACACAAGACCCATGATCAAACGATCGAAACATCCTATGGCATTTACATCGTTCTCCCATTAAGTATTTTAATTACGACGGACATTGGATGGGACTTGAAAGCAAGCCAACTGCATAAATGCATGAGTAACAATTAAGGACTCTATTAAAAACGATGGGCAACCGTGATAGGGGAAATATGGACATCTGTTTAAAAAAATATCCGGCCTGGATTAGGAAAAAACCCTGCTCCAATGTTTTAAAAACCTATTAACTACTAAAAAACGTACACTGAAAAGAACAAAGGAAGTAGGAGCAGTAAAGTGCTATACGAATAGTATGCATTTTTTCTCCCTTTTAATACATATGCTCGCTTCGAAGACGTAGAAACAGATGACAAAAGCGTTGATAGGACTGAAACAAAGGTAACTGCTTAGGCCAATGTAGTAAAGTACATAAAACAAAGACAGACATAACATTACAAAATGAAGCGACAAAAATAGCTTGCTTACCAGGTAAAGTGCTGCTTATGCATTGCCAGAAATCCGTCTGAAAATAGACAGAACATGAAACCACTCAGGCATGCAGTTCCTTCTCAACCGTGTATATCTTGACACAAAAATGAAAACTCACTTCTGATATTCAAGTTGAAGTAAATAGCACAGAGCGAAACGGTACATACTCAGAAGCAGAAAATGCAATGAAGTGCGTAAGACGTCCCCCCCCC
>NW_004797349.1:520806-522786 GCF_000002075.1 Aplysia californica
CCCCCGAAAAAGGATATACAAAGAACACTTCATTCTCTATTTCTCACAAGTCAAAAGAATGTTTAGTATCACAGACGTTATTCAAAACGATAGATGTATATTTCTGAGAGCGGATATAACATATCAAACCGATCAATCTGAAAATGTTCATGCATATATATACATATCGTTATTTTCCAAATCTAGATTATATAGCAGTGTAAATACTGTATATTTTGAAAATATGGGGCAACTTCAAAGACAGATGAGTACTATCTCACGCCAACACACCAATAAGAGAGGCCACAGTCCAATAAGGAACACAAACCGACTCGTTTAATCTCAGGTTCGAATCCCGAACCTCCCCGTTACAGATCAAGTTCGTAATATATCGTAACTGTAGCTCATGCTCTACATCTACCATCGAAACTATTTAGATAACTTAAGAATCCCCCACCAGGGCACAGTGCTACTGACTGAAGTTGTCTTAAGGCCATTCCCAGGGGGGATGGGGGTATTAACATGTTCTTATGAACAGTAGAATTGTAAATGGGCTGATTTATTAATGCCATGCTCATACTGTGTCGGAACAACATAGGGGGAACTTCTGATTTTTCTTTCCTCATCCTTACTATCGTCATTTTCCCCTACTTCTTTTGTATGTTTGTCACTCTCTTGTGAACTGTTATTTCCGGGGCGCCTTGATAGTCGAAGCAGACTTTGTGCTGTTGGAGCTAGAGAGGTGAGCAGAGTAAGCCTGATTCCCCGTTTGGACTTCTCTGTTGACATCAGACATCAACCCCTTGCGCTCATATAACCTTATGCAGTTGTGAGCGCCGTAAAACCTTTCTAAATCAAAAGCTGACAATTTGGGAGGCGAGCTGCTTGGACCCTGCCTGTAAGGGCCAGCCTGCGTTGAAAGGGAAACAATGTCTCAGTAGACAGGCGGAGATACTCGATAAAAAAAAACCCTCACGTCTCAACAATGAATCGAACTAACATCTCCTACGTGCACAGAGAGGGGCCTAACCACTACACCACAGACACCGATATCAAGTCCCTGAAGTACACAGCCACAGCGGCCAACAACTTTCACAAAACACCCATAAAACAATGGGCATCAGGTTACTAATTGCATGTAAGACAAACTGAACAAACAGACAAACAGTAAACTGACCATTTCTGGCGGACAGGTCTCGGCCGCCGTGAGCAACATCTGCATCTGTGGGATGGGGGAGCTCTGGCCGTGAACCTGAGAGGGATACAAGATGAACAGTTAGGTCTTTATGGCATAGTACAAATAATATACACGACAAAAGAAGCATGCCATTTTATATACCGTATAATATAATCGCCTATAATACAAGCAATTTTCCCAAAAAGTAGGTCCAAAAGTATCCCCCCCCCTCCCTTTTCCCCATGTTTTATACTCGCGACTTACAGCCAGGGTCAGGCCCGACAGAGAGGAGGCAATGTCAAATAGATATTTCCAAACCAAATGCCAAATGCAAAGGAGAATGTGCAAAACACCCTACCAAAATCTTGAGAAAAACGTACGTAGTCGAGTGGATTTCTGCTCAATGTAACAACCAACAGTTAAGATAAGCCACTATATGATTTGATGCCCGACTGGCACTTGATTTCACGCATGTTGGGCGTCATCATTTCTCCGTCGCCCCCAAACTCTCCCTCCTCCCTCACTCACTCCACGCACACACGTAAATACACACAAATGCACACAAACAACACACGCATGGACAGATATATAGACAGATAGAAAAACAGACGTACATAAACAGACACTCACACTTGAACCTTAATGTACTTACAGTCACAGGTTTTATGGCTCATAAGAGCAACAACAATAGCCACTTTGTGGCAAAAGAAGTTCACAGCTCACAATCAATGACGGGTCAAAGAGTGCGTTTACCCCAACTATATAAGCATATTTTTTAAATAAAAGAAAACGGCGAGGGTTGAATTGGAAGCGGCCCGGGGGCG
>NW_004797349.1:524308-525713 GCF_000002075.1 Aplysia californica
GGGTAGAGAGGGAGATAATGAGAGGGAAAGGCAAGGAACAAACTCATAAACACCAATACGAGACAAAGAAGAAAAAGAAAAGAAACGACAGAAAGGGGTGGCAATGATCGAAACCTAAAACCACCCGCAAGACTACTAAAATTGTAGAAAGGGAAAACGGATTTAAAAAAGAAAGGGTGGAGGCATTGAGAACAGAGAAAAACCATTTTGGACAGAAAAAAACTCAACAAAAAACGTAGACGTGGTGGAAAAGCAAATGGGTCTTCTGTGCACTGTTGGCGTGACGGCGCAAGGTTACCGCGGCGACACAGACGTGAGACAATCGGAGGGAGGGGAAAGTCGCAGAACGACAACGAGAAGATTATGCAAATTGGAGCCCGTTAGGCCAGGGGAGGAGACCGCTGCCTGACAGGGCCAGGTGCCCGGACGCATTCAGTATTCCGGACGCCTTCTTCGTCACCGAGGTCTTGAGCTCTGTTCATTCGACTTTATTATTCAATACTCACGATTTTTTGCGCTACTCACAACTATTCGAAGCGTGAAAAGGCCGCTTCAATGAGTTCATAATTACATTCGCAAGCGTACCCTCTGGTAATTCTTACAGAGTATGGATTTTTACCTCATTTTCTAATCCCTTCAAAAACTTACAGGATAATTATCGTATCTGAAATTATTTAGATAAATACAGCAATGCATGATGAACATGATATCGATTGAGATGTGGAGCTAATAATAGAACTGGATGGCGAATGTCGTCGATGCATTCTCACAGACAGTATTTGAACAATACGAATAGTGACTGCACACTTCGAAGCTCCACGAAGTTTCGTTTCTTAAAAATCGCACTGCACTACCGAGGTCCCGCCGCCGGGCCTGACGCACAGCACAAACCACAAACGTATGCCCGACCTTCAACATAAATAAGACGCACTACAAAGTGCTATTGTACTCGTCGTGTTCCAGAGTCTAGTCTCCGCAGGTTTTCTACAATAGGGCCACAAGGACAGGCGTCGTATGAGTCATTGGTGTGCACTGGCCTGCAGTGGTTGGTCGTTAGTTTTCAAAAGGGTTTCACACACGCGGACAAGAGGCCTGGGCGGCGTCTTTGAAGTTTACCGAGCTATCGGCATATGAAGGCCAAGTAAACCAGAAAACGGGGTGGGGTGGGGGCGGGAAGAAAGACCAAAGTCTATCAACTGGTCACAAGACTAACGATGATAAAGCACTTTATAACTGCGACTGACCGAAGAGAAAAACTTTACTTGAAGGTTAAAGATAGTAAATATTTTACACCCCAGACAACCAAAGTCAGATTATTAAGGCAAAGGGCTGCTTCGACCAGAAGAAAGACAGAGACGCCCAGAAAGATGGACATATCCAAGAAGGAATAAAAAACACGGTTTTA
>NW_004797349.1:527519-528708 GCF_000002075.1 Aplysia californica
TATATATATCGGTATATCACTATACTCATACTGAAAAGAAGACTCTAACACAGGCTATTAGTTTTCGTCGAGGCCCAAATATGCAGGGAGAAAGCTTCGTTTTTTGTTTTTTTTTCACTGAAATTTCAGGATCGTGCGAGTTGTCGAGAAGCACATCTTTCCGACAACAGCTAACACGGACCAGAAAAGGAAAGGAAAACTGACAGAGACAAATTGGGGGTAAAAGTGAAAATGCACACTAATGATACCCAACAACCAGCCTCTAGAATTGAAAAAAAAAGTCGGCTGACCTACTTAATTACAGGCAAGTCACTTGGCCTTGAGCAGCGACTCAGTTTTCCAGAAGGCACTCGCGAACCGGGGGATTTCAAGAGCAGACGCAAGAGGCCTGGGAAGCATCTACTAATGGTGACAATGAGCGTGGGGGTAAGCAGTGTGCACTCTCGCGGGGTAATCATCATGAATCAGAGAAACAGAAACCATTCAGAGGAAGCAGCAATGCCTTGCCGAACGAGGGTACACATTAGGTACTTTTTGGAGCACGGAGACGATGGGTGTGGTGGGGAGTTTTCTGTGAGTATGTGAGTGTGTAAACAATATTGTGTGTGTGAGTGTGTGTCTTGAGGACATATCACATAGCTACGATGCGTTGGCCACCATAGGTAATAGTGGTTCACACACAGTTGGATGCAAACTTTATTAACCTTTGGCTGACGAACGCAAACAATATCGCTTAATAAACGCCAACCATGTCTGGGGCCAGTAGAATTGTGTTACTTGTTCACAACATAGACATTAATTAATGCTAATAAGCTGTTGCCCAAATAAGAATACCGCAATTCCACAAGTAATTCAAAACCTTGGGAAACAATAGAGCACTTAGAATAGACTTGACATATAATATAAATCTACTGCTCAATCATAAAGAAGAATATAAAAAAAAAGTAGTTTTCTGAAAAACCTTAAAGTGTAGCAGATGCAACAGCGCGTACTTCCCATATGGACAGACAATCTCATAAAAACAACTGACATAAAACAATCCAAGCAAATTAAAAACGAAAACTGTGACAGCCCACTCACTTCAAGTCTTTTTGTCTTAGAGCTGTGTTAAATCACTCTTCAATTCTGCACGATGTTGCACAGATATCACTTGTCATTCTCTGAACTTATCTCTTTTTCTCTTATTCCC
>NW_004797349.1:528808-530759 GCF_000002075.1 Aplysia californica
ATAGACAGATAGACAAAAGGAGAGACAGAAGAACCATCATTACCTGTTTGCCTCCCAGGTTGGACCAAACTTAATCGTAACAAGACAGTAACCTGGACAACCTAACTAGACAAATCCAAGCCGCCAGATTCCACGAGACACACATAGATAACCAGAGGTAAGAATCTCATGTTCCGAAACATTATGCCAACTGCTTCAGTCCAACGTCAGTGGTGACGGGGGGCGATTGCGCTCTCGGCGGTGTTGTTGTTTTCTATTTCTGGAGGGAAACAGTTTTTTGTTTCGTTTTGTTTTTCGTCTTGTTGTTTTTTGAGCTTTTTAAAACACAAAATAAAGGCATACTTTTCCTGTATCTAACAGAGAAAACTTTTTGCTTAAAATACAGACTTGCTCTTCCTACATAGAAAAGTGCGACTTTTTCACAAAAAATACATATTTACTCTTACTTATACCCACAAGAGTACGATTTCATTTGGAACAGATGTGTGGGGTACTGTTTCCGAATTCCGGAAAAGAAGACAGAGATACAAAAAACAAGCAAATTCTTCAAAGAAAAAAAGAAACAAACAAAGCAAACACGACAACAAAACCACTATGACCATAACGAAGACTCTTAGTGTTGTATCCAGTCTTTCAGCGCATTGCCGTTTACGTTTTCAGTTTCACAGTATTATAGCTTTGCCTTAACTGAGACGTGAACACTGACCCAGACATCCGCCAAACCCCTCCTCCCACACTTCCTCCTCACACCCAGGTGCTGACACTCTTGAATGGATTTGATTATAAGAACTTGATTCATTTACTTTTCGTTAGTTTGACGCACCTGTTGTTTTCAATGTTCCCGCTGGCGCTTATCGAGAGAACTCTGCCATATGTTGAACTCAACAAAAACAAGCAATCCGTCAGCAAATACCCAGTTTCCTGCCTGCAGATAAACATGACTAAAACAATCATCATAACATATCGAGACTGTCGGAAAACCGAGCATCTTCCAGCCGGGTGGTTAAAAAAGCTAAAATAGTATCGTCATTCTGATACATTGTAGGCAGGCAAAGAATAACGTATAGCACGGATACCCGCAACTGTCCGAATGCAAAGTACAGCGCGCTACAGATCAACGGAAGTTTTAACACACGATGTATGTGCGTCGTTTTGAGAAAAAAAAGGAGTTAGTCTCCGGTGTGGATTCAAAATGAGGGAAATATTCTGGAAATGAAAAGAACAATACAATATAGATCTACATGTACTTCCGAAACCTTTCTGATTCTGTTATCGATCTTCCCAGAAAGAAAGGTGTACTTCGGATACACAGAAGAATATAATGTAATCAAAGGGGAAAAAAGTGGCCACGCAACACTGAATGGCGGAAAGTACAAGACATGTTGAGAGAGTACAAATACATAAATACGACATCTCGTACAGGAGTAACCTTCAACCATTTGAAAGATAACACAAGACAAAGAGGAATAAAACAAACAAACAAACAAACAAACGTAGAAACAGAAAAATCGCCCTAAACATTCAAAGAATGTAAATAACAATGTAACAGACATCAAAGACAAAACAAAAAGAAACTTGAGAGAAAGAAAAATAAAACCAGCCGTATAATCAGGAAACTCTTCGTCTCTATTGCTGCTTCAACACTCCCCCAATGTTCTTAATCACATTACACCGCTATCTCCGCGTATCACCCAACACCCAGATTTCATTGTGAGGCAAAACGTGGCCGACAGGGACAAAATCTACACGGGCCCTTTTCACTCCAGTCTTACAAAAGCTACCCCCTTTGCAAAGCCAGAGTTTGAAGTCTGGAAACAAGATAAGGGGGGACGCCGTATCGCTTACAGCTGTGCTGAACTGGATACTGTGGTATGCGTTGCCTCATAAAAATCATCATTAGACGCGCATGTCCTCCGTGAACCTGGCCAAGGGGAGAAACAACCACCCCCAC
>NW_004797349.1:533444-534718 GCF_000002075.1 Aplysia californica
CCTCACCCCAACCCCCTCTTCCCTCCGAATGTATAATAATAATAAATCCTTCAAACCAATGACGTCAAGTTAGAGAATCAAGCTGAATCCAACTATTCCAACCGGCCTCCAACCAAACAGCCCAATGTTACACCATGCTGCATAGTCCTTGTACTTCTCACGCCCATTTGGTGTCGATGGAGGCGTAAAAACACATACATGTATATTCAATTTTTTCCACGTCCGTGGCCGGTTTCGGAGTGGTGCACAGACAAGAGTGCACACAAGAGCCATGTTGTCTCTATTTCCTACCAACTGAAAATATTTAATGTGTCCCGCGCGCTCATATGACCTTATGCAGCTGCGAGCGCTACTTTCCAAAAAACAAAGTTCTCTCTCACTGGACACCAACCTAACATTCTCCCATGAACAGGGGGCAAATAGTTGGGGACGACACCTCCGCCCAACGTCTTCCTTTTCACCATATCCTATATATATATACCTTACGTTTCCTTCTGGCTCGTTTAGGAAGGAAAGAAGAGATAAAATATCAGAAGGTGAATCTAAACGACGTCGTGTCTCTTCAGCTCCTACCCCGACACTCACAATTTGTGAGCAGATTTCTTACTTCAGCCGGCCAGTCTCACTATACAGAATAAATGCCAAGCTGCCAAGCCCAAAGATGCTCCCAACATAAATCAGCTCTTTCCTGAATCTCGATTGAAGAAACACGTCGAGCAGTCCTTCGGAGAGATAAATGTCGATTAAAGGACTTGCAGAGTCTAAAAAATATCGAAACAATTAACACTAAAGCTAAAATTATTTGCTTAAGTTTCTAATCCAAATGTAGTTATTTCCTCTTCATCTAATTAAACCATGAACCACAAGAAAAATCTGTTGGACTGCAAGAAACCAACTCGCGTTGTATCTGCGCAAAATTGGCACCATCTCAGAAAAAAATCTGGCCATCCACCATCATTTGGGAGATTCAGCCAGATCGGGCGGGTATCCGGTGAGCGTCTCCGCTACTTTAGATGAGCTCAGAAGATGGTGGCAGCAGTAGCGGGAAGATAAAGACGTCATGCCAAATCCGGATATCGTCTTCCGTTTCATCGCACTGCTTTATGCAGACGGCACACTAGATATGATGATAATATATTTCGCTGTGCGGCCCCGGGAGGGTCTCTGCTCTAAACAAGGGGCGATATCGCCCGGAAGTAAGTGCCACAGGTGAGGATTATCTGTCCTTGTGGTGAGTAAAGAGTGCCTTGGGTAGTGGCCAGGGTTTTTTTTTG
>NW_004797349.1:537092-538258 GCF_000002075.1 Aplysia californica
ATGGATAGATAGATAGATAGATAGATAGATAGATAGATAGATAGATAGATAGATAGATAGATAGATAGATAGATAGATAGATAGATAGATAGATAGATGGATAGATAGATTCGACAGATCGAAAGATCAGTAGGGTCAGTAGGTAGATAGATACCATTTACTTAAAACTTTCAAATGTACTGAAATCCGAAACAAAAGAGAAAACCCAGACTTAACAAAACAATTTCCACAAATCAGACGCGATCTACGATAGCCTTTGACCGTTCTGTCGCCCTAACACGGCGAGACGAAGGACGGAACCTCCCCGTGGACCCACGCCAGAGACAAGAGTAAGTGGCCACGTACCGCAATTACTGTCGTCCCTTTCCGATCGCCCTAATCTACTTATCTACCGCCCTTACTACTGGGTGTCGTGTGAGCTCGCATCCCAAGAGCTCGGGCCCCAGTCGAGCTCTCCATTAACCGCCGGCTCTTTGATCCGGCACAGGACGCGAAGTAAATGACTTGATCTCGGCCGCTCTTTGAAGCTCTTCGCGATGCCAGCACGGATAATGCTTCGCGGGAAGCGAGGAGACGGCTAATGCGGAATCGAAGCTATTTGACAAACAAGGTGAAATATTGATGACACCACGGCCAACTCCAGTATTATCCCCGGCGTTATTTACGCCCAGAAATTAGATACGCGCTTTCAGGGGATCAAGACGACAATAGAAGACGATGTTCAAACGACTCCCCCTGGAGAGTTATACGCCATCGTAAGATGAGTCCGGGGATACATCTCAAAGGGAAACTTCAATTTACCGCTCTCACGTCTCTGTGTAAACCAAGCGTCATCATCTCTTAAATCAAACACCATCAGCTTTAGAGAGTTTTTGCCTCGCAGGTTGTATCAAACCAGGATTCCTTGAACGTGTATTTCCCTCCCTAGTTTCCACAAAAGATCAGGAACAAACTAAAGAACAATATCAAACAAGACGAGAGATTATCTTATGCATATGTATGTTTATTTTCCTGGGGTTCGTCTCAACTGTTCAAGTATTTGGATCACTGATGACAAAAATTAAAATTAAAATATGAAAGTTGCACATATTCAGCATAAGACTCTCGGCGCTCCTAATGATACAACAAACATTAAATATATATTATCAGAGGAGAAAAGGAGAAGG
>NW_004797349.1:538657-539720 GCF_000002075.1 Aplysia californica
AAGGAGAGAGAGAGAGAGAGAGAGAGAGAGAGAGAGAGAGAGAGAGAGACCCTGGACGACACCTACAAATAGCGCGTGTGAGCTGCCAGCTTAAGCATCCGTTGTCGTCCAAAGCCCCAGGTGCCACAATCTGGCCCCGACACGTCACGCCGGACAACGCAGCTCGGCCCTTGTCCTGACCTTCAGATATCCTGTTACATCGCACAGGTTCTCCAAAAAACACTCGTTTTTAAATAATTGGATATACCCCCGCCCCCCAACCCCCTCCCTCCCCGAAATTTTAAAAAAGAAAATAACCCCCCAAAACCCCCCAAACAAACACGTTTGGGTAAAGAGAATCACACCAACACAAAAACACCCTTATACTTATAGTGTAGAGAAGAAGCCAGACATATGGACCGAAATGACAAAGGGGAAGAAAAAAAAAGTATGACCCACCAGTGGCGCCCTCCAACCACCTTCCATCCAAACAAACAAAACAAAACAAAACAAAAACAAAACAAAACCAAAACAAAAACAAGGGGAAACAACAAAGTAAGGAATTCGGGGAAAAACCCACAGGAAAGTGTTATCTATAAACTATCATTTCTTTTTCAATGATCAAACTATGCTGAGCCATAAAAATGTTGCACTTTTACAAAACAGCGGACGATGATGAAGAAAATGATGCTGCTGATCTATGTGAATGCTTGTGAAATTTAAAGTCATCAGCAATGCCGCTGGTTTTCTACAACATTTCTCCTTTCTCTTTACCCTCTGACCTCTCCTTTTATTCATTTAATGCCATTTCTCGACGATGAGTTGATACAAAACAAACAAATTTGTACAAAATTCGTTTTCCTTCATACCCTTCAACCTCTCATAAAAACTCAGGAAAAGTCCCTCGTGTTATCTGAACAAGCTAACACAGGTAGACAACACAGCCTTATTATTTGCCCGCTCTGACAACGGAAAAATTCTTCTCTACTTTTTCTTTGTGGTCCTCATCTCTAATCCCATGACCTCCTACCACCCCCTTCCCTTTTCCTTCCCTACTCTCTCTCTCTCTCTTTCTCTCTCTCTC
>NW_004797349.1:543050-544119 GCF_000002075.1 Aplysia californica
CAACTAATCTTGACTTAAGAAAAAAAAGCCAAGGAAAAGGGGATTGGGCTTTGAACGGTAGATGGGGTTAACTTGAAAGAAGACTTAACAGAAAAGTAAGAATCTATAATGAGGCGAAACTAAAAACAAAACAAAACCTTAAAAAAAGGACGCCACGCCAAAAACTAAAAAATTCTTCAGCAAGGGAAACACCATCCACAAACAGAAAAACTCGCCCCGGAACCGTCCGCTGACTTTTTATGTTGGATCTCGGGTTACGCCGCGCGGCGCGCACTTTCTCCGCCCCGAACCGTGCCCTTACACGCAAACCGCTCACTCCAACAGATCGCGCGGCACCCCGCACACGCCGCATGCACACCGGCGCGCAGAATCAATAGGTGCGCGGGTGCAACACCGTGCTTCATCGGGCGACACGTGCACGATACCACGGCCACAGACGAGTGACACGACGAAGCGGGAGCAAGCCGCACCCCCCCCCCTCTGTTGGGACAATACGTCTCTTGGAGAACTCACGCTGCTTTAAAAATATTTTTATTCTTCCTCAAGTCTTAGTTTTAGTTTTAGTAAGAGTTTTACGGCACTTGCAACACAATAAGGTCATACAAGTGCCAAAAGCTTTGAGGTGTTACAAGAGAGTAACAAGCACACAACAGAAGGAGGGGAGATAAAGACGACAGACGTTTGATTGGAAAGAAGGAGCAAACCTCACTAGAGCACCCGCCAACCACCCACTCCTCATGTCTGTCTACGTCCCATAAAAAACCAAACCAAACACTGTAAAACAATTAAAGGTGCCGACCCAAGAAATAAAGGCAATAAAACGTGTGTCTTAAAGACGACAATTCTGATATTGTTGACGTGAAAAACAAGCGTGACCGGGAATTCTGAATAGGGCGCTGACATGAACTACCGTCATAATTCTAAAGCAACCTTTCAATTTTGTGATGAGGACAAAAGCAGAGCTCACGATCTCAGAATGCCTTATTCTGTGAAGACTGGCACAGCACTCACTGCACACTCAGCTAACCCACTGCATCAGTTGTAGAAATTTTAAAAAATAAGACCCCCC
>NW_004797349.1:546758-549904 GCF_000002075.1 Aplysia californica
ACACACAAACACACACACACACACACTCACATAGCAACCGTAGACATATTCCGACACGAGATACACACACACACACACACACACACAGAAACACACACACACACACTCACACATTAGACATACTCCGAGACAAAAAAACACACATACAGTCATACACAGTAGACATAATACTCCGACACAAGAAAACACACACATAGGCAGCCAAACACGCAGAAGAAACCACAACAGGCAGGCAAAACTCGCGGACGCAGCGTGTTCGTAACATGACCGGGGAAGGTTCAGCTGTTCCTCGCCACCCCTCATTACAGCTATCTGATTACTGCCTGCCCCCACGAGGACACCGCACAACGTCATGCACGGAGTCCGGAAGAAAGAACTGGGGTCTGGGGTAGAGGTGTAGATCTAGCGGTTAGGCGCTGCGCTGTCGCACGTAGGAGATAAGAGTTCGATTCCCGAGTGGGGAAATTTTTTTTATAGACCTGGAGTTTCTCGGTCTTTCTGCTGGGATGTTGTATCCCTCTCAGTTCGGGTTGGCCCTGACCGGCAGAGTCGGAAACGCGTCACCTAAATGATTTAAATTGTGTCGATGAGGGTGTTACTACATTTATATCTTAAAAAAGGAAGAAATAGACGGAAGCTCTCGGCTTTTTCAGCTTGTCCCTGTCAACCTATTATTATTATATTTAAGTGGCTCATACACTTTTGCGACGCCTCTCGACCTTTGTCGGACCTGCACATTCTCAACTTTGGCACAGGCCATTGGCGCTTTGTTTCCCAGAGTTGATGCTGGTGCGATACCACGCAATTCGATCGCCCGACTACCTTTGTCACTGTGAGTGTGAGCCATGGGGAATCCGATTCAGGGATAATTAAGACAGCGACCAGGGGATAGGCAATAGGCACGAAATGAACTCAGAGCTTCTTTTCCACATAGTGATAAAAAAAATCAAACAAAAAAATAGAAACAAAAAACAACAAACAGACGGACAAAAAGCCCAACTCCAGTTAAAAAATGTCCGGTCGCCTGCACCAATGACCCCATGCATATTCAGAAACGTTCTGCAGAAAGTAGGCGTGTGGTGCATAATTTATGGCAGAGACCACTCTATTCAAAGTGTCTGGGTTTGTTAGTTTGAGTAAAAAGAATCACATAGACACAATAACCGGTCATCATGTTCGGGTAAAAAGCAAGCAAGGAGGACAGGAAAAATAGAAGGAAACATTACAAGTAGAATTCAGAGTGTACGGGAGGTTGCCTGGTTCAAGAAAACAGGAGATAAACCGTCGGTAGTTTCTACAACTCCCGACGACAAAGACAAACAACTAAAAATAAAAGTAAAAAATTAACCCACCAAAAAAAAAGCATAAGAACACTCCCCCCCAAAAAAACTAAAAACGTCCCGAGAGCTCCGAACATTATATAGCACCTTGATAGACTCGTTCCACGGACATGTCAAATTATGTCTCTTTTTTCCCTGAGGTTGAGGCGCCAACAGTGAAAAACATAGCCGTCTACCTGCCATAATCATACCCCTTTCAATCAACCAGCTGCGCTTAAAACGAATGCTGAGAGGCAGTTGCAAAAATTAATCGCATAAATAAATTAAATCGCCTTCCTTTCGCCTCCATATTATGTCAAGCAACTCGTCAGAAAACGTTTCGGTACACCTCGGCAGACGATTGGGGTCAACGAGTTGGGGAGAGAAAATTAAATTAAAACCTGATAAAAAGTCACGGACTCAATCAACTCTCCAATTGGGTTAATTTTTAAGGAGGCGTATAGATTTACACAAGACTCACACTTTCACCCACATAATAAAAATTGGCCACTCGTGGTTGGATTTCCAATATTATTTCTTTTTTTTTTTGTTCCTCTATTTATACAAAACGTGCAGAATCAAATGATCACAAAAATATGCGCATTTCATCTTATTCAAAACTGGGAAGTGATGGCAGTCTTGATATCATCAATAAGATTTCCACGATTGCAACATCTTTCTGACAGCAAAGGGTGAATCGGCAAAGTAAAAAGCCCTTCTTCTGGCACCAGTCCACAGATGTAAATTAAGCTCAAGGTAAGAAATGGTTCCCTTTGTATCACGACCTAGGCTTTCTCGGTTAGCCTAGATCACGACGATATCCTTCCAATAGATGACAGAGCACTGTCAAGGCGTGATGCTGTTGTCCGTCTTCTCCACGGCCAGTTCGACGCAAATTTCTAGGTTTTGTTTCGTTGTGCTTCGGGTTTAACTCCCTACTAACTACTAGGCACAAAGGTAATTTCGAAGTCAAGTTCTACATTGTGGGTTTTTTGAGGATCTGTTTTTCATAGACGGGACCCTCGGTTGATTGGCTTGCTAAAAAGAGGACTGAAGAAAAACTTAAAAATAAACGGAGAGAAGAAAGCACCCACAAGCTAGAGAGTTTGAGAACTATGAGTTACGTTTTAGTTTCAGTAAGAATTTTACGGCATTTGCAACACTAAAAGGTCACATTAGTGCCGAAGACTAGAGATGTTCCAAGAAAGTAAAATAAAAAAGCAAGAGGAGGGATAAGGATATCCCGTACCCACTCCTCGCACGCAAATGCGTGTCCTCACAAGGCAGAAAGTACAATGCTTCGTTAAACTACCTTAAGACTACTATTCCGTTTGGACCACGATTTTTCCATGTTGATATTCAAGAATTCTACTGAAAACACAAAAAAATAAAATAAAATGCAGATTCTTCCATAGTCTATTTCGTTGGGAAAAAGTGAAACAGACAGACAGAAAGAACAGAGGAACGTAAAGAAGTAGAGCCTACAAGTGGCGCCCTCCAACCACCCGCGAGCTAAAACGGAAAGCAAAAGTTTCACCTCCATAAATTCATTAACCAGGGAATGCTATCGTGGCGCGGAGAAATGCAAGTCCGCAATTACTAGGAAACACTCGGTATTCTCTGCTGTCACTTGACAAAACGCCCCTGTGAACCGGCCGGAGAATCGAGACGCAACTTTCCGCCGATCCCCACGAGGGCGTCTACAGATGTGCCAGGTCTTACCTGGCACAGGCGGTTCCTTTCTCATAAGCGGGTTGTCACGACAAAGAAAAAGTAAAACCCATTAAAACAGAAACAAAAACAAAAAAACGATAAAAGCAACCCCCC
>NW_004797349.1:552136-553224 GCF_000002075.1 Aplysia californica
GTCCCCTCCCCCTCCAACACACAATCCATGGCCTCAACCCACACCCACCCATTTTCTTTTTCTCTTGCTCTTTCAGTTAGGAGTTTTGTTCACAGGGGCGGCCCCCTGGTGTGCGGGATGCGCAGGAAACCCGCCCCACCCCCATCTCCATCCTACTCCAACTCAAATCAAATTAAATAAGTTTATCGCACACCTGCCTTTCCTGTTTTCTTACCGCGATAATGATTATTTAAAATTTGTAATTAGGGACGAGCGCATCCTCTTCACACACAAGAACATGGGGTAGCCACGGAGGAAATTGGAGAGTGTGTGTGTGACGGAGAAGACAGGCGGAATGGAGATAAGCAGGAGGGAGACAGACGGAGGGCCATTAGACATTAAGGATTGCCTCTCGATCCCACGTAAGACTCATTTATATTCGCAAGATGCATTTTATCAACGGAGAAGCCTGTTATTAAGTTCTCGTGAAAGACAAAGGATTTCGTCTTCTTTGAATTCTAATTACCTTATGGAGATAGGAAAGATTACAGCGGACGGCATCGAACAGATAAGAACTCTTCAGGAAAAGAAAAGAAAAACTTCCCATTCCACACGGCTTCGAACCTTCACCGTCAACATATATATATAAAACAGAAAGCAAAACAAAATAAAGCGCAGCAAAACAAAACAAAACAATGCAAAGCATAGGAAATTTTTTTTAAATGTGTCTCTGCGACAAACAAAGGATGAGACAAACTTTTCTAGGGGGCCAAAGCCAGAAGCTGCTCTTCTATCATACTGTGGACCTTTAAATTCAGGCACTGTTAGCTTAGTACCCCACAAAGACAAAACGGTTGGCCCTGTGGTACGTCGGTCAGTTGTGGACAATGAAAATAAAAGAAGCACAACTAAACCACTACTGTGATATATATTATTATGTTTGTGCAGTACGCATTTAAAAAAAAACTTTCATTGTCCACAACTCACTGAAAAAAAAAACGTTTTGTCGTTGTAAGGTACAACGCTTTGACAAAACAAAAGAATAAATAAACACATAAAAAGTAGGCAGGTTACCGTGAGGTTGACCTAACGGGTGGGGGAACGAGGGG
>NW_004797349.1:553889-558549 GCF_000002075.1 Aplysia californica
GGGGGGCAGCAGAGGCGACGAAGACAAACAGTTGTAGGAAACGAACACCGTCTGTTGCCGCAATCGGCAACAGTTTCGGAAGGGAAAAACTGAGGGCGAAAGAAAACAGACGTGATGGAGGGAAAAACGGAAGAAAAAAAAGAAAAGAAACGTCAACCTTTTCATTTCAGCCATCCCTGGAAACGCAAAGATCAAAATCTGAGCAAAAGCAAACAAAATGACAGGACGCATACATTCTCGTTTGCGCACTCGCCTCGTTAACCTTCAGAAGGCGAGTCACTCGGAACTCGCCGTTTTGCTTCTGCTCTGTGTCTGCCCCACCTCCAAACCAGACGAAAAAAACCCCCCCGTAGCCAGCCAGCCACGGTTCGTGGCAACCTTGTTTTCCTTCCTAAGCAGCTCGCTGACAGCTTGTACGTGGTTAGCATGTAGCGTGCCCGCTTCAACCGCACAAGACTGGATTTCGGCCTCCAGCTTTTAAAAATAATAAAAAGACGAAAACGAAAAAGATGAAGTCGACCAGAAAACAAAATGGCAATAAAACAACGGATCTTTTTACAGTCCAATTGCGACAGAGAAATTTAAATTGAATTAAAGTCCATCCTCTCAGTTACTGCTTAAACAGTAGTGGGTTAATGAAAAAAAAATTAAAACACTTAAAAGAATTTTTTTTGCAGTGGTTCTGCATGGATGGTGTCCTCATGTTAAAACGAATTCTATCAATTTTTCCTCGTTTTTCACTGCTAAAATTATCCCTGCAGCGGCATATGCTATTTCCCAAAGGTAACACACGCATAAATTAACTATCTACTGATATTGTATACGGTTTTAAAAGTGGCAGAAAAACAAGTCGCATAAACATAAATAGAATCTACATAATCAGCAGTTTCGTCCAAACTTCTCTGACCACCCTCCACACCCACGCCCCGCCTATTGTAGTCTACAGCCGTAACCTCCGCGCGCACTTCAGCAAAGCAAACGTAGCCAGTGTGAGTGGGTGCTCTCCGCGTTTCTGAGACATTCCGCCTGGCCCCAGTTAGGCCGTGAGGTTTTCCCTGAAAATAGGCTTTGAAGACTCCCCGTCTCCCGCTACCACTTGGTCCTTCAGGCTGTTCCCTTCACGGCGCCACGTCCCCCACAGACAGGGGGGAAGGAAAATGTTTGAGTCAAAGGGAAGCACGTCCATAAGACGTTGGTGGATAAAACGATAGCTTATACAATGTACTTGTACTTGAGAATTCCATGGAAGGAAAAGAAATCGAACGATAATATAGTCTCAAAACGGTTATACATAGCACTAGACAAAAACTTCTTTGGGTAGTCCTGAAAAAGCTCAGTCAGTGGGCTCCTTACTAATTAAAAAAAATTATGAAGAGTCAAATATAATTTCTGAACACCTGAAATTGTTACAATTGAGTCCTTGAACATCTTACGCTCACTGGAAAAATGGAAGACAAACTAGGCAGGGGTATACCCAGAGAACTTGCATGTACTTGTACTTGGTGGACAACCCGAACACATGGGTGATACTGAAACGGACACTTTAGCATAATATTGTATCATTTTATGTCAATTTATGGCATTTCATAAGATACAGTTTTAGATAATAAATGCTTCCATTTGGGCCAGAAACTATTGATTTGGTTTTCAAGACAGACCAGATTCATTATAATTTACGAATTACTGCGTCGACTTGCGGGTCAGACTGAAACTGCTCGAGGGCCAGATCTGGCCCACGGGTCGTAGTTTGCCCACGCCTACTGTACAGCGTTTGAAGGTGTACGTTTAATGTCGCCTTTCCCTCAGAGCAGAGAACGGAAACAACCACCTGTCTCCAGCACTCCCTGGCCCTCTTCCAACATGACAAGAGAGAGCGCCATCGACGCATACGAAATAAGTTTCGTAAAAAAAAAAATCAACAAGCGATGACATCCCCTGTTTTTCTTTTATGAAAACTCACCGGACACTAATCTCATAACGAAAAAACAAAATCAAAAGCAGAGGTGGAGGTAGACCACGGAAAATACAGGTTAGAAACTGTTTAATTATTTCACGTAAAGAGACCGGAAAGGAGAAGCTTAAAAGCAGGTTCCGAGCCACGTCCCAAAGAGACAACCCTGTCATGAAAGATGCAAAACAAAACAAAAGACTCCCCTCCCAACAGAACCAAAACAAAATCCTGCGAACATGAAAGGACCTAAAAGGGAAAAAGCAAGTCATCAAAACGTCCAGAAGTTTTTGTAACAAGCTACGCTGGCCATAAGCCAGAAAAACGGTCCTCGTGAATTTCTACCAAAGCTTGTCATTTATTCACAAAAAAACCTACAGATTGATATAGAGCTACAGCCCCAGAAATCGCGAAATTGTTATCAAAGAAAGGACTCCCTTTTTCCAGTGATATTAACGCAGACTTGTGCGTAAGTGCTAACAATAAAGATACTGGGTAAATGATCCAAGGCTACGTGTACAGCGACATTAGGAAGATCGCAGATACGTTCTTCGTTTGTTACTGTCCACAAATTAATTGTTTTTGATTACTATCTTCGTTCATATCTGTTAATTAACACATTATTATTGGCTTCGCCCTTCGTCTGTAATTAATCGTTAACTTAACAAAACGTAGTTTTTTTGGCTATCTCAACGGCAAACACTGGAAGATATTCCCTTTTTAAGCATTGCACTCAATTCTGGATGCTTATATTTTTGTAACTTATAAATTGCATTTCGCTTCAAGAGACGAATAAGCAATTTCAGACTTATTATTTTTTTTAAAAACCTGTGCTTTCTAAATGTCCCTGCCACACTGTATTACCGAAATAAAAGCCCATCTCGGATAAAAACGAGTAAAAGTGCGTGGAGAATCCCCAAAACTCCCTAAAAAAGTTAAAAAATGTTCTATTAGGATTTTGAACCGAGATCGGTCGCTAAATAGCCTTGGATTACACGAATCAGATTAACGGTGTGTCCTTTCTGTAGGTACGTATTTCTTCGCGAACATAGGCGAGTACATTGTACAGACTTCCCTTCCCAAACGCTTGCACACTCCACGGAAGAGCTTCCCGAGGGAACACTCCTCAGGTGTGCTTCACAGCTTGGCCCACTCCTCTCCCTACAAGCGATAGATTCTTCATCTCGTGTCATGGATGTCAGCTCGGATCCTTTGGGCACCTCAAACATTCACTTACACCCCCTTGATCTACACAACGCCCCAACCGACCTCTGCCTCGGCCTTACCTTTTTTTTGTCACGAGTGCAACAACACGCGAGGTGGTTTCCTCCCCCTCCTCCTTCTCCCCTCCTCCTCCCTCCCAACTGTCTTCCTCTGCATTTTCCTTTGATGCTTTTCGCTTTTGTTGTTCATCCTCTTCTATTCACATACTTGAGATTTTTGTAGTTGCTGTCGTCCTTTTCCCCCTCCTTCTTCTACTTTTTCTTCTCCTCCTTTTTCTCCACCCTCCTGTTTTTTCTTCTTCTTCTTCTTCTTCTTCTTCTTCTTCTTGTTCTTCTTCTCCTCCTTTTTCTCCACCCTCCTGTTTCTTCTTCTTCTTCTTCTTCTTCTTCTTCTTCTTCTTCTTCTTCTTCTTCTTCTTCTTCTTCTTCTTCTTCTTCTTCTTGTTCTTCTCCTCCTCCTTTTTCTCCACCCTCCTGTTTCTTGTTCTTGTTCTTGTTCTTCTTCTCCTCCTTTATTGCCTTCGTTGTCTTTGTGGCCATCCATTTTTCAAAAAGGTTTTGCTTTTTCATTCTATCGAACTATTCGAGTAACCATCTTTAACAAATAGCATTCCTAAACACAACAGCATACTATGCGTCATAAGACTCAAATAATATCAAACAATAAGGCGGAAAAAAACAACAACTTATCAAATCTATAGATCATACCATCTGCACAGTTTGCCTGACAGATGATATCGCACGTGTTTCACGTCTCTGTGAACACTGAAAGAATATCTATTAAGAGGGCGCATCTCTGGATTTAAAATCCATCTCCGATAGGACCAAGGCAAGTGGACTGGAAGAGTCTCGATGACTAAAACAGAGCCAGCAAAACAAAGCACAAAAAGGTAAGTGACAGGCCGCTCTTAGGCTGGCGTGTAATAAAAAATAATAATGTAAGCAGCTGGTCCCTCTGTGCATTGTCCTTGTGCTGGGCGAGTCACGAGGAGAAAGGAGGTCCGCGGTGACTCGGGCTCAGGAGGGCAATAAATAATACATTATTTACCTGTTATTTATGATTCTCACTTTTGGATAACGCTCAGCGCCCATACCGGTACCTCGTTTCCCCAGCTTGAGATAGTCGTCCCTTGTCGACTACAGACATTGCGTCACGTATTATATTATACAAAACTGCTGACGTTCAAGTTGGAACTTTACTCTACTTTCAATACATTTTTACTTTTAATCTCTTTTGCAACGCCTTATACGGGGTGCCCACTACAGCTTGGTCGGGCCGATCGCCCTACTCGATCGCCTGAAACTGAAAACAAACACGTTTGTTTTTGATGTGATCGAGTCGGGCGATCGACCCGATCGACCGATCCCATCGGTAGTGGGCACCCCGTATTAGATCCGTACCAGGTACAAACGCGTCCTTCATGTAGCTGTAGATCCTCGGAAATTTCATTTTCGTCTATAACATTACACATGTACTAACAACACATGG
>NW_004797349.1:558649-559509 GCF_000002075.1 Aplysia californica
GATATATTCCAGCATTTGAGTTTTTTCTTTTGTTTTCACCAACAGATTTTTTTAACGGACTGTGCACTTCTGTATGGTGGTTCACAATGCACTGCAGCACTGCCTTTGGTTTGCTGCTGATCGCACATATGTGTCCGCTACATGTTTGTTTGTTCGTTTGTTTGTTTGTTTGAGTAAAGAGAAGCACATCAACACAATAATAGTCATTATTGAGTGCTGGGAAAAAGTATGGCATACAGACAGACAGAAACAACAGAGGGCAAAGTAAAGAAGTAGGACCTACCAGTGGCGCCCTCCAACCACCCGCTTGTGTCCGCTACGTCGTCAAAGAGATAACACTTTGGGGACGCACTGTTGTGGTGGTACTTTAAAAAAAATGTAATTCTAACTTCCTTCATCATAAATATTTAAATTTTCCAATTCAGTGTTCTTGGTCGGAAACTTAAAAAAGCAGGTAACAACATGAATACTAAAAATATGTAAATCTGGGTTTCGGGAATGTGTACATTGGTTCGAAATATGCAGCAACACTGCCTTTGGTCCGCTGCTTTCCGGACAAGTGTGTGGCCGCTACGCCCTCAAAGAGTTAAGGATGACTGAACCTGCGGCACTATCTAGCACTCTATCAGCACAGCGCCTGTTCATTTATCAGGGGCGGACCCGTTGTGCTTGGCATCCGTCAGCAGCAGATAGAGCGAGGCTCACCACCACGGGCCCACGGGACCACAGACTCGTCCAGACGTCCCTGCTGCTGCCGTCTCATCGAAATGCACATCGACAGACTGTCGTCCACAGCACTGGTCGGGATAAACGATTTGCAGGTGTGTGTGTGTGTGTGTGTGTGTGTGTGTGTGTGTGTG
>NW_004797349.1:561197-562952 GCF_000002075.1 Aplysia californica
GGTGTTCTTAAGGAGATTGACGTAGTGGACACATACATAATGTCCAAATCAGAGACAGGCAAAAGGCCAGGTTGCGGCAAATTTCGACACATCATATACACATCACAAACACGAGCTCGTGAAGCTCACAGTTAATGCATGTTGCTGCCTGCCTTTATACGTTTCAGATACAGAAAACAGAATTGAAAAATCTATCAGTACATCGAAGCTATGCCAAAAACAGCGAATCTACAAGCATTGTCAATGACCAGAATGCTCGTCCTCAATAAGCTTCACCGATACCACACAAGCAAAATGAGAAACGTACGAATCACTGTGACAGTATCAACACCACCTGCCCTTTCCCACTTCTGTGCCTCTAGTGTTTACTCACACACCATGAAGTATCATCTTCGATCTGCTCGTAATTGATCAAACTTTTTTCTCTCCTGCAGAGCAGAGTGTACAACGACTGCTCTGTGATCAAATTACCAGGGGCGGCGCTGAGGATAATTATATTCTATAATTATTGATGCATGCGTGTTGCATCCCAGGCTTTTATTGCTGGCACCACAGAAACAATTACGTTTCACGGTGTGTCTGTCGCACATTCACTACATTAACAGAAGTTCACAGGAAAAAAGCTACGCAGTATCTGTGCTGTAGTTAGAAAATATTACCAATATACAGAACTCAGCAATTTTTAGGTAAGAGGGATGTGCTATAATTCGGGTAAATAAGTCAGCCTCGCACTTAAAACATACCCTTTTTTGTGTGTAATCAGACTTTAATACGCCATTTCGCAGATCAAGAACTTGATACAATAAACGGTTACAGGATAAAAGAAGAAAGGCCGAAACAGAGCCCACACAAGACATCAGACGGAGATATCTCACGTGTACATTGGAGTGTTAAATGTTAATGTTCACGTGTTTTCTGGCGTTAGAAGTTGCAATTCCTGCTGATGGACAGCTTACCTATCTATTTACAGTCGAACCTACTTTCTAACAGCCACCTGTCCTGGGCAATCATCTGTTTTAATTTCAGTAAGAGTATTACACACTTGCAACAAAATAATGTCATATAATCAAAGAATATATGTACCACAAGAGAGTAACATTCACAAAAAAGAAGGAGGAGAGATAAAGACGATAGATGTTTGATAGGAAATGAGGAGCAAACCACACCAGAGCACCCGCCAACCACCCACACTTTGCACATACGACCATTTCCCACTCACCCCCCTTGCGTAAATTTTTATAAATTATAATGACACTGTCAAAGACGTTCTCCTGTCTAACACAACCACTTTTCTCCTCGTCGGGGACAATTTCAACTATTTCTCCATCCCCCAACCCCAGCCCTTTTCCTTTCCTCAAGATCGGGAAATCCAAAGGAAAAAGACTAGAAAGCGAGAGAGAAAAAAAAGAACAGAAGCCTCGCGAGACGTGTGTGCGATAGCCATGAAGACAACAAAAGACAGGAGCAACATGGAGTCAACGAGGCCGCCAAACAAACGAGGTCAGCGGGTGTCCGGGTGAATCAACCCGTGCTATGAAGTACCAGGCGGCTTCCATAAAACAGATCTGGTCGAGAGGCTCCGGAGAGCTATCTCCAGAATTTTTATGTGGCCCGTGCATTGTGCACGCCAGATTAGGCTGATAACGGTTTATGGTGGACCATTACCCTGCTGAAAAATGCCGACTGCACGCAACAGCGTTATATGACGTAGTGCAGACTGTTCCTTTATTTTTATTTATTTTATTATTATCTTTT
>NW_004797349.1:566316-568159 GCF_000002075.1 Aplysia californica
TGTGTGTGTGTGTTTAGGTAGAAAAGCGAGCAAGGAGGTGGGTGTCAAGAGGCCAATGTCGTTAAGACAAGAGGTTTGTTTCTATCAATATCGTTAGACAAGAGGCGGAGAAAACGCTACCCCCCTTAGAGAGGGAGCGTGTTTGAGCCTTGTTTCAGATAATTCGAGGAGCGGGGGCGCCCTACAGTAGTAAGTGATAGGCGCCTCTTTGGGAGGACAAGACGCGCGGATTAGTGATCTCAGTCCGGCCTTTCAAAATGTGACAGACATTTCCTCTCCTCAACCACGAGTACAGATAAAGTGTGTCGTACCACTGGTCGGGTTTGTAACCTGCGCGGGGGAGTTTGATTGTTAGCGGATAATTCCCTGGTCTCGCACGCCAAAGTACCTATTTTGAGTCCAAGGTTTGTAGTAATATTGCGTCCCCCTCTCCCCCCCCCTTTTCTTTTTCCAAATAAAGGTTGTCTAAGGTGACCTGGTTTGGGTTTCGAGTCCTTTTTCAATGCTGCAAGGTTGTGAAAAAGATGAAAACCTCCCATTTTAACGTCAGTCTCGCATTGGAAGCAGGTCACATTGATAAAGAGCCTTGAAGATCCCCAACAATGTATTCGTTGCTGAAAACTTTTCAAAGCCCTGTCGTGGGTGGTTGGCGGGTGCTCTGGTGTGGTTTGCTTCTTCTTCTTTCCGATCAAACATCTATCGTCCTTATCTCCCCTTCTTCTTTTTTATGTTTGTTACTCTCCTGTAACTCCTCTAATCTTCTGGCGCTCATATGACCTTATGCAGTTGCGAGCACCGTAAAACCTCTACTAAAACTAAAACTAAAAGCCCTGTCGACGGAACATTTGGGAGGCGGGCTGCTTGGACTCGCCTGCAATGGCTGACTCAGCTTGTGTGGAATACATCTCTGCAGAAAGACGGAGGACCTTCAATACAACACCTTCCCAAAGACGGAACCCAACTCACATTCTTTGCAAGCAAGGGAAATAATCTTACCATTGAAATGTTTTCACTGAAACGACACCTCCGATCTTAACTTTCTGCTCAGGTCGCTCGATTTTTTTGGTAAGTGTTTTACGGCACTTGCAACACAATAAGGTCATATAAGTGTCGAACATTAGACGTGTTACAACAGAGTAATTAACACAAAAAAGAAGAAGGGGAGATAAGGATGACAGATGTTTGATAGGAAAGAAGGAGCAAACCACACCAGAGCACCCGCCAACCACCCACTTTTGCTCCGTTTATCAGAGACGGGCGTTAGATGGGACATTAATGGAAGCTTAAAAGTATAAATAAGTGTTTAGGCTTAACGCCCCTGTCACTAATATTTAGGTTATTTAAAAGGCGGGACCTTCGAGTTCAACCAACGTCCGTCTCCTGTAGAACCGAGCCAGATGGGTTGAGAGCCTTGAAAACTCCACAAAACGACCCCAAGTCAAGAACGCACAGCCTGGGCCATCCGCTACATAGTCTAGAATTATACCAACTGAGCTAATGCAGAGCCCTCATTGGAAGCAAAACCAATTCCATCAATGGAATCTCTTCATCAGTTAGAGACCCGATTCTCCCTTGTCACCCGTTGGAATAACTCGCTCCAAGACACCAGAAAATTTGTACAAAAATCAGAAGTTTTTGCTGGTGGGAGAAAAACTTTAACTCAACTTGAAACTCTTCTTAAGAAAGATACATTGATTCTTATCCTTTATCTGCAATTCGTGGTTGAATTTAAACGAGGCCGAGGATACGAAATGCAACGGAGGTATTACATAGCCAAAAATACAATAATTCTATTTCTCAAAAAAGTGTGTGTGTGTGTGTGTGCGTGGGAAAGGGGGGGGGG
>NW_004797349.1:569638-576241 GCF_000002075.1 Aplysia californica
GCTCGTGTGTCGGCTTTCTAAATCTAATTTAACGTTTGTGTTGTAGGAAAAAAGAACAACCAACAAAAAGAAAGATAAAAACTTTCCAACATATGAGGTATTATAATAATAATTCCATCTGTGAACGCTGAGAAAACATGCGCACGTGTGCAAGCCCAGCTTCGTTCGATCGGTCCGGGTGTGGCGTTTTAAACACCGCAGACAGATTCTACAAGATATTTAGTTAATTTCGGGTATATTAGTGTTTAGGATTAATTTTTGTTCATCTTTTTTTTTCAATCAATACATTATGATTACGATATGTATTGTTCACAAGCTTCTCTCTAAACTCAAACTCAATGACCCGACGGGTATGTGTATAAATTAAAGTGCGCACTCTTCGAAATATTGTAGACGTTTGTGTAACTAGGAGCAACCACTATCCTGAATCTGAACAAATGAAACCAACTTAAATTTTAAAAGTAAAGAGCTGAAATGGGACCATCCGCGCTTCCAGTATCCGCTGTACTGCGGGCTCTACTTATTTATCCAGCTAAAAATGGAACTCATCTTTTTTCATGCAAGCCGATTAATCTGGCCAACACATGCACACTTCCACACGTGTGTTACGTTACCTCTTTACTATAAAGGTGAATCGTGCATAAAATTTGTAAGAAGAACCAATCACCCCTTTACTGTGAGAGTGAGAGTGATTTATGCTATAAAACAAAATCTAATCGTGTCTGAAATGACGTACAACAAACCGTTTTCAAAGAAATCATTTTGGGCCGGGCATATTTTTAAAAAATGGATGACTGTTATTTCTAAGACTGACGTTTTGTTCGATCTTCTTTTGTGGTGTCAGGTTATGAAGTCACGCAAATAGGTACCCTTGAGGGAGTAAAATGAGGCTAGCTTCCACATAGAAAACGTAGCTAGATTGCTAAACGGCACCTGTCGCTTAGTACGTTACAATCATTCACGGTTCCAAGACAAAGAATAATATTACAGAGAGAACTTCTTTGGAACATATCTTCAGCCTCAAGAATACCAGCATGGGGCCCAAAAGAGCCACATTTGGATCGTCATATTCTCTGAGGTTTTTTTCTTTCTTTCTTTTTTTTGGCCAGAATTTTACGGCGCTCGCAACTGCATAAAAGGTCATATGAGCGCGCGGGACACACCAAACGTTTTCAGTTGGTAGGAAATTTTCAATTTTTCCCGGGTGGTGGCCGAAGAAGAAGGAGCCAAGGAGAAGCAGTAGAAAGGCTGCCGGAAGAGCCAGGAGCCCAAAGGAGGGGGCAAAGGAGGTGAAGGCAGAAAGTGGAGACGAAAGCAGACGACAGAACATTGCTAGAGAGCAAGAAAGTAGGTGAAAGGAGACAATTTTAGAGAACAAAATGTTTCCGTCGCTACCCGAATTCGAACCCAGGACCGTTGAATGAGAGGCGATCACCTTAACCTCTAGGCCACGGGAGCTCCCAATTTTCCGTTTGCCAAGAGAGGACCTATAACATCGAAAAAGTACAAAATAATATACACGCTCTTCAAACAGCAACAGGCTTGTTTCTATACTTGGAGTCGACACTGACGCTGCAGGGATCATTGACTTAGTTTCTATATCCCAGCGTGATCCCAGCAAAGACAGCTTGAAAATATCCTGGACGACAACTTCGGGGGTCCTTAATTATGGGTCCAGTTACCTACTGCCTTAAACTGAAGTCATAGCCTCCTATGGGGTGTGCCTACTGTAAGATTGTTAGAGGAAGAGGAGGGGGGGTGATTCGATATCTAAAAGCAACTCATGATTGCATAGTGGGGTATACATGATGTATTTATATCTCATACACAGCTGACTCTCTGTTTATAAAGCCTGCGAGCACCCATACCCTAAATTTCATCGGCGGGCCCTGCTCTATTGAAAACGCGTTCGGTGTGGGAGGTTAGATGTTAAATTGTTTTTTTTTGTTTGTTTAAGAAATAGAAGAAGCACATCGACGCAACAACGGCTATTTTGTGCTTGGAAAAAGCAAAAGAAGCTGACAGAAACAACAAAGCCAAAGAAAAGAAGAAGGACCTACCAGATGCTACCCCCCCCCACCCCCACCCCAATATCTGCAATGTGTGAGGCAGAGAATATTGTAGCCTACTTCTTTTAAAAGGTCGTCAAAGCGGCTTTCTATGTTGAAGTGAGAGACAATGTCACAGGCAAATTTTACATATTTTTTTTTAGAAAGCAGACATGAAGTACAGGTGATTCATTCTGTGTAACGTGTACGATCATCAACAGCATGACAGTTTAGCACAGTCAGATTTCAACTACATGTACCTGCCTTTCCGACTTTGGTTTTGTGGGTTTGCTTGTTTGTTTTTGTTTGTTTTTCTGTTTTTTGAATGACATGCAGGGTATCACATTTCAGACACAGAGCTCTCATCGCCAGATGGCAACTGTAACGTTAATACATGTAACAGAAATCCTTTCAATTGCGGGGACGTAATTTTTACACATTAACATATTGTACTCGTAACTTTAAAGTCATTTACACTATATATGCTGTCCACACGTTGGCAGCCATCTTCAGACGGTGAAAAAAAAGCATGACCATAAAGTTACCAATATAAACGTTATCAAACGCACCTATTAATGTACTACATTTTAACATTTTTGGATCTTAGTTGATTTTGCTTTGAAAAACTTTAGGCCTACTATTCAGTTTGCCTATTTGCTTCGATCGAAGCTGCTATGTTCATACAAGATCAGAACATACAAAGAGACGAAAATTTATCTAAGTTGCACAGTCCTAAATGCTCTCTCTCTCTCTCTCTCTCTCTCTCTCTCTCTCTCTCTCTCTCTCTCTCTTTTTTTTAAATTCTAAAAACTTACAACTTCTTAATGAGTATAGCTGACAGGACTGCCTTTAATAAAATAACATAATTTATTTTAACACTACGCAAGTACATTTACAATTTTTAAAGCTAGAAAAGTACTTGTTGGAGTTGTAGAGATGTATCAGGCATCAGTACAATGACAGTAATAACGAATTGGAGAAAGCAAAATGACTGGTCATAAAAGCAATTTACCCAAACTGTATTTGTTGTGAAAAAAAAGTGAAGAGTGAAATGCTTCTCTTGCAAAGAAGAAAATAATAAATTCCCCCTCATGCATCTTTTTCTATTAGAATAAAATCTTTGGAAGAAAAAAATACTACACACTCTGTTTTATTCCTTTTGTTGACTCTTAGATCCTCTCTTTACGATAAAACTTAACCCTTGTTATAGACATATTTATTTCTCATTATTTTTTAAACACTTTTTAATTTCTTTATTTTGCAGAGCCTAAAATATTATCTATTACTTAATGAAGCCCTATAAACACTGCTTACTGTCCTAAAAATGTTATGAAATAGCTTAAGAACAAGGTTCTGAACAAAAGGAAATTATAATTCATAAAAATACATAACCTGGAGTTGGTTCTTTTTTTTTCTCAGTATTTATTATGAAAAGGGAAAAACAGTGCTCATAGAAGAAACAATATCTTTTATAAACATATTATTTTAAAATTCCAAAATTCATATTTAAGTCATTTAAAGTAAGACAGCACAGTATTTGACACTTAATTTATACTTCTACTTTTATGAGGCCTCAGGTTAGCACTTTTTTTGCCCGATGGATCTTAACAGCTTAATTGTGATCGTAAGTAAAATAAAAACAAAACAAAACGGAAAACCCCCAGGATTTCAAAAATAAGACCTTCTAACTGAAACTTCTTTCTTTCTTTATATTTTGCACTAGACAAGACTTAATAAAATAAATGGTCACAAATAAACAGTATAATAAAAGATGTCCACTCTGAGCTTAACTGAAATTGAACATTGACGGCTCAAAACAAGACAAGAAATCTAAGCAGATAAATTTTACTTCAAGTCACTCAGCGAATTAGTGTGGTTCGAAAGCATTTATATCTTCAATTATCAGGTATTTATTGTGTGCCACATTCTTTTTAAAAATTTCTTTCAATTTGAACCATACATATTAATGACAAAATATAAATTATAACTCGGTTTAACTTTCTAAATATACGGTTAATTGCAAAAGAAAAAAACATATATATATATAGATTCTATAGATTCTGGTCCAACAACATTAACTTTTATTATTTTTTTAATTTATAGAATTTAAAATTTCTGTGCTAGCAATTTAAAAACTGAGATCAAACAGGTTTGAGCAATTTTGTACTGATGAAGTACACAATTCAATACCTTTTTTTAACATCTTGAACAAACATCAAGTAGCTTCTAATGAATGAACTTAAATGATGACCTGGATAGTGTGAACTGTAAAATATTTTCTCTAGGTACCTTTTAAACTTTGGTAAAAAAGAAGAGCTACCGTAGAGTTACTGGCATTCAATTATCAGTTTAACTTTAATGCTTTTCTTAAGACTCCTCCATCCAATAACATTGAGATTTCAAAGTGTAGGCCTACCTGCCTACCTCAGAACAAAATAGATCTAGACTCTACTCTTTATAAAAAAAAGAGAGTCCAAAAGTCAAACAGAGAATAACTACTCAGAGGAACTGTTGTGTTATATCAGAAAAAAATACCAGTGACAAATATCAAAATATATATAGCCTACAGAGAAAAACCACCAGTAATGTAAACCAGAACAAACGTTTAACCAACCTAGAAAACATCTACAAAAAAATACTTGAGTTACGGAATTGCGTAACTACAGTCATAAACATGATTAGTGAGTTGCTAGCAGAGAGTAGAAAATGTCAGGTATACTATTGACTATTCCAGAATTATATAATCTAAGGTAGACCCGACACTCGGGAGCACATTCTATTACAACCGGCAGATCCACGCTCATTTAGTTTTCTTTCTCAACCCGAATCTTTCGAGTATGAAGACATTTTGCTTTCTTTGTACGCTGTCTCGTTCTTTACATCCCGAGCCACCGGCGTGTAAAACTCTTTTCATTCTCCACCCTACACAGCGCCTATTATGAATCGATGAATAATGAGCAAGTTACAGAAAGTTTTGCGTGACCCCGAAACGCACCGTACAGTTGGTGTTTTCTCAAGAAAAAAGTTACAACAAACTTTGTGTACGAGTGCAGGTTAGACCCCGAGGGCCATGGTTTGGAGGGTGAATGCGAGGGTAGATAAAAATGGAATCACTCGGCACCGTAGCAGTAGCATCATGGAACCGCAGTCTCACAGAAAACGATTTTTATGGTAGGCAATAAAGTGGTTTCTGGTACTGTTGCATCTTCAAAGAAAGAAGTTAACTTGTGTAAAACTTTTGTGGTAAGATAGATCTAGTATAAATGGTAGCTGTGATCGACAGAGAGGGGATGGGGCCAACAGTGTTCGACTATTGAGAGGAGTTCACGGCAGGGCACTTGTGTTATCAACAACAAAGGAGCCGACTACAGCACTCAATGATAAACAAACCGCCATACACTACACACCGTAGTGCACTCGAAGAGACCCCAGAGGGAAATGGCGAATCGAGAGAGAGCTAGGGGAACACACACTTCGAAAACCGCATAAATAGAGACTTACCTTTCGCAGAAACGAGTGAACAGAGAGTAGAAAGCCCTAACAGTAAGATAATCATGTTGGAAGTTCTGTACATATCCGTGTGCTTGCGACCATGATTGCAATCGAACTGCTTGATCTGTCCAGTTCGTGAGAGATCACAACCCCTACACAACAATGAGCTGTTCCATAAAGCATCAACCTCCCTCGTGTAAAACGATTGGCTGGTCGCTCTGCGCGTAGCGGGATCGCTCCGTACGCGAGGCGGAAAAGAGGGAACCAAAGACACGGTGAGGAAGCGAGTGTGAAAGAGAAGTTGTGTGCCCCGTGAGGCCATAGTTTGCGCTTTGTAGGTTACTCCCTCCTACCGCTGCGACTAACAAGTATTTCAGCGCGACCTTTCAAAAATGCCAATGCATTGCTCGCATTTGGGTGTTGTACAATTTTTGATTTGTGACATTTTTCTCAAGTAAATACCTTTTCGTATTTAAAAAAATATAGATCTATTACCGGAAAAGCGCCGCTTTTTGCCACCCAGGTATCATACATGTAACATATCAGCTAAACAGTTATTGCAGCAGTAAGATTCTGTTTGCTTTATTTCCCCTAATTTAATATGGAGCTACCTGCTGAAATTAAAAAGTTATTTGTTAAAGATCTTGTTGATAAAGATATCTTCCACTTGATTCTTTTTCTTTTTTTAATGTGGTGATAGCCGAAAATGCCTCTTCTTCATTATTAAAATTAATAGAACATGATGCAGTCTGCTTACACTAGGTGTACCGAATCTGATTGATACTTACTAGAACTTACATCCTTTTTCATTCGCTTATTCTCTCTATCCCTCTCTTTATCTAGTCTATTTTCTTCTCTTCTCTCTTTGTTCACCCCCCCCCCTCTCTCTCTCTCTTTCGAAGCACAGAGAGTAGTATAGAACACTATGGAAAGACAGAGGGAGAGAAAGAGAGAGAGGGAGGGGGAAATTAGATAGATAGAACGAGCGGGCAAGCAAGGTAGGGAGTAATAGATAGATAGATAGATAGATAGATAGATAGATAGATAGATAGATAGATAGATA
>NW_004797349.1:580306-581847 GCF_000002075.1 Aplysia californica
CAACCAACACACCCTAACAACACACCCAAACAAGTTCACAAACAAACAAACACAAACACAAACACACACAAAAACAACAAACAAACAAACAGACAAACAAACACACAAACAAAAAGCCACGAAAGACACAAAAAGCAAACAAACATGCAATCCGAAAAGAACCCTCCCCCTACACACACATACACACATTTCTAGTTTCCTGTCTTTTCCTGACTCATGTGAGAATAATAATTTCTCTTTCAAAACCTGGAGTTTTATAGTCACATTTTCAAGATTATAATTATATAATAAGATGGAGTGGTATACCCTCGTATTAGTGAGGAAAAAAACATGACGGGTCAGTTTGATTTTTGATCAAGCCTGACGATATGGCCCCTACTTGTAACAGGTAGGCAGTATAATAATTTCTTTAAAAAAATAAAATAAAACAGAGTTGCCTGAAAATTTTACACAAAAAAGATACAAGTAAATTTACTTTTGTAATAGTGCCCAGGGGTAAAAGACACAATTAGATTGAAAGCTCCCGTTTTAAGCCATAGAAGTAACACAGGAAAAAACTTCCCCAATAATTATATATTATAAACAAACACCAAGAGCAGCAACATGTAGCCCCAAGCCCCCCAAAGCAGAAACTGAATGCATTGTATTGATCGAGGGCCACTTGTATTTGAATTGCGTTTTTCGTTTCAATATTCAAAAGTTCTATTGTCGAAGAAACTTTAAAAATCTTGTATTGATAATAAACGGCTTAATTATTAACTGGGGCGAATTTTCCGGATCTTAACAAGGTCGTATAAAGAACTCAAGCAAGAAATCCTGAATAGAGCTTCAAGGGCGAGGTTGCAATACGGCAGGCGTGTTATTTTCTTTTTATGCTCCGAACTATTATGATGAGATTGCTGTGGAAATAAAACATTTATGAAGCGAAGCATGCACCCGATTCTTAGAGAGATTCTGAAGTGCCGATTACGATTAGAGGGTTTGAAGTTTTTACTTATTCCCTGTATTACTTAAAACATAATCGTTCCGTGGCTTTGTAATCGGGAACAAATAATAGAAAAAATTTCGATTATACTGTATGTTTATGAAGTGCATTGAAGCATCAATATTATGGTAAAAACATTGATTACACCCTCTTTCTTTTCTTCAGCTTCGTCTTTAGAAAAAATAGAAGAATCGACGAAATTGTACATTTTTATTACTGCTGTCCACCCCCTCATACAAAGAAAAACTGAACATACGTCGCTCTTTCAATACTGTATTTTAATATATTTGTTTTAAAAGCACTAACTTAACCCAAACTGTCTGAAAAGAAGGCAGAATAGAACTAGTAGTAGAACAAGCGGGGCAAAGGGGGAGGTGATGGGGGTGGAGTTTTTCATTTTTCCCTCTCTACTATACCCTTTTACGTTTTATTTAGGCCATCTCTAGCTGTTGTTGTTGTTGTTGTTATTGTTGTTGCTGCTGCTGTTGTTGTTGTTGTTATTGTTGTCATCATCATCGTTGTCTTCGACGTCGTCGTCGTCGTCGTCGTCGTCGTC
>NW_004797349.1:585328-586536 GCF_000002075.1 Aplysia californica
CATCTTCATCTTCATCTTCATCATCATCATTGTAAATCGCAGGGAATACAAAATTGTTGAGACTGGTAGAATTTTCAAAGGTTTATATAGGTTCAACGTTTCGCCCGGTAAAGGGCTTCATCAGGAACATGATACAAAAATATACGTAATATAAGATCTGATAATAACTACAAGCTATAGCAACAAAATTGCGTGCACCTACGTCATAGTGCCAAAAGGTGCGATAAAAGTAAATCGAGAAGACCAGAGAAAATTGAAGGCTATGGCAAGAAGTGGTATGGGTATGACATATAATGTACGTCAAATCATATAAAATCATTAATATTAATGTAATGGTAATTACTAGAAGTAGTAGCATCATCATCATCATCACCAAACTGTCTTTATTGTCATCATAGTCTTCCTCCTCCTCCTCCTCTTCCTCCTCCTTCTCCTCCTTCTCTTCCTCATATTCATCATCATTGCCACTTTTGTTGTGAAGTGAAAGAGAAGTGAGAATCTAAACCAACACCCCCCGTATAATAATACTTAAAAAGCTAATCTCTGACTTATAAAATTTCAACTCTAATTTCCATTTCGCTTTGAATATATCACCAGGAACAACAAGAAAGAGCATCGCCCTTTATCAATATGGCCTTAGCTCACATAAGGAAATAATGATATATATATTGCTAGATTAGAAGTATCGTAGATTCAAGTCAAAGAACATACACATCTTCACAGCACTATACGTGAAATGTAAAACAGCTACTCTGTTAGAATCCGCTAACATCGCCCCCCCCCCTTTTATAAAATAATAAATACAAAAGTAAATGAATGAATGAACAAATCAATAGATAAATAGATAACGTAATAGCTAACTAACAAACTAACTAACTAACTAACTAACTAACTAACTAACTAACTAACTAACTAACTAACTAACTTACTAACTTACTAACTGACTAACTAAATGAATAAATATATAAAATAAAACGATAAGGTGAATAAATACTTTTAAAAAAAGAATATTTAAAAAAATAAGTCTTTTACAAATTTTGCTATAAATGTCACTTAATTGTGACATACAGGTGACGGTGGGAGATTTGAACACAACAAAGATCGGATTAAGGACCACAGAAAGCAAGCCTTTTTAGAATGCGTTTCCATGTTGACAGTTCAAAACAGAACAATATATCTATGTTCAGTGTGTGTGAGTGTGTGTGTGT
>NW_004797349.1:587466-588889 GCF_000002075.1 Aplysia californica
CCCCACCCCCAGCCCACAGCCCACAGCCGCAACACCCCGCCCGACGCCAGACTGTTGCGACCAACAGCGAAAGCAACAAAACTACAAAACCCCAAAAGCCCCAAACCCTGCGGTTTGTCTGTTTCGGCTCCTTCATTTCAAACCCCGTTGAACAGAACGGGGGGAATCTAATGGCTTAATGTGCTAGAAAATTACCCTAGCTCAGGCGTACCGCTCCCTTTCAACGCACCCGAAAAGAAAAGCCGTCAACTGGCTTTTAAATCACAACAGCGTAACGCATGGGTCACACGAATTCATTGAACCTTCAGCAGTAAAACTATTGTTCATCTTCATGCCTTATGTATTTTATCCAAAAATACCTGAGGAGAGATTACGATGACTTAATAAAGGTTTGGAAAAAGAAGAAATAAATAAAAGAGATGACAACAGTACAAACAATCAACCAAAATATTTTCCCGCCATAAGTTTCTCCTACTCTCCCAGGTCCTTGGGACCTCCACACCTCTTTTGTCCCTTAATCTTTCTGCGCCCCCCCCCTCCCCAAATCCCGTCTTCCCTTCCCCCTTCACTCTTCCACCCAACGGGCTCGCTGATCTAACTTTGCTTAATGTTTTAAGTACAACTCTCAACCCCAAAGCAAAAAGATTAAGCAAACAAATATTCCCCCCACTCCCTTCTTTAAGAAAAAGAACCGAACAAAACAAGCCCCAAATACCGCAGCGCAATAGGTTAACAATAAACAGACCCCAGGGTCCTAGTCTGTTTAACTGTATAACCCAAGAGGAATTTCAACCATTTTTCCAACATGCCCAAAAGAAAAGAAACCAGAAGGAGAAGAAAGCAGATTTGTAGGTTGCGACAAATTTCTCTTCATATTTCCCCTCTTTCGGTATGCTCCAAATATAGGAGTTGACAGCTGTACAGGGCAAGTATATAGGCTGTTTTGACATCAGTAGGCAGCTTAGTTCTGCTGGGTTCCCTGCCATTAGGCAGATTTTTGCAACACCGCCGGGCAACTCAGCTGGAAAGATGTCTTCGTTTCGGTCTGTTTGTTCATATTATTCCTTGTAGGGGATACCCCCACAACCCCTCCACCCCTTCACCTCTTAGTCGAAACCACTTGATCAAAATCTCTCACTCTCGTCTCTTTCTTTTTTCCCCTTTTAATCTTAATCTTGTTTTAGATATTCATTTGTTTTCTCTAGTAAAATAGGTACAATAATCATGTATTGATAAAGGTATTGAGTTGCTTCTCGAATTCCCAAAGTCACACCAGGACATGTGTGTGTACAATCTTATTATGGACTTTGGACTCCATATTGCTTGGATAATAGTGTGCATGTGTGTGTGTGTGTGTGTGTGTTTGTGTGTGTGTACGCGCGTTTGTGTGTGCTAGCATGTGTTTGTATATAATATATATTAT
>NW_004797349.1:592234-593944 GCF_000002075.1 Aplysia californica
AGGAACAACTTTTATCCCAACTTGTTAAAATATGGACTTGCATAAACTAGCCAAATTATGCCCTACGAAAGCACGTAAAGCAAGAGATTTATTCATGGGCAATCCCCATTTATAAAAAACATGACCAAGAAAAACATTTTCCTGACACATTCGCTGGCGACATAACCTGAGTAGTTCTATTTATTTTTGTTTTCTAGCAAATCATTTATTGTGTATATTGTGTTCAATTTGATCTTCAAGAGGTGGGAAATGGTCTTTGTTACTATTGTTGATATAATTATTGTTGTCGTTATTTTAATTATTGTCATCTTTGTATTGTTCTTGTTCTTCTTGTCCTTCTTCTTCTTTGTCTTTTTCTCATCATTATTATAATGTTGCGAGTGCCGTAAAACCTCTACTAAAACCAAAACCCCCCACAACTTATTATTGTTATTATTGTTACTGTTGGAGTTGTTGTCCTTGTTGTTGTACCACTATCGTAACATTGTTGTTGTCGTTGTTGTTGGTGTTGTTGTTGTTGTTGTTGTTGTTGTTGTTGTTGCTGCGGTTGTTGTTGTTGTACCACTATCGTAACATTGTTGTTGCTGTTGTTGTTGTTGTTGTTGTTGCTGTTGTTGTTGCTATCATTGTTGTTGTCGTACCACTGTTGTAACATTGTTGTCTTTGTTGTTGTTGTTGTTTTTGTTGTTGCTGTTGTTGTTGTTGCTGTTGTTGTTGTTGCTGCTGAAGTTTTTGTCGTCGCTTTTGTTGTTGTTGTGGTCGTCGTCGGAAACTGGGCACAAGGTCTTCTGCCAGAACATCGGGACGAGATAAATAATCAAGATTCAAACCTCCGGCTTCCACTTTGCAAGTCAGGTTCACAAAGTACTGAGCCACAGAGGTACATAGAAAGGTCGAGAGTTGGTCTGTGATCGGCTGCATTAGAATTAGATGAATAATATATAATCGTGGCCAAAGGTCATTCAGAACCGGCAGCAAGTCCTACCACGTTGCGGGGTCTGATCGTTTTGGGGCTCCAGTGGCTAAGTGAGTAGTGAGTTTAGACTCAAGTAATGTCAAGCAAGTGTCGGTGACACGGGGATTAGATAGGTGGTCTCTGGGGTGTGTCCTTCAGCAAGGCACAACAACAACCCCAGCTCAAAATACAGGGCGCTGCCCAAGGGCGACCAACAGTGGCATAGCTGTAAACTGTTCTGTATTTGTGTATATATTTGTGTTTGCCATTGTAAACCAAAATGCCCTTCTGTAACAGATAAAAGCGTAAAAATATAATTTATTCATTTGAGCGGGAACTGCGATGACTTAAGGATCATATTTATTAGATAAATAAAAGCAGACGTTTGTTCGATTTAATGTGTACTCGACAACTACATGACCCAACCCTATCATGCAAATCAGATCCTTTTGACCAATGGGAATCCGTTCTAAATTCTACAAAACTAAAAAAGTTGGTGAAATTCTGGTTCTATTTCAAATTGCCCTGTGGTCCGATAATGCTGGACTAGGGACTCATTCTTAGCTTAATTTTCTATGTTAGTGCCTTTGGAATGATATGACAAATAAGAATTTCCATTTTAGGTAGAAAAGGAGGAGTGAGGAGGAGGAGGAATAGAAAGAACAAGAAGAAGAGAAGGAGAGGGAGGAAAAGGAATAGGAGGAAGAGGAGGAGTATGAGGAGGAACATGAGGAGGAGTAGGAGGAAGAGGAGAC
>NW_004797349.1:594814-596405 GCF_000002075.1 Aplysia californica
TAATAATAATAATAATAATTACAACGATAGCTCGTCCGTCAATATCTGAGGATGACCATTACATCCGCATGGGAGAATATTCCTCCAGCGAAATGGAAAAATTTGAAGAATTAAAGGTCAAGATGACTTGTAGCTTCTGCTGTGGCTGATGAGACCAATTCTGCCTGAGAAAAAATTGCCACATTTTGAACATTTAAAGGCTCCACTTCCACTTGTGGATGTGCGCAGCTTGCGGGCTTCTCTCTTCGTTTCAGCATTTCTTATTGGTGAAGCCCCAAATGATTTGCTGCCCACTGGGACTGCTGATCTCCAGCTGGGTCTTTCAGGAGCATGGCTCTCGCATGTCGAAGTACGTATGTTGAAGTCCTTCACAAATGTAGCCTTTTTTATTACTCAAAAAGGGGAGCAATATCAAATATTAACGTTTGTTTGTTTTAGTAGAGGTTTTACGGCGCTCGCAACTGCATAAGGTCATATGAGCGCCAGATGATTAGAGGTGTTGCAAGAGAGTAACAAACATAAAAGAAGAACGGGAGATAAGGACGATAGATGTTTGATAGGAAAGAAGAAGTAAACCACACCAGAGCACCCGCAAACCACCCACATATTAAAGTTTAATAAGATAAGTGTCATTGATATAATGATAAATGCACGCTTTCCGTGGCCCCAAGCAGATCCTCTCCACTCATAAGGTTGTCACGCCCCTGACCTGACCGGCGCCATCTTGAATCTGCGTTTTCCCGCTGGCCAATACGCACTCAAAACTTGATTAAATTGGGCCCAAGATCTCATTTCGCTAATAGGGGTAGGGCAATTTTCAAAGAGAGAGAGAGAGCAGAGGAACTCAACAGAAAAGTAGGCTTACTCCTTTGCACCTATGTTTAGTAAGAGTTTTACGACACTTGCAACACAATAATGTTATATAAGTGCCGAAGATTAATGGTGTTACAAGAGAGTAACAAACACAAAAAAGAAGAAGGGGAGATAGAGACGACGATGGATTTTTTATAGGAAAGAAGAAGCCAACCACACCAGAGCACCCGCCAACCACCCATTTGGCACCAATGGTAACTTTTGAATCAGATAATTTTTACAAAAGTTAATCCCTTTTCCTTAGCCGTTTCGCAAATATTGCATGCCCCTACTGATCTGAAGAAAAAAAAATTGGGTGGAAGATCTGCAGCAACCGACGTTGTTCCGTTCAAAAGCTGTGCGGTAAATCTTACAAGTTATTTGATTACCATTCCACCGTCAAAATGTTCAAAAGCTTGTTACAAGTTACAGGGACTTTACTATCAGCAAACATGGTTGTCTCGGCGGTGACGGTTTCTTGAAATACAAGCAATTATATTTACACAATACTGTGTTTGTGGTATTGCGCTCCCTCTCTCTCTCTGTCTCTGTCTCTGTCTCTCTCTCTGTCTTTGTTACTCAGTCTCTCTCTGTCTTTCTCTGTCTCTGTCTATCTCTCCCTTTCTCTGACTCTCTCTGTCTCTCTCTCTGTGTCTGTCTCTGTCTGTCTGTTTGTCTGTCTGCTTGTCTGTCGGTTCGTCTGTCTGTTTGTCTGTCTGTCTGTATGTCTCTCCACCCC
>NW_004797349.1:596505-598753 GCF_000002075.1 Aplysia californica
CCCCCTTAGGCTCAATAATGACTTTTTAGTTTCTAAGCTGTTTATCAGCCAAGAGAGTTGTTGGAAAGGTTGAAGGGTTGGGCTTGTCTCCAATAAACAAGAACCAAGGAAAGTATTCTGCTAGTGTATAACTCCTGCCATATGTCGAGCCACGTGAATGTCATATTGATCATGACAACTTGTTATCCTGCCATGATGCAAGTGGTGAAACAGAGAATAATGCGTGCCGCTGTTGGATGGGGAAATCGTTCGTATTTTCCGGAACTCAAGACAATCATTAATAAACTAGGAGTGGGTGAAGCTGTGTAGTGATTAGTCACATCGCCACCACACTAAAAACAATTAAGTTCGATTCCTGAGAGGGGAAGTTTTATTTTGAATTTGAATTGAGGATCTCTTTCTGTCTACATGGACGTTGCATCTTTCTCAGCCAGCTCTGGCAGACACTGACACAGGAAGATATCCGTTGCACACATCTAATTAAATAACAAGCCTGAAATTGTATTGGTTTCATTTACTGAAAATACCACAGCACAAATTTTACCCACAGCTTTATGAAATGTTTCAACTATTAAGCCAAAACAGGTGGGAAAAACTGGATTAGTGATGTACGAGTTCTGCTCTGCGCGAACGGTTTTGTTTGGTATAGTTTGATTGTATCAGGAAGATAGACGCGAGTCCATGTTTGTTCATAGCATGAAAGATTGTTTAATTGATTGTTTCAAACAAACATGGAACTCAAAAAACGTCTATGAGTAAACGTTTTGCTTGTTCTCACTCTTTGAAATCGTTGTCAGGGAACTGCTACTTTTTCTTTCCTAATACTTACTATTGTCATTTTCCCCTCTACTTCTTTTGTATCTTTGACCATTCCGGAGCGCCCTTATTAAATTCCGATTTGGTGCCAACAAATTCACTGTCACAGATGAATACTGTATACGTTTCAACTGGTCAGTTCACAAGTAGGAAAAATCATGCTCTACCACCATTACGCATGCAATAAATTGTTTATACCACGCTGATACCAGCTGAAGAAATAGACCGAAGCAATAGAGTTCAATTGACATACCGTAGTTTTGTAACATTACATACAGAGTGTCTACAGAGAGAGGACCCACTTAAAATTGATTATCTCTGCAACAGTTTAAACAAAACTTAGAACACAGAGAAATCAACTATGAAGGCACCAAGTTTGTAACTACGAACAAAATCAATCAAAGAGTTCGAGAAATATTAAATTTTAAACATTTCAATCTAAATTGAGTAAAACGCAAACTTTTACTTCTTAAAAGCGTTCAGCGACATTGGCGTGATCGGCACGATCTCGTTCCAGGACAAGGATGGTAAAACCACGATAGTCACATCAGATGGATATCTCACTGTGATGACAAAGTTTTGAAGAAGTTTGTTGAGGGGGTGTTTTGCTGTAGAGGACTGGTTCTAGTAAGATGAGTCCACACCCCACACGTCAAGAGCGGTCCTTGTATAGTTGTAAGAAAGTTTAGGGAACGCCTTATAAGTGGGAAAGTTTACAAAGGAATAGTCACCAGATTCTCCCTAACTTGAGCCCTTTCAATTAATACCTTTGGTAGACAGAGTCTACGGAAACAACCCACAGACAATTGAACAGTTAAGACTTAATGTTGAACAGAGGACGTCCTAGGAATCGACCCAGAAACACGACACGGGGCCATTTAAAATTCCCAGTGGCATACTGAAGCTTGAAGCGAGAAAAATGGTCAACGTCTGGAGATTTAAATAAATAGCCATAACCTCCCTGGGTTTGTTTAGCAATATTAATTTCGTATAAATTTGTTATTCACTGCACAAATAGTGACCGTTTGAAATGGAACAGTTTTGTTGACTTTTAAGAAATAGCGAAGTTTTGCATTTCACACAATTTTGGTTGGAATTATAAAAACTTGATAGTTGTCAAACATGTCGGTTTATTTTTTTTTTACTAACACGTGTAATGTTGCCCTGGTTGAATTTTAGTTCTTCAAAATTCTGTTGAAATTGGTAAAAGACGACCGAGATATTGCCCTTTAAATGGGTCCCCTTTTTTAGACACCCTGTAATACACACAATCACACACACTAATGCAGACAATCAACCCGACTTTGCTGGCATCCGCTGCACATCGCCTTGTAACTAAGCTCTGGCATTGTTTTGTCTTGTGTGGAGACACTTTCTACAAACAGTGCCCGAGAAAGAGGAGGAGGAGAGAGGGGAGAGAGAGAGAGAGAGA
>NW_004797349.1:602153-604277 GCF_000002075.1 Aplysia californica
TCTCTCTCTCTCTCTATTTCTACCTCTCTCCCTGTCTCTCTCCCCGTCTCTCTCCCCGTCTCTCTCCCCGTCTCTCTCCCTGTCTCTCTAGTTATATACTTTCCACCCTCTCTCATTATCTAAAACAGTACAATTTTCTCAGAAATACACACAGGCTCATTGTGCCATCACGTTTTATTTCTTAGACGTAAACACCGCTCTTTGTTTCTCTCCCCACTCCATCCCCACCCCACCCCTTTAATGTTCATCTCTCCTATTGTTCCCCACCCACCTTTTCCCAATCCAAATCTTTAAAAAGGTTTAAAAGGTTACCCTCCCCCCCCCCAACTAGTAAAACGAAATAAACGAACTCCCTGTTTCCCGTTTACTACCACCAATGTCTAACAACATTCTCTTTTCTCTCTTTACTTAACAAAACAATATATTTAGATCTATATGATTCTTTCTTTTTCAGCCAGTCTGATCTCTCCTCTCTCCCTGTCTCTCTGCCTGTTTCTATCTCTCTTAATAATTCTCTCCACCCTGTCATTCACAAACATGATATTACAGTTCACTTAAAATTTTGACCAAGATCTTTGTGTAACGGTTATGCTCTTTTTCATTGCTCACATGAGACAAGAATTCGGTTCTCGGGCGCGGACGCTTGTATTATTGAGAATCTGCTGCGCCTTTTCTCTGGGATGTTGCATTCCTCTCAGCCACGGGTGGCTCGAAAAGACAGGACCGAAGGAAAATCCCCGCCACAATGTTATAAACTGTATTGGCTTACAATTATTATTTTACAATCATTCTCATCTTACCCATTCATTCATAGGCTTTTCCTCAAGGCAGAAAGTCACGAGCTCAGCATTCAGGGGGGGAAATGGAAGACAATGGCATGTTAGTCGAAAAACATTTCTATAATTGAGCTGAAATGATTTTTTCAGTAATTACTCCACCATCCACAACTCTCTCATGCTACACGATATCTATTGACCTTGGGATGTATCTACGCTCTGCCTCTTAGGTATAATACACTCGTGCGCTCTCAATTAGTTCTCTCGCTTCTATAATGCGCCTGGATCTTTGTTTTCTGTAGTTAGTTTGCGGGTGAGCTTGTGTTTCTTCATTCCGTTTGTTTATACGTTATAGAATTTCATACATCTAATAATTGTGACTATGATTCTTTGTACTTCTCCTTTTACCGGGAGCTGTGGGGTAAGGGTTAGGTGCTCCGTCGTCTTACGCAGATGACGTGAGTTCGATTCCCATGTAGGGAAGATTAAAAAGAAATCAAATACATTATGTCTCTATTTGTCTGCTGGAATGTTGTGTCCCTCTCAGCCAAGCTAAGTTGACCCTGACGCGCAGGATCGAAACCCCCCTCTACCTGATATAATCGAAAATTGTTTCGATGGTCGCGTAAAACATCAACAGTTACATTACTATTTTCCTTTGTGGGTAACACCTTACTGGACACTGTCCATTGTATGATGTGCGTTGAAAGCCTTTTGACAATGTATAGGAATTTTAAAAAATGATTGTCCGAAGTTGCCTCCCATCTCCGTTAGAACCAAACAAAACGGGTAGGGGACTTTGCATCCTCTCCCTTCGACATCCTGAGGTCAAGAACATCCAACTGGGGATTCGAACCTGGGTCATCCGCAACATGATACCGACTTAGCCAACAGCCTTTGGACACTATGGGGGTTAATTCTAAGGAGGAGCGCTTCGTCCCTCGTCCAGGCACGAGGCCAAATGGAGACATTCCCGTGAAGATGAGACAAATAATTAATTTGAACCTGATTAGAATTCATTAAGTTAACTAAGCTTATCAAGTTCGTAACTCAATAAACTTCAAGATGGAATCTACAAGGAAAGAGGGAGAAAGGGGGGCCTAAATGTACTAGGAGAGTTGGGATTTAGATTGGGACATAAAGGAGATAGAGTACAGCTCGACAAAGGTGGAGTCAATAGCCCAAGTCAGAGGCACGGTACACGGAGACCCCTTGTTGGTGGCCTATACTCCGGTACAAGAAGAGAGAGAGAGAGAGAGAGAGAGAGAGAGAGAGAGAGAGAGAGAGAGAGAGAGAGAGAGAGGCCGATGATGCCAATGATAAACCCGTGGTGCCTTATACAGGGTGC
>NW_004797349.1:604377-605817 GCF_000002075.1 Aplysia californica
TAAAGGAGATAGAGTACAGCTCGACAAAGGTGGAGTCAATAGCCCAAGTCAGAGGCACGGTACACGGAGACCCCTTGTTGGTGGCCTATACTCCGAGAAGAGAAGAGAGAGAGAGAGAGAGAGAGAGAGGCCGATGATGCCAATGATAAACCCGTGGTGCCTTATACAGGGTGCCCATTGGGGGATCAGGTCTGGTCGGGGCGGTTTGTTAGCCAGATTGAGGGCGCAAAGCGGCTACGTGGCACCAGCCGATCGCGCCCGACTAGTCGACTCAAAACAAACACGTTTGTTTCCAGTATTCAGGCGACGAGTGGGGCGATCGCCCCCGATCCGACCCGACCCGTCTCGACACGATCCCATCCCCAAAGGGCACGCCCCGTATTAGCGGCTGGCATCTTTGTCATTAGCCTGCGTCCACAGAAACGGACGGTCTCAACACGCCCATAACTGTGCTCATTTTCAAGTACGAGTAGTTTGTGGGCGAGTTTAAAAAAAATAAATTTCTGCATTCAAATGTACTTTAATAAAATAACATTATACACAGAATATCTGGCTGGCGTCTGTGATGCAGTTGTTAGGCGTTTCGTTGTCGCACGTATAAGGCAAGAGCTCGATTTCCGAGAGGAAATGATTCCATAATTCTTTATCGAGTATTTTCTGCTAGGATGTTTATCCCCCCTCAGCCCAGATAGACCTTGACAGGCAGGGTCAAAGCAGCCTGCCCCCTCAATGGTTTAAATTGTGTTGATGGGCGCGTAAAACACCTGCAAATAAACCACAACAACAAAATAACAACAGCAACAACAACATCAGCAACAGAACTGTAGCATTGCCAAAAGCCTGATCGAGCACGTGTTATTGTAGTTGTCATGCTGCCGATGTACAGAACAAGACGTAGAATACCCCCTCGGTATATTTATGTGCTTTAGCTTTACTCAGGTGTTCGTCTCATGTCACGTGGTTTCGCTTTATCGCGTCGTCTTCCAACACTGTTCTCATTGTCTGTATCTCTCCCCTGAGGCTGACATGACCTAACAGTGTTGATAACGCTGTAAACCTGGGACACAAAGTCAAACATGTTCTCTCCTTAGGGTACCTCCCTTCCCTCTGTGTTTATCTGTCTTATCTCTGTTTTACTCTCTGAATTGCTCGACTGACTGAGGATAAAGCATCTTAATCCCCCCTCCCCTTTTCCCCCAACCCGCTCCCACAAATCTTCCCTCCTTGTTTATACCGAAGAGCATCTCTCCAGTCTTCCCGGTTCTTTTCCTCGAACAATTTTTAATATCTTTTCTGGTCCCACATTAGCCCCCCCCCCTCTTAGGTTTCGTAAATTTTTAATTTTTACTTTCTCACATAAAAGATCGTTTAAGTACCTGCACACGCATCGTTACGAGGACACACACATCACACAAAACAATGAAATACACACAAGCTCTG
>NW_004797349.1:607889-609018 GCF_000002075.1 Aplysia californica
TAACCCTCCCCCCACCCAAAGAAAAACAAATCCAAACAAACAAACACCCCCCTCCCCCGCTTTAAAAGAGAAAGAAAACAAAAACAAAAAATATAATCCAAAATCAACCAACCCCAAAACCCTCCAAAAAAAGGAACTCTTCAAAAGAAAGAAAACCAAGAAATCAGGCAAACTAACAAAACAAAAATCCCCATACAAACAAACGAACAAATATAAACAAACCTCCCCAAAACTCCTGTTCACACTTACAATTTCGGTTCCATTGCCCCATAAAACCCCCCCATAAAAACCCCTCGCCAGCTTGCCCAGGCCCAGCCCAGCACTCAGCACTCAACACACAGCACCCACCACGAACTAGGGCCGGACAATGAGTCGCTTTAGTAGAATCCGGATAATATGTAAGTGCACCTCTTTGGCAAATAATAAAAATATTATGATATGAACCGCTGCGGCAAAATGTGTTAGAACCACTTCAACAAACGGGTTAGCATTACTTCAACAAATGGGCGCACCCACTTTGGCACACAGGTCAGGAAAGATAGTTAAGACTCAGAATTCGGATAATGTTTCATTGAGAATTGTCCGGTTATCCTTATAGACTATTCGGATTTTGCCCACCGCTACCACGAACCTTCTTCATTTGAGCGGCCTGGCCTGGATCCCGCGTTCAGCGAGGCGCGAAGAAACGAGGCCTGGCCTAGATCCTCCTTCATCCCGCGCGTCCGTCCGCTCGCGGGTCTCCGACCGAGTCTTTCCCACCACACCCGTCGTCCTCTAGCCCCGGCCGAGAGTCGTTGATTGCCGATAGAGTTAACGATTAGACAGACCCTGAGACCACCGCCACCACCACCACCACCACCAATACGTTAGCGTACTTCTTCATTGCTCTGTGCAGCGTTCCCGACCCAGAGCTCTGGATCTTGTGCACGCACTTCGGACTTCGGAATTAAGAGAAACATCGAGAGTTGACTCAGTTCTTCCAGCCATTTCCTTTGATGACCACAGCGCTTAGAACTGGTAAGGATTGTTCTTGTTGCACTATTTTAATCCTTATTGTCGTGTTGTTGCTGTTGTTGTTGTTGCTGTTGTTGTTGTTGTTGTTGTTGTTGCTGTTGTTGTTGTTGTTGTT
>NW_004797349.1:609220-611148 GCF_000002075.1 Aplysia californica
GTTGCTGTCGCTGCTGTTGTTGTTGTTATTGTTGCTGTCGCTGCAGTTGTTGTTGTTGTTGTTGTTGTCGTTATTACTGTTGTTATAAAATTGTGGTAATTAATGTTAGTAATGGTGTTTTGCGCTTGTCTTTTATAACTTAATGCAGTAGCACAACTGATAGTTTATTGTTCTGTGAATGTTCATTCATTTAGGTCTCTTTTACACCCGGTTATGTTTAGCAACCCTCGTCAAGATTTACAGCAACTCTTTATTAATCTTCACACATTTTCAAGATAATATAATAATAATAGATAGCATTTGTATAGCGCAAATCCCCGCTCAGCAGCAAGCTCTATGCGCTTCACAATCTATACTAAACCCTAGCAGACCTGAGAGCATTCTGAAACAACCTCAACTTCCTGGGAAGCATACAGTGCAAGTAGCCATTTATAGTCGCTAAAACACTAACATACTGACAAGATCTTTTGCTGTCTATGGCCGGGCACCCATTCACATCTGGGTGAAGTGAGGAAAATTCGTGTAAAGTAAGTGCCTTTCCCAAGGACACAACGTCGGGCCCGCGGCTCGAAACCCTCGAACACGCAACCTCACGATTGCGAGTCCGGTAGCCTAACCACTATAGGCCTCCGACGCCACACAAGATACAACACATAACAGCCATACTTAATTTTTGCTCGTCTTGACTAACCAGAATAAATAATTAAGTGACACATAGAACACACAACAAAAGACACCAGCACATCGACAGTTGCAACTAATGAGCAACTACAATAGCGGTAACTGTGGCAGCAACCGAAGCAACAGTAAGAGAAGTAACATCAACAACTGGAAACAGAAAAAGACGTAACAACTGCATAATAGAAAAGAATAATAAATAAAAGAACAAAATAAAAAACAAAGCAGCAAAAAATGCTCTACAACAACAAAGCATTAAAAACCAAACAAAACCAAACCAAAAACCCAAAAAATTAAACAAAACGAAACTTTAAAAAATCACCCAAAAGAAAACAGCACGTAGTATTATTAGCATCATAAATCTTCATCTGCGGCAGACTCAGGTTGCTAAAAAACAACAACAACCCAACAAATAATAAATAAAGAATAAAATTGAAAAAGGAAAACCGTCTTTTCAAGCAATTCCAAAGCCAGGCGAAGTCTGTAATTGGCATGATTCTTTTATGAGTCTCTTCGCGCTCGAAACAAATACGTGCGGTCCAGAACGGGAGAAAAACAATGCGCGCGCACAACTAAATCGGCACGTAACAAAACAACAAATTATTACAGGATTCAAATATTCTAATTCTCGAGTAGAGTTCTATCCCTCCCGCTTACCCTGTTATGATAAACACAAACAATCTGATAATAATAAATTATTAAAGGAAGATTATTTATTCGTAAAAAAAAATAGAGAGAAAGTAATCCGGAATTTGTTGTCCTTGCATGCTCGCACGTTTTTTCATTTAGTTGAGCAGTTTTTGTTTTTAGAGTAAAAACCTTTCTTCGTCTCCGCCACAAGTTGCTCATTAGCAGAAACAAGTGGTAACGAGTACTTTAAAGAGAAACGCCCACGTGTGTAAACTTGTGCCATTTAATTGCTTCGTTCCTAACGTTACCGCCCATTGATCTGTCAAATGTCATGTCACAGTGTCTTTTCTTTAGCAGCTCCACACCCAACCCCCCTCTTTTCGTAATAGCTCGGAATATTACCGCACACACAGAGCAAACGAGAGAGAGTGAGTGAGTGAGTGAGAGAGAGAGAGAGAGAGAGAGAGAGAGAGAGACAGAGAGAGACAGAGAGAGACAGAGAGACAGAGAGAGAGACAGAGAAAGATAGAGACAGAGAAAGAGAGAGAGACGGAGAAAGATAGAAAAAAAGGAGAGAGAGAGAGAGAAAGAGAGAGAGAGAGAGAGAGAGAGAGAGACGG
>NW_004797349.1:614085-615211 GCF_000002075.1 Aplysia californica
AGAGAGAGAGAGAGAGAGAGAGAGAGAGAGAGAGTATACATCAAGGTATCGATTTCTTTGATTTGAGGCGAAGATGAGATAATGAAGGCGTCCGTTTCAATCTCACATCGAGATAATCGTTATGGTCGTTGGTCGTGGGAGTCTTCTCGGTCTGCCATTATGTCTCCCTCTCTTTCTCTCTTTAACTCTCTCTCTCTCTCTCTAATATATGTTTCTCCCTCTTTTTCCCTCTTTATTTCTCTCTTTAATGCTCCCTCTCTCTACACATATCTCTCTTTCTCCTTTATTTCTCTGTCTATCACTCTCTCTCTCTCTCTCTCTTTTATCTCTGTCTTTGTCCATTTCTCTTTCCTTAGTTTCTCACGCCCTGTCTCTAACTATATTATCACTCTCTCTTTCTCCCTCTCCCTCTCTCTTCACCCCCTCTCTCTTTCTATCTCTCTCCCTCTCACTTATCTCTTTTTTATCTGTCTGCCTTTGTTTCTGTCTGTCTATCGGTGTGTCTCTTCGTTTATCTGTCTTTTTTCTGTCTATCTGTGAGTGGTTGGAAGACAGAAAAGTCTTTCTTCTTCATCACTGTTGCAGTTTTCTACACGTTTGTCTTGTATTTCCGCAACATAATAATATGGCCAATAGTATCAAGTAGTGTGCTTTTTGTTGATTTAAACTCCTCCTTTGTCTGTCTGTCTGTCTGTCTGCATGTCTGTCTGCCCCCCTCTCTCTCTCTTTCTCAGGGTCTCCCTGTCTCTGTTTGTCTGTCTATCGATCTGTTTGTCTCTGTTCTTTCTATCTCTATCTCGCGGTGTCAATCTCTCTCTCTCTCTCTCTCTCTCTCTCTCTCTTTCTCTCTCTTTCTCTCTATCTCCCCTCTCTCTCTTTCTCTCTTTCTTTCTCTCATTAAAAATTTAAGTAACACACACGTACACACATACAGACACGCACACAAACACAAACACACACATATACACACACACACACACACACTGAAAGATACACACAAACACAAACAGGCAAACGAACTGCCACCATATGTATTTTTTGGCATTTGTGTGTATGTGTGTGTGTGTGTGTGTGTGTGTGTGTGTGTGTGTGTGTGTGTGTGTGTGTGTTCGCGTGCGTGTTGTCT
>NW_004797349.1:615311-618128 GCF_000002075.1 Aplysia californica
AAGAAGAAGAAGAAGAAGAAGAAGAAGAAGAAGAAGAAGAAGAAGAAGAAGAAGAAGAAGAAGAAAAAGACGTTTTGAGTGGGTTTGGCTGCTGTCCGTTCTGGCAGGCATCTGTAAACGCTGAGCCCTCGTTTTGTTCTCTGGGTTTTTTTCTGGGGCGTCTGGTAGAGATACGTAAACACGCGCGTGAGCTCATGTCAAGCTCACAGAACTGTATAGGAAACAAGCAACTAAAGGTTTTTTTTTTCTTTCTACTTCAAGCCAAACGGAGCAATTGACATTTTTCCAATGGTCCAAATTGCTTTTCAGAGTGCTGGCAGTTTTGCAAAATGACAGTTTTTATTTCATTGTGTGAGCTCATGCCTAATTGGCTTCGTTTGATCTAGAGCGATTTGACAAGGCCAAATTTGGTTGGTTTTGTGTAGTTTGCCGTCTAGACACATTCACAAACACACACACATGCACACACTTACACGCACACACACACTCACACATACTCACACACACTCACACACACTCACGCATACACGCACACACATACTATTTAGAAACATACCTAACCTTCCAAATTTCTTCGCTACTTGATACTAAAAATACTTTCACTGGGTGCGTTCTAGCTCGTATTTCGATGACTGGAAGCCACTGCGAGAAAAGAAAAGTTGCAGTTTGTGTTTGTCAGAGTCTTACATCCACAATTTGATAAGAAGAAGAAGAAGAAGAAGAAGAAGAAGAAGAAGAAGAAGAAGAAGAAGAAGAAGAAGAAAAAGACGTTTTGAGTGGGTTCCCTCGACAAATCCACCCCTCACCAGTACACAAAACAACTCTGTGAGACCGGAGCTTGTTTCTTTTACCTCCTGCTTGACAGCAAAGATAAAATCACAGTCTCCGGTCGAGAAACGAATCCACTGTTCTGTTTAAGTTTAGAACACAATTAGGCTTTTAAGTCATGTTTACTCGTAATCCTTTGCGTATAAATCAGTACTTGTGTGAACCTAGCTCGTATTTTCGGTTCTTGAATTCCTTTGATCTTTCCCCATTACCGACAAGACTTTTAAAGCATGCATGAAATTCTCTCCAGGCGAAATGGGAATGTGGGCGCATTAGCAGTAGCAGTGCTGAACACAATTTACAAATACATTGTAAAATATTTCGCTTATCACGTATTACGTGTCCGTTCCACTCTCTGACCAAGCGAAATAAATCAAAGGAACTATTCTGAACAAGGATTAGCTGCTTTTTGTTTTAAACCAGAGGCTATCATTATTTACTGCACTGTGTTGTAAAGTTCTGGCATGGCCCTCCACCCCACTAACGAAAAATAAATCAATGCCTCTTTCTGTAAAAGCCTTCGCTCAGACTTCACTACAAAGGATAATTTCTAGAAAGAAATAGTAAATCTCCTTCCGCCCCCCCCCCCACACACACACAACGTACACTTCGCCTTAACAAGCCACATGCCAGTCAATACAATTCCATTTCGAAGCAAGATTACTTCTTTGCCATCAACCTGGAACTCGTATCAATCGAGCCTGCTTTAACGACCACCTGTATAAGGCAATCACCTGTACAAACGGCCATTCCCGTTTTCCCCCTTGCCTTTGCTTTTTAAAAAATATTATAATGGCACTGCTTAAGACGTCCACCTCTCTAAGACAACCATTTTTGTCCCCCACAACGAGTGACGGTCTTAGACAAGTTCGACTGTAATCTTATAAGAACGAGTTTTTGGAAATTGAAGTAAATAGGACACATTGAAGTAAATGTCTCGTTTGACTCCGAGAACAGATAGGATAAGATACGGTACATCTTTATAGTCCAGATCCTGGCACAATGGTTTGCTGTTTCACCACGTGCACACACACACACACACAAACACACACACACACACACACTCACACACACACACTCACACACCACACACACACACTCACACAAACATGCACACACACACACACGCAGGCTTACCATGACATGCACAATGTAAATGAGCAGCAATATAAACATACTCAGTTCAGTCAAGAAAGACACCACGTGCACATACAAATATACTGTATGCAATTTTTGTTATCATCTACACAATTTATGTAATTTAGGAGATGCACTGCCTCACTCGAGGCAGGGGCAGGCCACGGGAAACATGGAGGGGATGTGTGGAAAGCGACATTAGAGAGATGAAACTCCATTGGAACGAGCTGGGAAGGATGGCCCAGGACAGGGATAAATGGAAGGAGCCTGCATGTGGCCTATACCCTGCCAAGGGTGAAAGACATTAGTGATGATGATTGACTGCCTCACTAGAAACACGAAGATAATCCTGTAAGGGCAAGATGACAAAGCACCCCACCACAGGCACCGCTCCGTGCCTTTCTATAACACCAAAAGAACAATTGGCAACTATTTATATCCAGCAGTGCTTTGACTTAAAAGATAGTCTCATGCAAAGTAATTCATGTACTATACACGATGCTTTACTTTCTAGAGAAAAGTGTCCTTGGGGAATCTCCGCCGAAAAACAGAGATAAGCAGACCAACTTTTGGGCTGACTAAAAACGTCTTTTTCATATCTCAAGCAAAACTTCTTGCGGGCAATTGTTTCTCTTGCTCTTTGTATGCAAGATACGTAACTCCGTACAATAGTGTGGATCCATCGTGCGATAACACGAATGTTCCAACCTGACATTTTCGTGGACATTTTAAAAAAGTCCTGGAGTATCTGCTGCTCAAAGGTGAGCTGCTATTCTCCGCATACAGATGCGTAGCATATGTGATTTATCAAACCGAGATGGTGTTTTTTTGGAGAGTGGGGGAATGGGGGGG
>NW_004797349.1:618243-620833 GCF_000002075.1 Aplysia californica
TATATATATATATAATACAGAACATATCAAGGGTTTCCGCACCAAGAAAAAGTTGCGGTTCGCGTGCCATGTGCCCTTACTTTGAAATGAAATGTTGAGTAAACATTAGTTGCGTGTAGCCTGGTGTACGTATCTATGTGAAGACAAGAACGTGAAAGGACGTTTCAAAAGCAGACCTGTCACGTTTCAATAAAGCACTCAAAATAAACTAAGAAAAAGCAACCTGCCCTCATTTCTTAGAGTTTCATTAATCAAGCCTCTCTTTTATTCGTTGGTATTGTTATTAGTTAGCTTTGGGGAGGACGTGGAATTTGAATTTAAAGTAAGCAGCAGTCTTGCTACTTTGGTAATGACTAACACTAGCCATCAATGCCCCCCCTCCCATCCCTAAGACAGTCGTGTGTTCTTCATCAATAAGATTACTTAGACCTGGAAGTGAACAAGTTCAACACGTCATGACTTTGATTTTGATACATGACAAGATACGTTAACATACAGTAAGGTAAAAATAAGATCATATGCGTCTTTGATCCACCACCAGATGAAAACAACAGTGGGCCTTTCGAGAAACTTGAGTTTTGGGCCTTTACGTTACTACTTTTCACATTTCGCTCCTGCCCTTCCTCCCTTAACCAACCCCTCTTTCTGTCTGTCTGTCTGTCTCTCTCTCTCTCTCGGTCTCTCTCTCTTCTCTTTCTCTGTGCCATATCCCCTCCAATGCTATCAAAGCTTTTCTTTGTCCTTAACCATCTGTGAATGAAATGAACGTACCACCGTCATAAATTTGAAGGCAAGGTTTTCAATTAACAAACTGAACCACAAGCGAAAACCCCCACAGAGATGAGTTCCCCTAGACCGTCTTAAGAGGTCACGTGCCTTGCTGAGCACACACAGGTGTGCGCGTGCTGTATGCCTCCCTCCCCTGGTCAGGGGCTCTTATAAACACTAGTGAGACCGGCAGTAAGTGCTTTTCTTTTCTAGCACACTTAGGCTCGAACCTTTCGGAGGATCCCTCCTCCCCCCTCCCAGCCCCCTCCCTACTCTCTTTGAAGAATCGCGCATAACCAAACAGAAAAAAGAGAAGTCACATCTGTACACTTTTGAGCATTGTCGAAATGGTTCATTGTGGCTTGATAACATTACAAGGACGTACAGGAAATGATAAGGCTATAGCTTGAATGTTGGCGAATCAGTTATAAGATTTGTATTATTTCGATATTTGTACAAAAAAGTTGATATTTAGTTATTTTTGGACCTCAACTGTGCACAGTTCTGGCTATATTGATATGACGATCATAGGGTGCACACGATCTAAAAGTTGGGAGCTCCTAACCCAAATTGATGTTCTTGCAAAGAACTACATCTCAGTAAATAGTGGGTTTCATAAAGGAAAAAAAACACATTGAAAATTCCACAGACAAATACTATGATAACAGGCGCAATACTGTTCCATCAACTGATTTGTCTGAAGTATTAAGTGCTGCGCTTTGTAGTCTGCAGTTAAAAAAAAACTCTTTTGGTTATATTTTGGTTATACATTGTACATTTATTTCAATGCCATTTTCATACGGTAACGTTTTGTCCAAGAACTTGCTTTTGGGTTTGCCTAGTCATTTTTGTTCTTTTCTTAAATTTTCCCCATCTCTTCCCCATTAGTCCTACCTCATTTGCAACCTTGCATCTCATGATCGTAATCCATTCCCCTTTATTATTGTCATATATTAATTCTTAGCACTATCATGACCTCACGTTACCGATAATGCTGTACAATTCAAACTTAAGCTCTTCTCCAATCTTTCTTGCCGCATCACCTTTTTATCTCGTTTGTCTTCCCCTCTACCCTCCCTTCAACTCCATCCCCCACCCATTTCCTCATCTGTGTTATCTCTTACCCCAAATTTTCCTAAATTCGCTCCCGAGGTTTTATCAAGGCCTATGATACAGCGCTCCCCTCTTCCGCCCCTTTCCCCACCCTGTCTGCTCAGTGTTTCGCTCACAACTACAGACACGAGTCTCTCTCGCAAGCTCTGTGGCCCCGAACCGCACGCCCCCTGAGACATCTGGCCTCCTAGAGCGCGTTATAGAAGACTCTGGTTATAGCCCTGTTTTCTGTTGAGCTCCCAAAGCTCGAGTACTTGCAGCATTAACTGATAGCACACGCCTTGCCTTCTGCCATGTTGAAAACTTAAGGTAAGAGACAATTGTGCTGTTAACATATTGATAGTAATATGTAACAGCAAATTAATACGTACATGTATTTCAGAGTCTGCACTCTAGCAGCACCATGATGTGCTGTTCTTGTGTAAAATTTAACCCGTGTACATTCAGTGGGACTTCTGTAATATACCCTACCCTGCTCTTTTTTACGACATGTTTTAATTTAATACAATCAGATTTGGCCGTAATGGAATTGTTTTAATAAGTATGTTCTCTTATAAACCAAATCTCTGTCTTGTCTCAAAAGTCGTTTTATCAAAAGAGTATCATCGGAGTCATTTTCTCTGGGAATTGATCCGAGAAAGATAGAGCACTTTTCCTTTTTCCTCCCTACCTACCAGGATATAATATTCTCTATCCCCCCCCCCCCCCC
>NW_004797349.1:620933-625385 GCF_000002075.1 Aplysia californica
CCCCCCTTCCAAACTTTTTTTCCTCTTCGGTCTGCACCCCCAACAACACACATGCACGGAGCTCACAATCGTCTCTCCGTCAAGCATGCATAATGCTGCTTCTTCTCTTCGCCTCCTCCCACTCCTCATATACCCGTTTGTGTTTTCTGAATATCTCTTTCATCTTTCCTGGGCTATATAATTAATGATACAAAAACCTTAAATCGTAAGTCTTATCATTTCCCACACGAAAAACAGCGAACGGTAAAAATAAAAAGCAAGCTTTCTGGAGCTCAGTCATGGAGCGTACATTTATAAATTCACCATGAAAGAGGTGCATATGGGTGAGTTCAGGGGGCAGGTCAAATGATATTTCTTAACCTGGAGCTAGGATGCTTTACGGTGGCAGGTACCTGGGTCAGATGAATACCTGCAAAGCGTGGAGCTTTCTTTTTTTTTAATGGAAACCTAAGAAGGCCAACAGCAAAGCGCCTCGACCTTTATAGCTGTACAGTTCTCGTTATGGCCGCTTTTCCTTACAAAACTTTCTGAGAGATTGCTGTTGGGATGCCTTTTAGGGAATCTTGCATTTTGTGTTTGTATTTGTTTTAGTGTAAGAGCGAAACAACTTGTGCGTAGATTATGTCCGGAGATAGATTGATAGAGAGACAGATAAACAGACTGATAGATAAATAGATTGACTGATTGATAAACTAAGCTGATAAGCTTTTAGGAGGTCAATTTTGGGTATGCCAACGACAATTTAAAAAAACAAAACAAAAACAAAAACGTGGGTAAATCCTACTCTGGCCAGGTGCAAAAAAACGTTGCATGATATCTAAGTCTGCAATAGCTACGCGCTTGGTGTACAATTTTATTTTGTACGGATACTTTATTCAGGAGAACAGACTTTAATTTTCATCCTTCAGAAAGATCATGACACGGTATAACGACCAGGTACACTTACTTTTATTCTAATTTTTATAAGTAATAAGGTGGTGTAATAAGTTCCTGAGCAAATTCTACTAAAATGGTTCCAGCTCACCCAAGACCAAGCGGGTAGCCGAACAGTCCAGGGATTCCTATGTACCTCAGCTCTCATGGAAATACTCGAAGCATGGCCTGAGAGCGATGACCTCATCAATAACGCCGTGCCTCGTCATGGCAACGTTGTGGTTCTCGGCTTTTCAGATCTCGTTTGCGTCCAGAGGTAACATGACAGGTGTGCTCTTTAGTCCTGCTCACTGCTGTGTTGCTTTTGGGATGCCATGGAAGAAACTAAATAAGTATGCTCACCTTTACTAGGAGTTTACGGCACCCGTAACACAATTGAGTCATATAAGTGCCGAAGATTGGAAGAGTTACAAGAGAGTAACAAACACCAAAAAGAAGGAGGAAGATAAGGGTGACAGATATTTGATAGGAAAGAAGGAGTACCAGAGCACCCGCACCAAACAAGTATGTTTTATATAATATATACGTGTGTATGCGTGTGTGTGTGTATGTGTGTGTGTGTGTGTGTGTGTGTGTGTGTGTGTGTGTGTGTGTGTGTGTGTGTGTGTATGAGTGATGATGAACGTTTTTCTAAAGCCCACTTAACCTCGAACCATCATACGCTTCGCTTGAGTCTCGAGCGACAGTACGAATTCTATAAAATCCTTAAGTATTTTTTATTAAGAATTAGAATATAATGAAGATGTCTCCTAGTCCTGCTGCAGGGTCTGACGTCTACTGATAAGCACACTGCACATGCACAAGATATGTCACTCTGGGGGAACAGTACTCATGAACAGTTATCAAGTTCAAACGTACACGTGCGATGTAGGCCAACTTCTAAGTCGACAGTTTTGCTTTCTATTCTGCCTACTTACCGACCTGTTTCTAAAACCCTGATTACAAAACCGAGTAGTTTTTCCTTTTAAAATGATGTGCTTTGGAGACCTCAGGGCAGTAACCTCGGATAAAAGATAGAAACATAGAACAGAAAGCAAACAAAGACAGAGTTGTGGTGACTGAGAAAGAAATCGCTACCCTAGAATCACAGAGTTCTATCTGCTCAGTACGTAGTTTTGACAATTTTAACGTAAAGAATTTGGAGCTTCACAAGCTTTTTCGAATGCAATTCCTTGAATATGTTTATAACAACTCTGCACAATCTTACGATTTTGATACAGCAGATAGCTTTAAAACATTTAGTTTCTGATCTTATGGTCTCAGTAACTTAGAACGGCAAAACATGTCAGATAGAACGTTGTAATTCTAAGGTAGTGACATACCTTTATGGTACCCTCCCGCCAGGAACTCTTCACTCTTCGAAGGCTGTCTTCGCATGACGCTGGGCTCCAGTTATTCCCTGTTGCTCGAGCTCTCCGTAACTAAAGTGGTCATTTTTTATCTGAAAGGTACAGCGTCTCTAACGTATATAGTGCGGAGAAAGAAATTAACCTCTTTTTGTGGGTTTCTTTCTGCCATTAAGAACTTGTTACCAAAATGAATAGGAGTTATAAAAGGGTTTTTTTGGGGGTGGGGGGCTCTTCTCTCGGAATTTAGATAAAAACGTCACAAAAATTGAGGCGTGAAAAGCACGTTTTCTTTTTCTAGTGACTTTGGTTTGGCTAAAAATGTTTTGTCTGTAAAAAGGAAAAAAAGTCTTTAGAAATACTTTTCGTACCCCGGGAAACCAGTACAGAGGTTAAAATTGTCGTCTTGTACACAAATGGCGTGAATTTGATTTCCAACCAGGAAAGTTAGTTTATGGAGTCTCGATGTATCTTCCACAGCCTTGGTTGGCCCTGACAAGCAGGGCAGAAACAGCTCCTCTCTTGTATAATCTGATCGTATCAAAGTAGCAGAAATCGTTTTCAGTCAGTTTAGCATCCTGGTTGGAGCAAAACACAATTCGGTCATCCATCCATTTTGAGAGCTTGCTGCATAGTTTCTTCTATTCGTTCTATAACAGTTAAACTTTTATCTACCCTCCGAGTCTGTCTGTTAAATGGAACAAAATAATTAGTTGTGTATAACCCACCGTTCCGTCTTCCCGCCTTCATGTTTTCATAATATTGGCACACGACACTGAGAGGTGCAGTAATGCAGAACTAAAGCAAACATTGAGTATTATTGACGCCACGGTACAATGTATTCCCCAAGGCGCTGACTATGAACGTTTCTACAGGTCTATTGTCAGCGGTTTCTGGCATCGTTTGAAGGTCACTGAATTCTATCCCTGCTTCATATCTGATATTTTTATGATGGCACATTCCATTACTCCATTACGGATGATAAAGGAGTTGCCAGAGGCGTTTTCATTTCGTGGTGTTATTGTTATGGTGGTGATGTGTGCTTACTTTTTTGGTATCACGCTCCTTCTTTAGCTATTGATGCCTTCGGATGGAGGATGAGATTACTGAGGGGCTTCAGCCAAGTGTAGCTCGTTAGGTGGTTTGTGCCGGTTTCGGTCAATAACTGACGGAAAAACTGGCCTTAGTTCGAATCCCAACAGGGCTTAAAAAAGTTTTGGCTGTCTGAGGAGTTATCATTGCTCTCCATGTACTAGGTCCAGTTCTTCCAGGGGTGGTATTGTGATCGGAGGTCTCGCGTCTTAAACAATTATACTTGGTTTTTGAAAATCTCACACCAAATCACACCCAACCAAATCTAACCTGGAGAACAATCGTCGTGTAGTGCAAGTATGGGCCACGGAATTGAAATTATGTTGTGGAAGATTTATCAGAGTCAGCTGGACGACAGGCCCCGAATCCAGGCCTAGACCTAGTTCTCACCCTTTGTCCACCTCGTAAACTGTCTGGAGGTCACGGCGTTACTGGTCCAGGTCAGATAGTTTTTGGGTGACGGACTCTATCGCACCTGGCCAAGTCCATCGTCTTCACAGTAGTTCCGGGGCTCTTGGCTCCCGGAGTAGATTCCGCGATGGTGGCGATAACACGAGTTTCTCAACTGCTAGAGGCTGAGGCGGCCAGCGTGCCATCTGATTGTATAGAGCAACATTGTAGTTTCTGAAATAGAAAGCCGTATTTGTAGTTCAGAATCCAGTCAATGCTTGGAACTGGAAAATTCAAATTGTTTAAAGACTGATTTCTTATCTGTCGTCATCGTCACACTTAAATAAAAAGAGGGTCAAACTTATGTGACACAGTGTGTTTCCCGAAGTTTGGTCCGTGAAGTGTAAGTCCAAATCGCTCTTTAACCCAAGTCTTTCCAACCGTTCGACACTTCGTGCTTTCTCCTGCCATTATTTTGACAAGCATTATTCTGGGTATCTATCACTATAAAAAACACCTTACAAGCTAATTAATCATTTAATGACCGATATTACATTTTGGGTGACAGCAAACTTGACCTAGCACGCACATCAGGGGTCTTCAGTCTCGTTCGGCCACGTTTAGACAGCCATGACGTCATACGTGAAAGACGCTTTGGACTTATTTTAGGAATGGGGAATAGGGTGGTTTT
>NW_004797349.1:626611-628728 GCF_000002075.1 Aplysia californica
AGAGAGAGAGAGAGAGATAGAGAGAGAGAAAGTCCGAGGAGCTGGACCCAGCTGCACATGCTCATCACGTGTTAAATAGATTTGCCCAACTAGGTTAGTTACGTCTTCCTCTGCCGTTTTCGACTCCTTTTTCTCCCAGCACCATCTCCTCCTACCTCTACCTATTCCTCTCTCACTCTATCTAGGTCTCTCGTTTTCTCTTTCACTCACTCAAGAACTCCTTCATTCATTCGCTCACTCCAAACTCTTATCAAGTTATCGTCACTCTGACTATCTATTTATAGTTTTTCCCTTGCGCCTCACCCTTCTTTCCTGGCTACTTCTATTACCGACAAATCAAGAAAGGTTGTAACAGCACTCCTCATATTACTAACTCATTATCACTCATTCCGAACAGAACCCTTCCTCGTCCTCCTCTCAAATTCCATCTGTCCTCTTATAACTTATCCGTGTCACTTTCTTCACTCCCATCCCATTCCTCCTTTCCACTTCCTACCCCTCTTATTCTCTTCTTAATTTCAGGCTCATCATCACTTCTACTAACAAGTCCTCTTGTTTAACCCTCCTCATTTTCCCTTTAGAGGCCAATCTGAGCCACGATTACATCTGCTGCTTGCTCCTTATCCCCCCCCCCCCCCATTTTACTGACAGACTTATGTATCCAACTGACGTCAGCGTGGGTTCAATCTAATAAACCTCTTTTGTATATTTACACGCTGTTTCACACTTCTCGGCTCGGTTTTGGCGTTCATCTTTTAAACTTGGCAGAAGAATATATGCTGTCTTTCCACGTCCACATTCAAGCTGCTGAACTGCGTCCTTGTTCTGTAATCAAACTGAAAAGCTCAATGAAACTGCAACGGAACATAACAAGAACGTCTAAGGTTATATTCCATTTTATTACTGTTTTTTTTAAAGGTCAAAGTTTCATTATAATCAGATTGATGTTCAAACGCCCTGTGTAATAGATTCAATGGTTTCCTTTTTCTCCTTCCCTTTGAATTCATGTTATTTCCTTTGATAGATAATTGGCTTGTTGCGTTCTATGATGGCCTTTGGCGTCGTGACAGACGATCCTAAAGCCGTATAGTATGCAAGGTGCAGCCTTGTCCGGGCGTAGACAGAGAGGAAGTAGATTGCGCAAGCACTACTTCCCTCCCTTCTGATCCTGACTTCCTTGATAGCCTATGCTCCATAGGAAGAGTCTTAGGCGGTAAGTTTTGAATCAAAGGAGGAGCAATCGTGTGTCTTTGCTATACATTCTTTTTCTTCTCTGCTAGATCTCAGAAGTAGACGGCTGCTGGTTCTTCAACCTGCAGTGCAATTGATTTTTACGCATGTGACCGTTTTCCCCCTACCCTTTGCCTTCAGGCCAGGCAGCCAAAATCCGATTTCGAAGGTACTCTACATGTTTTTATACTGAACAGAGTATTTTCAGTTTTGGTGGGAATTAATCAATTTTGAAATTTGTGCGAGTGGCAGCCGAAGTCTACTCGTATGGTATTAATTTTAGGGATTTTTAATTTGCCAAACTTATATACGGTACCTTCGATTTTCCCGTCCTTATCCAAGAAGGTCAGGTGTTTAATCTACCCTCAGATAAGGGGTGTGGCTAAAAGACATCAGTAAGAGGCAGTCAGGAGTAGAAGTAGAAGGATTCAGGAGCTCAGAGAAGGGGGCAAGGAGGGAGGGGGCAAACAGTGGGGGTTAAATCGGAAGACAGATCGTGATCAGAGAACAAGAAAGGAGGTGAAAGGGAACAATTATCTTTAGAGAAGAATACTTTTCTTCGCTGTCAGGTTTCGAACACGGAACCTATTGAGTAAGAGGCAAACACCTTTCTTCTACACCACGAGAGCCCCTTATGGGCTATATTATCCTCTTTCAACGCCCCCTTCCCCAGTCCATAAAGAGTTAAAGGAAACGGCTGTAAATATTAGACATTAGTCTTTTTTCCTGTTCTGTGTAAACAGAAGTGTCAGCATCAATCAGTCCGTTTTCTATTCGTACCCTGTCGATGTATTGTGATTGGAACACAAGCAACATCAAGAAGGGAGGAGGAGGAGGAGGAGGAGGAAGAAGAAGAAGAGGAGGAGGAGAGGAGGGGGAGGAGGAGG
>NW_004797349.1:628893-630695 GCF_000002075.1 Aplysia californica
AGAAGAAGAAGAAGAAGAAAAAAGAAGAAGAAGGAGAAGGAGAAGAAGAGCAATAACAACAACAACAACAACAACAACAACAATTACAACAACAACAACAACAACAGCAGCAGCATCAGCAACAACAACAACAACAACAACAGCAAGAAAGAAGTTTCCACCACCGAACGGCACGGCCGACGTAATGGACCAAGATAAAGATATTGCATCACCAACACAAACTGCCAGAAGTAATAATCCCGCTTCCTCCAAAGAAAACACCCCGAACCACAAAACCACATGGAAGAGCGTACGTAACACAGACAACATAAACGAAGCCTAGCCTACATACACACACATTTCAACAGATTTATTCTGAATTGCTAAACTGTAACATAAAAGAAAAACGTATCCCTGCTCCAATTATACCTGATAGCTGTCACAAACCACCAAGAGCCCAGAAGCCCAAAACTGTTCTCGCAGGTCTGTAAGAGACAAAACCCAGCACTCGTCTAGACCCGAGACAGATACCTAAAGTCAGGTGATACCGACACACCAGCAATCTGGAAGGTCTCAGGGCCTGGCGCAGTAGGTTAACCCCTGACGGTTCAGGAACACGTTTTTTTATGCTTCTGGTCAATCTAATATTAGTGTTTAATTTGTTTACGACAGAAAGATTCGGGAAATAATCTCCCTACATGGCCTGTTTCGTATATACAGACGGCATTGTTTGTGCTGTGTTGTCTGTCGTTCGTTCGTGTCCGAAAATGCTGGATCAGGTTTATAATTACTCTACTTAGTGTGGGGAAATCCCAGTTAGAATGAGGGGACAAAAGCTGCTCTGTTAAAAGCAAAATGATCGCAGCAATGGCAATGTATCATTTTACAAACTTATTTTGTTTTAACCTGGAGCTAGAATTTAAGGTACTTTTTGCTAATCTTATATATTCCCCCACCTCCACCCCAAATTCTGCAGGTTCACACGAGTTCACGAGGACTGTCTTAGCCTTCATGCTCATTCCAAAGTTACTTTTTTGTCCGTCCCCAGCACCCGCCCAAATGGACTGATAATCTTTTCTAGCCAAATTATTTAACGAATCCTTGAAATGACGGTAAAGACGGTGTTTCATTTAACTAATTTGATGTGAATATGACGTCTCTTTTTCAATCGCAATTGAACAGAACAGATGAATAATTTCGTTTTAATCTTTATGTCGAGATTACTGCATCAAGGACCCCCCCCTCAAAAAAAAAAAAGAAAAAAAAAAAAGAAAAAAAAAAAGAAAAACAATCTTTTATTTGACAGTTGCTCTGTAAATACTCTCACCACATGTGAAGATAGATAACATTTATATGAGGTGCACACATTACGACTTTGACGGTGTCAAAAGGTTCTACGTGCCAAGGCATGAAGTCATGTCCAAATCTGAATCGAAATATAACATATATATATAAGTGGACTGCTTGCTTTGACGACGTTCTAAATTAACTGTTGAATGACGTCTCCTCGGTGAATGTCAAGTTGAGGTCTCCCTCGGAGCTTACCAGACCTGCAGCGCACATCTGTGGAGCCAGCATGAGGGTAGCTGTGACATCATCCCATAGACGCTTTTATGAATGAAGGCTCGACTTTCGACTTCAGCATGTTGCATCGTGAGAACCTTTCCCACAGCCTTTTCTCTGTTTATCAGAGGTCACACCGTATGCATTAATTGTCAGTCGCCCTTTCGCTCTCCCTTGTTACGACAGCGATTATAAAGTGTCTCACAGAAGGAGGTCGGAGTAATCAGTCTCGCGTATCCTTGTTATGCAGTGCCTGTACC
>NW_004797349.1:630795-632907 GCF_000002075.1 Aplysia californica
CTCAGGTTTTACAGAAATAGCTCCTATCCGTAGCAAACTCGGACTCTGCAGATAAAGCATTACAACCCTCTCCCCGCCACAAGCAAACTTGTTTTTAAAAATGAATGTTCTTTTCTGCTTTTTTTCACTACGACTTTTCGCCCGTGATTACCGGTGCCAACTTACTGAGGAAACCACCAACTCTGAAGGAAATACTTTTGCAGTACATTACTTCTATTTTTTTGGGTGTAAACATTCTATTTCATACATGATCATTTTCTGTACCGACTTGTGAATCCTTTGAAACGACTTATTATGCTCCGAATGTCCTTCATCAGTGCTCTTTCAAACTTCAGGTTTACGGCCATAATGATATTTCTCGTCATTAAAATTTGTTTCGTCCTTCTGGGCCTTCCCCAAAAGACTACCTTCAGATGTGTATCATGGGGGAAGCCGTTGATACGTGTTTCTTGTTTCTTCTTTACCATCCCATTTGTTTTTTGTTTTTTTTAACCTGTCGTGGCTTTCTCTAAGCCACTAAACAGCTTTCATTCTGTTGTTGCCTTTCTGCTCAACACAATGGACTAGGTTTGCCCTTAATAAGCTGTTCCCTTCAAACACGCCATCTCTTCGGACCACCTGAGACGTCGTGTTATGAGTTGTGAAAAGTGGTTATGGCCTGGGCTATTCTGAATCTCTTTTCTGTATCTCCCTTCACCCCGTCCTCTTTCTTCAACGTGGATTTTGTCCTATCATTTTTCTCTCCTTTGGGGTACCCAATCCACTTAACTCAACAAACACTCTCGTATCAACGCAATCTCAATTTTACAGAGAGAACCCCTTGATGGCGAGACATGGTTTCAGGGTGAGCGGAAATAATCAATTTCAAGACCGGCAAAGCAAGCTAAATGTTGAATCGACTGATATCCTTTCGGAAATCCACATTTGGGGTGAATTAGATTGTAGGGTCGGGCCACTTTCCCGGTGCATCTTTAAGTCTGGGGAATATCCATACGTTTGAGACCTTTTTCTTTTTTTTTCTAAGTTTTTTTTTTTGGGGGGGGGGGGTCGATTCAGACGGCTATATTAGTTCGTTTTTTCCACAGTTCTGCCCAATGATGGTTTTCTGCGCGCATTTGATCTCCAGTGACTTTGGAGTCCCCTTTCCCTTATATTAGAGCACTTATGACCAAAGAAAAGTGTTTTCATTGTGTAAAACCGAGGCCACAATTACAACACTCAATGAATTATTGGCATGTAAAAGTTACGCCATAGGATACAAGTAGATTCTATAATATGGGGAACATAGTTTTTAAAGAATTGCCTCTATTTTAAACCTATTCGATTAAGGGACCTTCTGTAACTTTTACTTGGCGTAATGCCTCTGAAGGTTGTCAGCTCAGTCTGTGCCTCCCATACGGAACACATTTTCAACAGCATTTGTTAGATCTAATGAATACGACATGGACAACCTTATTATTGACCAATGGCAGCCATATTAAGGCACGTGAAAACTCTCTCGTGCAAGACATCTAGCCAGGGTACTCTTCACAATAACAGATGCAGATGTAAATAAAAAAATACGATCAGTTATGTTCTCTTCCATGCAGTTTATTTTTAGGGTATAATGGTGGATAGTAGGTATATGAGGATCACTGTGATAACGGAAGAAGTAACAAGTACATCCATCATCGCTCTATAGATACAATTGCCCCCCCCCCTTCTGTCTTACTGTTTCTCGTCTTTTTACAGTCTGTCTGCGTGTGAGTCTTGTTTTATTTCTCGCACACCCCCCTCATTGTCACTGTTATAAAATCCGAGCATCTCTTCGGCTCTTTGCGTCATCACATTTCCCTTAGCCCGCTCAGTTATCTGCCAGATGGTTCGTCTGTACAAAGATATCTCTGTGTGGCTCCCTCCACCTCTCCCCTCCAACTGTGTCCAACTTCCTGGAACTATACATGGGGAGTTTGTCGAAATTCTGCCAGTTTTTCTTTTCTTTTCCTTTGTTAATGATTGGGAAACACTCAAGTGTGATCTGTTTCTCCTCCTCCTCCTCCTCCTCCTCTTCCCCCTCATCTTCTTCCTCCTCCTCCTCCTTTTCCTCCTCCTCCTCCTCCTCCTCCTCCTCCT
>NW_004797349.1:633007-635028 GCF_000002075.1 Aplysia californica
CTCCTCCCCCCCTCCTCCTCCTCCTTTTTTCCCTCCTTCTTCTTCTTTATGCAATCACTCTGATCTGGTTTCAGCATATCTTTGACCGCTGTGATACCGACTGGCCGAAAGCTATTTTCTGCTGTCTGACAATCCACCGCATACCTCCATAAAACTAAAATGGAATGATACTATCAAAACAACAAAAGAACAAAGGAAAAAACCAGCAACCTTGAAACATCAAATTGCTCAAAACAAAACGAAAAGAATGTGCCTCACAAACATACAAAAGCCAGCGACGTTATGTTTCTTCTTTCAGGCTCCTTCCTGTTAACTTTATAACTCTTGTTTCTTGTGGTTCCTGGAGGCAACCCCCCAGGGCTTTATGCTGTTGTTTATCCTTGCCAGACTTGTTTGTAATCAGCACACTTCGCATGCCTTCAGTGTCGTTGGTTACATTTATCCTGGCAGTCTTAGAGAGCAGTTGAAACATTAAGCTGTTTCCATTGGCTTCTCCAAAAATAAAAATGTCTTTCCTTGTCGGGAACACAGAGGTCAGGGAAAGGATGATTGTTTTGTACAGTTTGGGATGGAAGGTTCAGACAACCCCCCAAAATACGCTCCAGAGTTATGGATAGGCCAAGTTAAATTTGAATTGTTCTACTAAGGCTCTTGGCTACTGATAAATACACAAGGTCATGTACATGTACTTCTCACTTCGTTGGCGATAGTGTGTGAGCTATCGTCTGTTTGGTTTGTAAGATTGCAATCATCATCATCATCATCATCATCATCATCATCATCATTATCAACAACAACAAAAACAACAACAATAAAGCAACAACAACAACAACAACAATAACAAAAACAACTACAGCAAAACAGCAGCAGCAACAATAGCAAGGACTAGTTAGTTTTACCGCTTGTTCTCCCAAACATCAGAGAACCAGACAACGGAACCGATAACGTCGCAGCCGACACAGTTTCCTAACACACACCAGTCCCCCCCCAGTGAACGCCTCAGCTGGATGCGCTGATGGTTCAGATTTCTCTCCATCATGGGCGTTAATTATTGATTGGATGCGCCTTGTTTGCCCCTCCCCAACAGGCAGCAGTCTCGCCCGCTCCCCAATCTGATTATACCATCCCCTCTTCCAGCCTCCTCTCCATGGTACTGTCGGGTTAGGAACCTAGAAGGCCGTGGGTGCATTAACAAGGGCTCAAGTCAAGGATAATAATAAGTGCGTGATACAACCAAGCCCAACTTCTTCTGAAGTATGCTATACCGTTAAGGAGGGATCTAGTTTTTCCATTTGGAACAGGCCAATTTTTTTCTAATTTGTCAAACGACAACATAGCCGTGACACCAAACACAGAGAAGCAATTCAAGCATGAGGTAAGGTTTTTTTTTTCCTCTTCCAGTTTCTGGTTTAATGCCTTTTGTTTTTGCTGTTGTGCCGATCTGTGGTGGCGTGTGAGCGGTGGTTTTCTCACCGGAAAGGAACCGAGGGCGGGAGACGTCGAACGTCGCTGATAGATCTGTGGTCTTTTTTAACCCTCTCAGTACGTTGTGTTTTACTATGGTATCCATACGACGTGGGGAACTCTGTGCCACCATTTTCAAAGAGGAAATTTGCTCATTAATCCGATCCGTACGCTTTGCATAGCAGTCTGTCAAAATGATTTTTTTGAAAAATACTGAAAGTTTTAAAGAGATCTTTCGACTAGAAGTATTCTAAAATGTGAAGAATACAACCCCGGGGTACAAAATAACCCCAAGGCGTACGGATAGGGTTAAGGGTACATTTGTTATTTGACTGTTGTGTTGTTTCCCAGTTTTGCCTGAAGTGTCAATGAACGTCTCTTACATTAATTTGGAATGAAAAATTGAAAAACCCAAATAAACAATTAGCAAACAAGGGATTAAAAACAGTCAACCACACACACACATATACACACAAACGCTCGTATATATACACACAGTGACACACACGCACGCATATGCACACGCACACACACACACACACACACACACACACACA
>NW_004797349.1:636950-642769 GCF_000002075.1 Aplysia californica
ATCTATATATATCTATATATATATCTATATATTTCTCTCTCTCTAATATAGTATAGTATGTGCATTATAGGTATTATCTTATTTATAGAGTCTCATGTGGTACGAAAGCACTATGAAAATACGTATTTATTTTATACCACGCGCCATGTCAAAGATTCTATCCGTGCTTCAGAAGTATAGTCCTAAGAATGCCCCCTGTACCCGGGTAGACCATATAAGCATATGTAAACTCTTTCGGGTGGGCATTTAATAATATATTATTAATATTATTTTTACTTTATAATGCTTAGTTATGTTGCATCGGTCAAAACTTGCACAGGAAAGTCGAAACAAAGGCGTCCGTTGTTCAGCGGTTAGGCACTTTGTTGTCGCATGCAGGAGACTCAAGTTCGATTCCCGAGTGGGAAAATATATTCGAGTATCTTGGTGTTTTTGCTGGGATGTTGTATCCCTCTCAGCCTGGCTTGGTTCTGGCCAGCAAAGTAGGAAGCCCGACTCCTAAAAGATTTAAATCGTGTTGATGGGAGCGTGAAAACACGTACATTGGGGTAAAAAGTAGTTCAACGCCTTGCAATCGATGGTGGAATGCTTCTGCTTAAGTTTTAGAATTAATTCAGTTTTATGGCATAAAATCAATACTCAGATACTTCCGCAGTTCTGTATCCCAAGCCTATTCTCATTATCTGAAAAACAGGAATAGATAACTCCAAGTTTTTTTTCTTCTCTTTATCTGCTAAGCGAACTTTTCAAAAACGTAGAGTTTATTCGCAATCTTGCCGCAAGCAATAAAAGTGCAGGATGTAAATAAGGCTACCTGGTGCTCTGAAAGAGCAAGCAGCCAGCAAAACCCTCTCTCAATCAAACAGTCGACGAATTTAATTTGTATGAGAGAGCTTTTCAGCATGTCGAATTCGTACAACGCTGGAAAGCGTCATTACATTAGCGCAAGTAAATAAATCCAAAATAAAGAGTCTGCCTCCTGGGTCGAATAAAATGATTGATTTAACTTTTTGCGTGTATTTGTGTGTGTGTGTGTGTGTGTGTGTGTGTGTGTGTGTGTGTGCGTGCGTGCGTGCGCGTGTATGTGTGTGTGTGCGTGTGTGTGTGCGTTCATGCGTGCGTACGCATGTGTGTATGTATGCAAATGCGTATGCACGTACGAATGCATGTATGTAGTAATAGCCGAATATCATTCTTTATTTGTGCCCTGAGCTGAATCTGTTTTCTTCTCTGAACTTGCAGAATTTATATCACTAGTGTAACTATTTCCTTTCTTCATGGAGGTGATTTTTGTCTTATATTCTCATTACAACCCCATAATCCTGACACCCGACTGAGAATGGGATTACAAAACTTCACCTTCCTTAATCTTTTCAATTAGGGCAGGTCAAGCCAGGTCAATCCCTTCTTAACTTCTTTAGTACTTTGGGCCAGGACACCTGCCTGCACCACACGTTTGATAAGTGTGACTTGGTCGGATAAAAAGCATTACGAAACATGTTGTTTGGATCTGGGGGCAAAAGAAGTTGAATTACTCTTGCATGTGTATTTTATCTGATATACTTAAAACAAACTATATCTGGTCTCTTATACTGCAAGATGCCGAGGGAAGTTGTACATTTTAGAAGACGTGTACCAGGTGTGTTGTCTTTTGGATCGTCATATTGTGCCTTCGAAGGGGTTCTTGGACTCCATCGTTTTAATATTTTTTGGGTCTTCCTTTGTCCTGAAGCCTTCAAATCGCATATTGTAGGCCTCTGAGGCTGGCTGTTGTGACCCCACTCTCATAAACTTATCCAAACTACAATGGTTGTTGTCTGTCGATGTGCTTATGCTAGATTCGACGCCACTTTTGTTCGATGTCTTCGTTTCTTTGTCTCTTCTCATGTTGCTTAACATTTCTCTGAAACATTTAATTTCGCACGCTTTTATTTTACTTTGCTGCTCATTATCAAGGGTACATATTTGGCACTGGTAACAGAGAGGTAGTATAAAAAATAATCTGATGTGTTGTTTCTTTGTCTCCATGGGGGTATTTTTAAGGGAAAGAATGAGTGCCAGTTGATAAGTGACAGCATTTGCTTTTCGTACTCTTGTTTCAGTTTCTCTGTCCATTTTCCCGTTTGTTGTGAGTATGCTTCTTAGGTATTTGACTTCACGTACATGCTTCAGTTGTGTTTTGTGATTTGGATATTTAACTGGGTTTGGTTTCTGGAGATTTTCATTACCTCAGTTCATCCGTCAGCGCCTCTGTCAGAAAGTTTGCCTGTCAGTAAGTCGGTCAAATAGGCAGCAAAATCTGTCCATGCTTGTCTATTTGATGTGCCTTTGCCTTATAGCGCTCGTTTTGGCATTCTGAGTCATGGAGTGGATGACCGTAGTTCGAATCCTCAAACGGGCATCCGGGCATTGGGTTGTGTTATATTTTTTATGACTCTGTGTCATCGGTTTGGAACAGTCCTATCAGATATATATCTAGTCGTTTCATCGCGATTCACAACACATTTTTTTGTAGTAAAATGGGACGGTCCACTCGTCCAAAAGCTTCCGTTTCTTCCACATGCTTTTCTTTCACGCTCAAGTATGCAAACGCACATACACAGATATACACATAGTCATGTAGACACGCTCTCCCGTATACATATGCATGCATAAATGAACACACACACACACACACACACACACACACACACACACACACACACACACACACACACACACACACACATCCATCCAACCATCCTTCAAGGTATTCATTCACTCATCCATCCATCCTCTCACCCACCACCCTCACATTTCACCACCCATCCATCCATCCATCCACCCATCCATCCATCCATCCATCCATCCATCCATCCATCCACCCATCCATCCATCCATCCATCCATCCATCCATCCATCCATCCATCCATCCATCCATCCATCCACCCACCCAGACACCTGCCTAGAGCGCCCCATATTTCTCGTGTGTTTATTTGGTTCTGTAACACGTTTATTACATGTCTGGCACAAGCTCACCCTGCAATGAACCTTAAATAATATTTTTCTCCTGTATCTATAGAGATCATCAGCAGGTATCGTTCTCCTAACAACTGTAGATGCATATAATATAATAATATGTAGCAGTATGGCTTTATAAATATTGACAGACGATCTTAAAGCATTATGCATGATACATCTTTGCTTGGGCGAAGAAGATGTATAGAACAAGTACATTGCCAAAGTACAATTTCTCTCCATTTATTTCTCGACTTCCTTGATATGCTCTTAAGTAGGGTCATCATCAGTACGTTTGGAATCAAGGGATCAGGGAATCAACATGATGCATATATAGTTTGAAGTGTGCCACAACAACATTGCCCTTGTTTTGTTGTCTTGCTTTAGGTTGTGTCCGTTAGGTACTTAAAGATTTGAAAAAAGAGGAAAGAGAAGAAGTCCAGGACACAGTTTATGGTTGTCTATGGCCTGCATAGTGCACGAGCATAATGTTATATATTATATCACGTCTGTACTTCTTGTTCATTAAACGGAAGCTGAACTTTTCAAAGATAACAGATTGATGCAACCAGTTGCTGGTTCCTGTCCAAATGATAAACATCCTTATGACATCTTGCACGGAAAGGGAGAAGCTATAAAAACTCGAAACTCTGATTATGGCTGCTTGCATTAACGCTTGCCAGCATGTATATCGTATTTATTGGAAAGTTCTTTCCTTTTGTATTGTATGCCTTACACAGCATATTTAGATAACAAACATTGGTAAACAACTTCACCATTTGCCGTGATCAATGATTTGATATGAACGTCATGTCATGTAAGTGTTGTTTTTTTTGTTGCAATATTATTGCTTAATTTGTCTTTTACCCTAGACCTTTCGTCTAGGGCGATTCTTTCGATCTCTTTGTCAGATCAGAGATTCTGCACTCAACAAAATAGCGACAGAAGGTACAACGCTTCATATCTACCAGTTTAATCAGCCCCCCCCCAAACCACCACCCCCTTGTTCTGCTCTTCGTTCCCACTGTGCATCTATTCTAGTTCTCCTCTTAAATCCGTGGGAAGAGTGTTGATTTCTTGAGTAAGTACCAGTAGAATAGATCTATTTCGAAGACAGATATCTGAGCTCAGTGGATAGGGTAAAGAGAAAGGTTACAAAGAAAGTAGAGACGGCACACTGAGGCAGATATCACATAATCACGATCCTTTGAGCTTAAATTAATGTTCACATGCAGTATATAGTGTGTAGAATGACTATACCCACACTAGAGGGGTCGCACCTCTTATGCGGACCACACACGACACAGGCCGTCCTTGGGATCTGCGACCTGAAGGCGTTCCTTGAGGCCGCCTTGAGTTTTGTCCTGAGGCCCGCTGAGACGACCTAGGCCAAGAGCACACACACACACACGTCGCAGGCCAGGACTGTGCAAACCTAGGGCTTACCATCGTGGCGATAAACCACAAGTCTTGCAATAGATCTATATTTGAAAAAAAAAAGCAATAGAAGGTCTGGTCCAAAAAGTGGCTTCTCCATATAGGTCTATACACACAAACGTCAACCTGCTTCGTCTATTGGTAGATTATTCTTCAGACTACCGGATTTATTTACGAATGGACGAGAGCACGTTCACCACGTTGCTATACATCTTGATGGAAAAACAGAATACCATAATGAGTGAGACAATTTTGCCACGTTGGAGATTGACTGCAACATTAATATTTCTTGCAACACGCAGTCCTTACGAGGATTATTTTATAATGACACAGTTCGTAACGGAACTTGCGTGTAAGTTTTTCTCGTAAAGTTAACGAACTCCTCGTATGCTTTGTCTAAAGTTGTCTGTTGCCGTCCTCTTTATACTTAATTTTCAAAAGGCATTGATGTTTTTTGTACGGTTCATATCAATAAAGTCCTAAACATTGTCTCTTGACCACATTGCCATTAGTTTATCCCAAGAGTTTGTAACGGACCAATATTTGGACTTTCTAAATTATTCGATGAGTTGCGATGTACTGAGCCAAATGATTTCAGAACGTTTTTGCGGATGGACGGAGATTCGTTTGATGAGCTTTTCTATCTTGTGAGACCTTTTATATCAGTAAACAAGATACAGTTATGCGTAGTGCCATATCCCCTGCAGACAGACTTTCAATAACTTAATAACCCTTCAATTTTTGTTGACTACGCAGGAATATAAGAGTATGAAAAACCTCAATGAAGGCTCGTTGATATCTGCTCCGGCCCCAGAATTTAAAGAATCATCAAATGTCTTCAACTTCCTTCGAAAACTCGTCCGCATAGAGTTAATTTTCTTTTTCATTTCATATTTTGTGGCATCTGCATACCACTCCATGTATTTCAGCAGCAGAGCGTCATAGGCAGCTTCTTTTTTAAAAATCTCCGTCCCTGTATTCTTTACTCTTAACTTTCCATAGTTGAGGCAAACTCTGGTACACTTCAATCAGCTCCCGAAAAATTGTTTTTCATCTTTTGATGGCGCCATGATGATGTAAGAAATATATATTTTGTTCTATTCGGCAGCAATTGAAAAAAATAACGTTTGCACAAATACATATTATGATGGAGCCCACACACGATCAAATAGTTTGACGGTTTGACAAGAAATATCAACTGAAAACAGTTCCGTCAAATATTTGACATCAAATTATTTTGACCATCACACACGCCCATACACAATCAAAAACCTATCAAAAAGATTTTGCGCCAAACATATTTGATCAAACCATTAAACAAATTTGAGCGTGTATGGGGCACTTTAGAGGTCGTGTCCAGTGGGTCTATCCTCCCCCTTCACCCC
>NW_004797349.1:644582-655212 GCF_000002075.1 Aplysia californica
CCCTCCTCCTCGTTCCGACACACTCACAAAAAGAAAAAAATAGAACAAATTATGAACTAATTGCTCAACTAATATCAACACATTATTATCTCTTTTCACAGATCAGGTTAAGCATCAAACAACAACCAACTAACAAGAATTGAAAATACTGAAGTGTTTTATCGAACCGATGTCGGTTAAATAAACAAAAGGGATGAAGTTCATTTCCATTCACTTTCTGCGTGGCGGACAAATTAGGTAATTCTGCTTTTAACACTGTGCGATTAACAACTTTTCTTACGGTTATATAGCGCGCTCATATGACCTTAGCAGTTGCGAGCGCCGTAAAACCCTATACTACATACATACATTACGGTTATACTTTAGATTAAATAATTTTCTTTTGTCTTATAGTTTTACTAGTCTTCAGACTCAGTCCTAGATTTAGGCTTTGACAAGTACAGAACTGGAAGCGTGGACAATTAAACAACCACCTTCCTCCAAAATTTTCGAAATAGTGTCAGTTGCGGCTATCTAATTATGTTATACATTGATATTTCCGTGGTGTGGCAATTTTGCCTCGTTTAGCTGGGGAAAGCGAAGAAGCTACAGGCTTGATCTTTGGCAGAGAGGAGTCGTTTGGAACAAAATGTATGACGTTTTAAGGACATTCAAATATTTGTCAATAATCAATTATAATAAATGATGGCATTTTGAAGTCTTCGGCAGTATCCATTTTTTCTGTTTTCTCCAAATGTTCCCTTCCCTTTGCCTTTCCTTTATAAGGGCGTTGGCGCTAAGTGGGGGCTGTAAATTGTGGGAAGAAATATGCCCCACCCACATGAGGTAAATATTGTGTCTCCAGCTCGCTCAATACATTGCTTTACAGGAGTATGCAAACGGACTAAGACAGTTCTTGGACGAGAATGAAAAGAAAAAACCCCCTCAAAACTTTCAAAATTGTAACAGGCTCAATAATTTGAGATAAATCACGAAAAGGGTTACTAAGAAGCCTCATAAGAACAATAAACCTGATGTTGGGGGCAAACAGTAGCAGTCATTCAGGATATGTATTTGTGTTGAAAAATGATTTTAGAGTCTTCTTTACAATTTATTTTCGTTATTTCGTCGAATTGCTATGGAAACGGGCAAGGGGAATTTTTTAATGTAATGCCACGATTTCCCTTGCACGTTGCTGATTGTATCAATGTACAATACGTGCTGTGATTTACGTCATCCCGTATACCCGTCAAATCGTCACTTTCAAAGCAGTGGCTCTGAGTGTTAGGTTAAAAAACACCAATAATAGAATGCTGAGGGGAGGGGGGTGCTGAATTTACACCCCTTTACTAGCTAGCCTCATTTGCTGATAGCTGGAGGCTTGAAGATCTTACCGAGCTGGACATAAAAGCTGATAAAACCTTTTGATAGCACAGCTCGACACCGCAATTTCAGATATATCGCTTCTTCGAAAATCTGAATATTTGCCTTCACGACCTGAATTTTGGTCTACTTCCGGTTGCCAAACAATAAGCAGACGTCAGACACGAAAAAGGGGGGGATAACTATCTCATCTCAGCACAGGCCAGCTGCTCATCAGCTGGTCTTAGTCAGGTCTCGGCGTCGTGATCTGGCCAGACGCCGTGCCTTACTACCGCATAACGGACAGATAACCGACACAGCGGGCACAGATCGACCAGACAATTCTCCAGGAGGATCGCAGAGCCGTGGCTCAAAGTGCTAATTTTTCGATAGCAATACATGTACACCCAATACAAGATTACGACTTTTGAGATAGTGTAACTTATTTGAATTTTTGTTTTATACCAAGGCATACTCTAGTAACTATTTTCTTTTGTCCTTTTTATTGTATTTGAAGGAATTGCCCCCCCCCCAACAACAACAACACCCCCCCCCCAAAACCTCCCCCCTGCTACATAAAACAACAAAAACAACGACAAGGACGAACTGCAGAAATAATTATACTATTTACTAACTAACCAAAAACCCAGTAAAAACTCCCGCGCAGAGGTTAACAAAAAGAAAAGAAGGAGGCAGCAGAACTGGGAAAACAATAGCAAAACAAACGAAAGCAAAAGAAAAAAAGACCCTTCCCCCCTCCCACAATAAAAAAGAATCAGTCTTTACATGGACACATCTTTAGGACTACGATATATATCCTCTACATATCTGTTGCTTTCAGATTTCTGATTTGTTGAATACTGAAAGCGGGGCACTTAACAGGGGTTATGTTTCTGTTCAGTCAAGCTGACGAATGCAGTCTCCATAACACCGGAAAGGTCCAGTCAGATGAAATGCTGTGGGATATTTGCCAGCGGACCAAAAAAAAAAGATACAAACAAATTAAATTCCAGTTTCCTAACTGTCTTTTTTCATCGTGTGGTGTTTGTCCTTCAAATAGTCCGACATTTTCTCCATTGTTCCCTTTTTTCCTGTCTTGCCATTACAAAACAAAACAATACAAAATCAAACAAAAAGCGAAACAAAAGAAACAAAAGGACATTGCCACTATAGCTGTAATCAAAATAATTTCCGGATCCAACCGACGTCCACGCTGATTTCTTTAAAGCATAAGTCAGTCGTATCTTTTATATATAATATATATAATATATTATATAGATCTATTTATGGTGATTTTTTGGAGCTAGAAATAACATACCGTTTTTTGAACGTAAGTGGTTTTTTTTACGCCACCAGCTACACAATTTAGATCATTTAGGAGGCCGGCTTCCGGCCATGCCTGTTACAGCCAACCCAGGCTGAAAGGGTTACAACATTCCAGTAGAAAGACCGAGGCACTCGATAAACTTTCTCCCCTGTTACAAATCGAGCTCGGGTTTTCTTCGTTCGACAGGGAATCGTCTAACTTCTACACCACAGACGTCGGTAAATAAAATAAAATAAAATAAATGTATTTCGGAACTGTCTGTATAAAGAAGTGGGGTTCACACGTTCAGTTTGGATATTATCTTATTTTTTTGTTTTCATATTATGAGTTCAACTACGAGTCAAAAATAGATCTCATCAAAGGCACACTATCCAGCCAGAAGACCGAAGAAGACAGGAAAAGAGGAATAAGGCATAAAATATGTAAACAATAGTAAACAATCCGACGTGTAGATCCCGGCGTTAATGTTCATGCGTTTCGTGCTATTCCATCATAATAATGGAGAGGGTTCACCTTCTTTGAGCAGTGGTTCTATTTACTACTCCCCTCCTTTTCCATTCAGCAGCCCATTAACCGGGATTCGGGGCCCCATATTAATAATGAGTGAGCTGAACCTACTCTCTATGTAAACGTGGCGTTCTTCTTTTCTTCAGTCTGTTGACTGGAAACGTAAGTTTACTGTCTCATATTTATTGGAGCACTCTCTCATAATAATAATACATTTATTTGAGATTTGTTTAGGGATAAATGTACTTTTCTTCTAAATCTGTTCACTAGAATCCTAAGTCTACTTTCTCATATATTTATTAGAGCACTCTCTCATATATTGTATTTATTTGAGATTTGTCAACGGTTAACAATCACCAAGTATCTTTGGACTGGGTGCTAAACCCTCCACAGTCCAACCGAACGAGACAGCTGCAGATGACGTAGTGGTGAGCGCCAGGCTGTTAGTGCATCACAGATTGCGTCATTGCTAGCGTGAGCGACAAGCCTTAAACATACGCGCGTGCTGTGAAGCTAGCTAGCAAGGCCTGTGTTGTGAGTTGGAGGCAGACTGAGTGGTGGCGAGCCGTGAACATGGTCCTATCGTTCCGAGTCGCTGGGCTCATTTGAGAGTAGCTTACCGAACGCTTAAAGTCTTTGATTGTTCTGAAGTGAGTCTCAGAGCGTACTAATTCTCTAGCTGAAGATTTTGTACGTGATGTCTTCGTGGAACGTTTTGAGTGCTTATTTCTGTTAGGCGTGCTATTTTTCTTACTTGTGTGTGAGTAGATTCTGCAGTCGTTAACATTGTGGGTTTTTTGTGAAGGAGAGGCGAAGGACTTTCTAAAGTTAATTATTTTCCACACAACATTTTGTTTCTTGCTTTCTCATAAAACATCGGATATTTCAGAATGGTGTACATTCTGTTTGTCCGATGCATGTGGCAAAAGACACAGCCCGATGAGAATTTTTGTTATCCTTGTGTCTGTTTGTCTGTCTGTTTCTCCACCTGTCTATCTGTCTCTTTGTTTGTCTCTTTGTCTGTCTCTTTGTCTGTCTCTTTGTCTGTCTGTCTGTCTTCCTGTTCGTCTTTTTCCCTCTCTTGTTTTGTGTTTCTCTCTCTCACTTTTAAAGTTTGTTGCAATGTATGTGTGTGCACATGTGTGTGTTTGTTTGTGTTTGTGTGGATGTGTGTGCAAGTGCGTGTGCGTGTCTGTATGTATGCAGGTCTCTCTCTCTCTCTCTCTCTCTCTCTCTCTCTCTCTCTCTCTCTCTCTCTCTCTCTCTCTCTGTTCCCCTCTTTGTCTCTCTCACTGTATGTATGCATGCAGAACATGTTATACCCAAGAGTTCATAGGATGCCCTTACAGTAGAACAGTACAATGCGAGTAGGCCCTCGAGAAAAGGTTAATGGGGAGTCCGTGATGTTACAAACACAAGGATGGGTTGTTGTTCTCCCCCCCCCCCCCATTTATTTCACCGAGATCGGCGTGTTGTATATATCGGTAAAACGTGACACTACTAATTACATTTTAATATGTAGGTGAAACGTGACACTACTAATTACATTTTAATATGTACTGGCCTAGTCTCAAGCAAAAAACACTTACACTCCTTTTCATTTACCGGTAAACATTGTGTGAAAATTATAATCCATTATAATGATTATAGTGATAATAAAGTCATAATAATAATAATAATAATAATAATAATAATAATAATAGTAATAATATAATAAGATGCTGATGATAACAATAATAATAATAAAAATAATAATGATAATGATAATAATAGTAATAATAATAATAAATAATAATAATAATAATAATAATGACAATAATAATAATAATAATAATAACAATAATAATAATAATAATAATAATAATAATAATAATAATAATAATAATAATAATAAATAACTGACCTTTATATAGCGCCTAATAGAAACCCGATTAATTAAAGTACATACGTTCTGAGCTTTTTACAAAATGCAAGTAGCAACACAAACTGTACTCTTTGCTCCGACCAAAACCCTGGTTATATATTATCTCTTTAATCTGAAAACAAAATTGACTAGAGCTGTCTTTTAAGTGAATGAAATGATCTGATCTCTCTTAAATTACCAGGCAGTACGTTCCAGGTCTTGGGGCCATGATATACGAATGTCCTCTCAATCCATTGTTTCAAGTTGATTTGTACTTGATGAACTTTTTCCTCATGCTAATATAATAACTTCAGACTTGCTTCCTCGCCTGTTCTTTATTCAAATTCATGCTTTCTCTTTTAGTTACCAGTCTTTGTAGAAAAGAGGGTAAGCTCTTCATCTTGCACTCACTAGACTTGGGTTCGATTCTGTCTTGTCACACATATTTTACCGATACTGCTTGCCTCTGTGATGGGACTAAATACCCGTCACAGCTGAACTGGCCTTGTCAGACAGATTGGAAAGCAAACCAACCACCATCATAATGATCATCGCAGTGTCAGTGGAGGCACATAAGACTGGCAATCAATGTTTCATAATATGCGCCACCGAGCACGCGGCTGGGAGTAAATTTTAGCCCATTGTTTTGACGAACCGACTTGAAAATGTACTTTCCTCTTCATTTTGCCTTCTTTTAGGTAGACTGTCAAGTGCTCTTTATTCCATCGGCTCTTAGTGGTTGGTTTGCGGGTGCTCTGGTGTGGTTTGCTTCTTCTTTCCTATGAAACATCTATTGTCCTTATATCCCCTTCTTCTTTTTTATGTTTGTTACTCTCTTGTAACACCTCTAATCTTCGGCACTTAGATCTATATGACTTAATTGTGTTGCAAGTGCCGTAAAACAAAATTAAAAAACCATCGGCTCCTACTTTCTCTCTCTCTCTCTCTCTCTCTCTCTCTCTCTCTCTCTCTCTCTCTCTCTCTCTCTCTCTCTCTTTATTCCTTTGTCTCCTGCTATATTTTTCTCTCCTTCAATCTCAGCCCACACGTGTCGTTTGAGAAATCGTGATCCTGTGTGGGTGTGCTAGAGTATCTTCAAACTAGACTTTCGACAAATTATACGAGTGAGTTTTGTGTCTCATTCCCCTGCTTTCGAATTCTATTTTCAGATATTTTCTAGCGGTGACAAACCATTATAAAACTGACGCCATAATCGACAGAACACAGACAAACTAGCGAGTGATCAGGCCCCTGGAGGAATAAAGCCATCCTCTCCAACTCGAGGGGTTATGGATTAGTTCAGCCTCCCTGCCTAGCGTGGTGAGTACTGTAACTGTCTCCGGATGCTTTAATTAACGTACTTTTTAAAGTTAATCTCGTTGGTCGCATCGATTGTGTCCAATCATCGGTCTTAGTTTGATAAACGAAGCTATTTTTAGGTGTTGGCCTAACTATTTCGATTTAAAGTGAAAGAAAATCCTCTCGACACTTGAAAGTAATTTAGTGCTGAGAGAAGCAAGGTAAATAAGAGAGGAATAAGAAATATAGAACAATGTGTCAGTCGTCCCAGATAATTGTTGACATAAGTAAGCCATGGAGAAAACGGTGTCAAACGTTTCAGCGATGTCTTTCACTTGATACTAAGACTTGTTCTTTGCTTTATATGCATTCAGACACAAAGACAGCCGCCCAATCACTCTCACACCACTACCCTCGCGTGAACACACCATAATAATAATAATAATAATAATAATAATAATAATAATAATAATAATAATAATAATAATAATAAAGATCATTTCTATAGCTCCCACTCCCATGTAAACACAGCTCTAGGCGCTTTACACATATACACATACACACACAAACACACACATACACACTCACGAACACATAATACGCATACATGTGCACACACATGTATGCCAAACACACACACACATACACGCACACACACACACACACACACACACACACACACACACACACACACACACACACACACACACATACACACACACATCTACTTGCTTATCACACGCACACGCTTACACATCGTCACGAAATAAGCATAAAATAATATACACAATGCAATTCACAAAATACATAAATGGATACATAGTCATTTACATAACATTGTACTGAACATGAATCTACTGACATAAATAGGATGTCATTAAATGTGTCTTTAAAGATTTCTTAAATCTAGACTCAGATGTTGTATGTCTCAAGGGTTGGGGGAGAGAGTTCCAAACTGACGGAGCAAGGTGGGCGAACGATCTTTCGGCTAATTTTTTACTCCCTTTTCTAGGAACTCTTAAAAGATACTGATCGCCTGATCTTAGTGATCTGGATGGAATATAAATCTGGATGAGATCACTAAGATATGAGGGAGCTTTGTTATTGACACATTTATGACATGATATAGCAATTTTATATATGACATTCTAGCTGACACGGGAAGCCAATGCAAAGTTCTTAACATGGGCGTAATGTGTCCCTCTTCTTTTTCTTTAGTACAAGCCTAGCAGCATGATTTTGAAAACGTTGTAACTTGTGAAGAGTGGTATTTGGTAAGTTAGCTAGTAAAACATTGCAATAATCGATGCGCGAAAACAAGAAAGATGACACGAGCGTTTTCAACGAGTGTTCATTCAAAAACATAGACATATGACCCATTCTACGCAATTCACCAAATAAAATAGTACAGAAATAATTGATATGATGTTCCATTGACAATTTTGAATCAAAATACACTCCCAGATTTTTTGCTTTATTAGTAAATACAGTTTTCCATTTTCAGTACAAATATGATCAATGTCTACGGGGATATGGCTTTTCTTTGGGTTACATAAAAGAATTTCAGTTTTATTTTCATTAAGCTGGAGCTTATTATCAACCATCCACTTTTTGATGTCATCAATGCACAGACCCATGGTAGTAAGCAAGGTTTTAACATCCGATGGTGGAACAGATTTATATAACTGTGTATCGTCAGTGTACATGTGATGATTCATATTGTGCTTTCTAATCACAGCTCCAAGCGGCTGTGTATAAAACGTATACAAGATTGGACCCAATACTGAACCTTGAGGCACTCTAAAGTCTAGCTTAAAAATTTTCGAAAGAGAGTCGTGCACAACCACAGATTGTGTACGGCCAATCAGGTAGGACCACATATATATATGTGTATATATCTCTGTCTCTATTATTTTTCTCTCACACACAAAGGCGGACACACACGCCCACATGCAGTTACACAACTCAGCTACACATACACACACACACACACACACACACACACACACACACACACACACACACACACACACACACACACACGCACCCCCCCCCCCCCCTACCATTAAAAATACAAATGCAGTGAGGCTGACATTTTTCCCTCACTGCCAAAAACAAAGTCGTGCACGGTGCCACCATTGTTCTCACGCCACTTGTGTGATACTTATCATACTTAACTCATCCTGAGAGCAGCACAACACAAACTATAGGTGGGCAAAATCCGGATAATCTATAAGGATAACCGGATAATTCTCAATGAAGCAATATCCGAATTCAGACTCCTTACTCTCTTTCCTGACCCGTTTGTTAAAGTGGGTGCACTCATTTGTTGAAGTGGTGCCAACAAGTTTATCGAAGTGATTCTAACCCATTTGACGAAGTGATTCTAACCCATTTGACGAAGCAGTTCATATCATATTAATTGCCGAAGAGGTGCACTAACATATTATCCGTATTTTGCTAAAGAGACTCATTGCCCAGCCCTAGCACAAACCCATCAAACCTAACAGTGCAGCACTCAGCATCTGCCATGTGTATAATAGCCCTTCTGCAGTGATTTCAAGAGGGTTAATAATGTGAGTAATATGACATGTATTTCGAGCAACCTGCACTTGACTCTCTAAAAAAAAAACACACAGCTGAATGGCAATTGGAGTGGTACGGTAAGCCGAATCGTAATTATTTGACAATTGTCAAGGAAAACACATTTCTGGCTAACTGGCTAGGAATATTTTTATGGTGCGGTAAAAAATTCGTGGCTTGTCCTCAAATATCTTTATAACGGGTGAATCAATGTCACCCATACTTTGCACAGCAGTTTGTCTCAATTTGTCTTAACTTAATCATATTTTTCCATAACAATTGATGCTAGATTAAAAAACTTTTCTTCGTAAATTTATATAAAATACTACAAACCTCCTTCACGCGGAAAAGAGAATTGTTCACTGCACTTCCCGCTTCTGACGCACATTTTGTATACGCATATGGGTTACGTCACAGCTCACCAATGACACTCTTTAGCGACCAAAAAAAAATTACAAGAAATTAATTTTACAGTGAACACTTTTTTGCACTAAAAGTTAACCTGCGTTCAATTAAGATAATCTCGCGATTAGGAAAAAAAAAGTGACGGACTTGCTTTTAAAAGCGATATCGCCCCAGTCGTACACCTTTTAAAATCAGTAGAAACCACCCACAATGACTTAAAAAAAATTAGTATCTATTAAGGAATGTTCTAGAATAGAGCTAGCAGGTCTTTACAAAACTATTGACCTGTTAAGACAAATTGATACAAGTCACTGTGCAAAAGCTGGAGAGTTTTTGTTGAATAGTTAAGGAGGTATTGAAAATACGTTGCCAAACGAATGTTTTACCACACTATAGAGCTCTACTTTTTACCTATTTTTGTTTAATGGCGTGTGCACATATGCAAACATCACATGACTTTGTGGTGCAAACTGGAGCCAAGCCCTGTTGTGATTGTGATTTAACATCTAACATCTGCCGAGGTTAAAGCAAACTGATGGGAGGTCATAATATAGTATGATAAAAGTGCTCTCTCTTTTTGAAGTGAAAATGCATCTTGATATCTTTGGTCTTGCCTATGAACAGGTTCTTTATAGGGCGGTCAAAAATTCGCGGCGCAAGCTATCCTAAAATATCTCTTGAATCAATATCACCCATACTTTGGACAGCAATTTGTATCTACCTTTCCACAACCATATAAATTTACGTCACGCTGAAAATGGAATTGTTCACAGCACTTCCCGCTTCCCACACACATTTTGCATACGCATTGTTGACCGCACTAATATGTTCAAGTCCCTTAATGAGTTAATGGCGTTTAAATCTTATGGAATACGAAATGGGACAACTAAAAGCAAACAGATGTAACTGCTTGCAACCTGACTACATTATTGCTCTCTTTAAAAAAAAAAAGTGATGTCTCAAAACTCAAGATCTATCTCGATGACGTGTTTGAGGGCTGGGTTAATTAGTCCCGTTTCGTTAGACGCCATCAAACACGATTTCATTTCTTTCAAGGGTTTAACGTCAGTACGTATCTTGTCGCCTACATTTAATCATATTACCTAAAATAATATATTGGATTTTTTTGGCCAGAGAGTAGGTCTTTTTTCAGTGTTGTGTATCTGGAACGTTTACGGCATAATAATAATATGTCTAATTGAAACCAGGACAATAACGGCGTCATTGTATAAAACTGTAAATCAATGCTTGGCAATCGGGGGGGC
>NW_004797349.1:656981-658333 GCF_000002075.1 Aplysia californica
AAGAGAGAGAAAGAGAGAGAGAGAGAGAGAGAGAGAGAGAGAGAGATAGATAGAGAGAGAGAGAGAGAGATGAAATCACACGCGGAGGAATGGAGTTCCGATTATGATGATAACACTTTCTAGAACGCCCACTTCCGTACAATTCAGCTCTTGACGCTTTGCAATACCTTCATTTCAACACAAAACACGTGCGTATAATAATATCCGCTCTTTATATTAGCACTATCACATAAGCAGACATTCATAAGATCACGGATCGATTAATAACGATAAAAGAAAACTCTTGCAAAGCGAACTGGCACCTAACTAGGCTTATACAACTGGCTAACCAAACGGCATCCCAAAGTGCAAAACGCTTGAATCAAAGTTTGATTAAGTCTTCTCTATATATGACCCCAGCTGGAAGAGAGTAAGGAGCGTGGTGTTGACCGGCCTAAGGCGGTATTGGAGACAGTCCCACGTGTGTTTTGAGTGGCATAAGTAGACGACGGACTCGAAGACCCTTGTCAGACAAGTAGAGGGCTAGTGTTGTTGGTGTGGATGCAGTCATTGGCTGGTGTCGAGTTGAATGACATTACAGACTTAGCTTTTGATCCGCTTGGCTTTCGTGGTACCGAAAGTTCTTGTTTCTATATTTCGTTGATGCAACAGCCTATTTATGTATCATGAACAGCTCAGTTGTATCCTTGGTCATCCTTGTACATCGCTGCTGCTCATAAAAATACAGTTACAAATTGGATCAACTCACTCAATTGATTTCAGGAGTCAAAGTCGAAACCGGAATACTGCCGCAAAGTATTGTTATTTTGTGTGCACGCACGGGAACTTAAATTATGAATCATGATTATCAGACAACGTAAGTTTTCCTTTCTTTACATGTACTACTGCTACTATGTGCGGGCTCTAGAATTTTGGTTTTGTGAGGTTTTTTAAATGAATCGTAACAGCGGAACGATAACGGCAAATCGATCCAACACTTTTGCCTTAGTTGGTTAGATTTTGATTCGGAAACAAGTCTTTTTGAAGATGAGCTTTTTTGTTATTTAGAGGAAAGGAGGAGGGAGTAAGAAATAAAAACAGTAAAGACGTGGCATTCCCGAATTATCAGTTTGGTACATCAAAGCATAAGTATTCTCATTGTGTTGTACTGTCATAAGTGGGGTTCTCCTTCATGTGCCGAAGGGAACAAATTCAATGCCTAAGCAAAATAAGGCTACTCGTGGACTAATCTCCAGCCGTGAAACTAAACACAGGAGAAACAGGTGTGGGCGAATCCTGCTGCTCTGGGACTTATCACTGGTGTGACTAGTGTGAAGAAAAAGCGGTCGGAAGAGAGAGAGAGTGAGAGAGAG
>NW_004797349.1:661764-666933 GCF_000002075.1 Aplysia californica
TAATAAGCTGTCAAAAAAATCTGCTTACTTGTGCCTTTCTGTGTCCCATTTGTATAGAAATCAAACAAAGAGATGAAGAAAATAAGAAACACTTCCAATAAAAACGGTAACTAGAATAAGAAGTACACACACATGTGTCATTCCTTTCTAGGCGCAATTGGGAAGTCTTGACAACATTTACAATTTTGTCCAGCTTTGATGGTGGAATTATGGATTTTTTCCTTGAATTTTTGAACTTGAAACGTTCAGGAGTCTTCAAAGTTTTTCTTCCTTATCTATCACAGAGCTTCGCCCCTGGAATGCCGTTATTGCATTGAATGGGGCGAAAAAATCGAAACATGTCGACCGTTTTTAAAATGTAATACCCTTACAACGTGTGACTGTCTCCCCATGATCCGCCAAGAAATACGAGAAGCGGCCAGCGTACAGGCCAAATGTAACCTAACGTTATTTGATGTAGTTTACTTCCGTACTTTATTGTTCACGTGATCTCTTGGAAGTTTTTTTTAACAAGTTATAAAAAAGTCCACGTAACCCGACTGACTGCCTGACTCACTCTGCATCTGTGACCTCGACCTAATCACTTCACAGACAGATAATTATCTTCAAAGAGCATGTATCATATCGGTGTTAAGTTACATGATACTCTATTCTATGTAGTTTATTGCCAAGTTCTTTAATGTTATAATATTTGCCGTGTCTGACTGAGTGAAGTCAGATAGATGTGCAAAATATTTTTGCTGGCAGATAAGGTTTCTTGGTAACAGCCAACTTGATATTTTTGCTCTACTTTTCCTGCTTACGCTGTTGCTCAAAGTACAACCCAAAAATGTACGCACTCACCGTCTGCTGAATAAAGATTAGGTTCTTTTCTGTTGCACGCAGAAGACTTGAGTTCGATTCCCGGGAAGTGGGAGTTTCTTCTATCAAGTTTCTCCGCCTGTTTGCTGAGGAGCTATGTTATTAAAAGATATATCGTTCAGCCCAGATTGACCGTGACAATCAGGAGAGAAGAAATTCAACTCCTAAATAATCTAACAATTATGTTGAATGGGGTGCAAACCATTTCCAAACAATCACCGATAGATGTATACCCTGTGAAGACCTGTTACATGTTGAAAGTACTGTCTCAGTCTAGCACAATAGAAATATCCTAACTTTGTCCTGTTGCACAGAGAACCTATTTTGTTGGAATGTCCCAGGAGTTCTGGTATACAAATCATAGGAGCAAGATCGTCAAATAAACACTCCTGTAGGAGGAACGAACTAAAACGTCTTCATCAGCTCATGTTACTGTCTTTATAATTTTTGCTGTGAGTAGATTGAGGAGGGAGTCTTTTAAAAGGCATGGGGTATCTTCTGAATATATACAATTTTTGGAGATCTTTTATACTTTAAAATTACATTAAATGGAACATGACAATCCCAGAATTAAGTCTATTTTCCGGCATCCAGACTGAGGTAGTGGTGAATAATAGTCAAAGGTCAATAATGTGCTAATTACTTGAAATTCGGTCAAAAATAAGACGAGTGCAAACCCTCAAATTTTCAAAGGCGTTAGATTAAGTGAGCCTTAAAAGAGGCTTTTAGAACATAACTCTGGACAAGCTTCCCCAGCAATTAAGTTAATAAGCCAGAAATGTAGTTCAGTGGAAAGTTGAAAAATTTATGGGTTTAAAAAAAAAAATCTCGCGCAACGCGTTTACGTTTTCAAGTTACATGTTACCAGCAAACCGGCGTTTGCAACCATCACACTCCTCTTACTGTATGTATAACTTCTCATTCATTCACTTTAAGAGAAACCGAGTCCATATAACAATATTATAAAAGACTCTTATTAGAGCAAAGAAAGCTACTTTATTTATAGAGAAATCGAATCATCAACAGACATGAGCTATGGCGGAGGCCAGGTCATTCTGATCCCACAATGCACCGTTTCCCGCCAAAATCATTTGATCTATACCTTTGACGCAGTAGTTTTTTCTCTCTCTATCTGGCTGCTCTGGCTGCTCTGGCTGCTATCGCATACCTGTGCCCGTGACGTCATCAAAAGTTATTGTGACTCCGAGAGCATGCGTGAGCGCATCTGTGGCACATGTTCACGTAAATCAGAACTTTTCTCGTAGACAGAGGGTAACGTAACCCATGTTCTCTCCTCCCAGAAATGATTCCCTCCCCTCCTCCATTACCCCTCCCCCTTAACACTTTTCTGCCGTTTGTTGTTGATTCGTTTTCCCTTTTCCCGAGAGACGTACACGTCTTGATGGAACGTCCCCATGACTCACGCAACGACAAACACAAACATTGTTTAGCTGAGTGTCGTAAACTGTCGGGAGACACTGCAGCAGCTCGCCTACGTCAATCACTGGAGGTCCAGGGGCCATGTTGATAATGAGAGAGCTGAACGTACGCTTCTGTGTAGCCCGAAGTCAGTTGACGTAGATCAGTCATTATTCACAAAGTCTCTGTGCTGCATCATCATTTTCTCCCCTTTCCTTCTTTCTTTCCTTTCTTTCCTTTCTTCCCTCTTCCCATTCTCTACGTACAGTAGCCGATTCTGGGAGTTCTTGATGATGCGTACGGTCTACGTTATCGTGTCTGTCACATTAACTGACCATCTCGCCTCTTCTTAGCACCACGTGACCGTAGCCGTGAGATCTCATCTACCTGTCTTCCCGAGACTCCACGGGAATTTCTCCCACTCAGCTATCCTACGGTGTTTACTCGCTTGTTTTTTTGTTTCAAAGTTTCTTTGTTTCCTTCTGTCCTTCTTTCCTTCCTCCCATCCTTCCGTCCTCCCTTCCCCCCTTCTTTCTTTCTTTCTTTATTTTTGTCTGTCTTTCTTCCTCTTTCAGCCTCTTTATTTCTCCACATCCCCACTCCCTGTCAGGTTGCTTTAGTCTGTGTATCTCTGTGTCTCAGGCCGTATGTCGATCAGCCTGTCAAGTTGTTTGTATGCTTGCCTTGTCTTATCCTGATCCCAAGCGCCCCCACCCACCCCAATTCCTCCTTCTCTCCGCGATCCCCTCTTTTTCCTTCTTTTTTTCTCGCCTTCATTGTTTGCTCTATCTCCTAATCCTTCATCCCACCTCTTTCCTTGTCTGCCCTCCTTCTCCGGTTCCTTGCTTCCATTTTCTGTCTTCTTCTGTCTTCTTTTCTCCACCTCATTGCCCTTTCCTTTCCTCTTCTTCTTTCTATTTTGCTCTGTCTCATTTTTTTTTCTTTCACTCCTTTTCTTTTTCTTTTCCTCAACCTACTCATCTCACTAGCCATCCCCACCTCTCTGTCTGTCTGTGTGTGTGTCTGTCTGTTTCTCACTCTGTGCCTTTATGCCTTCCAGTCCTACTGTTACCTGCTCAGCCACTCAGGTAGACGTTTTTTGCATGCACCTTTGATCCGCTGGCTCCCCCCAAGCCGAGGCCACGAAGGTTATCTGGGGAGCCTCGATCTGGCCCCGGCTCTGGTCTTGGCGCCTGGTCGAGCCGGGCAACAACCCGTTTTCGGACGAACCGAATTTTGGGTGTACATATACCTTTTAGAACTTTATATCCGTAGAAAAAGTAGTTCGTGGGAATCATTTGTCTGGAAAATGAGTCAACCAATCTCTGTTAACAAGTGGAAGCAAATAAAAATTCAAGAGTAGGCGCAGTCATCAAGTCGTGTAGAACTGTTCCTCAAAATAGAAATTATCTAAACTTTATTGCCAGACGTGTGTATTTTGTACTGAAGCTGACCCCCCCCCCCCTAAACCCCTTCTTTCCATCCCTTGTCAAACCAAGCCTTAAGAAATAGACCCATGACGACATTTATCGCTACTTGTGTATAACTGATATAATATTTTCCTTTTCCTTCTTTCATTGTAAAACTGAGGATCGAGTTTTCTTCCTCCGAAGTGGCGTCACACGGTGTATGTGTGTGTGGGATGTAACAAAATTTAATGGACCCTCAGTTATTTTGTGAAAGTACATCGGGAAATATTTCGTAAAAGATAGTACATTGATTTACCTTCTAAGATCTTGAATCAGAGGTTCACTAATTTACCCCCCCTCACTCCTTTTCATACATTGCATATATATATATATATATATGTATACCGGTTAACCGAATTTAAGTCTGGGATTTTGCCCAGCTCCAGTGCCTTCAGCTTTTGGCTTCCCGAGCCAGCACTCACGTGCGCGCGTGTGTATGCGTGTGTTTGTGTACTCCGTCCTGGGCCTACAACTCTTGGGTGAGCGTACGAGTGTGCGTGTGTGTGAGAGAGGGAGAGAGCACAGCGAGCCGAGAGAGACTCTCAGAACAAACCGGACTAGTTGGCGTGTCTCGGAACTTGGAACTTTTCCTACACTACTACTCAACTTTTCTTGTTTACGTCACAACCGACGGACCTTCAGTAAGGATAGAACCTACAGGAACAAACCCACAGGCTGCAAGTACTATGTGAGTATGTTTAAATCAAATTTTAATTTCCAGTTTTCCTTCCTTTGAGTAATTTATTCCACTCCCAAAAACTTCTCCAAGACTCCGGAAGTTTGACCCGGCAAATGCCCCGTGCGCGCTGTTTTACTCATCACGAACTCGCCAACTCGTACGCTGCTCAAAAGCCAGTGCGCGTAGTTTCTGTTGGACCGAGCCAAGATGTTGCTTGCTGCTGGCTCCTTTTGGTCTTCATAAAACTTTTTTGTAGGTGTACAGGCAGGATTTTCTGTTTCAAGTCCCGATGCCATGATTCACAGTCTAAGCGTTGATATTGGCAAGGAAACAATATGAGTTCATAACTTCAGTGGAGTACTCACGATAGGTGTCTATACTTCTAATTGCGTCTTTGGTGGTGGGAATTGCGAAATGTGGGTCAACGAGTCAGCTTTTTTGCGTTTTACAGTCAAAGACCATGAGATCACCTACTTGAGGAATGTTTGGTTGGTTTCTAACGGTCTGGAAATCTGATAGATGTATAGAGAAGGTACGCTGACTAATAAGAGGACATAATCACATAAACACACATCTGTCTGTCTGTCTGTCTGTCTGTCTGTCTGTCTGTCTGTCTGTCTGTCTGTCGGTCTGTCTGTCTGTCGGTCTGTCGGTCTGTCGGTCTGTCTGTCTGTCGGTCTGACTGTCAGTTTTCTCTGTTTGTCTGCCTGTCTCTCTGTCTGTTTGTCCATCTCACGCACG
>NW_004797349.1:667093-669656 GCF_000002075.1 Aplysia californica
TTCCATGATAAGTGACTTCGTTAGAGCATCCTTAAGTCTTATGTCATTCTCTCTTGCTTAAATATACATCTTTGAAACACATTGTATAGGCCTACTTTGCAGTTACCCTTACTGACAGGCCCACCACTGTTATTTCGAATCTAGATATTTCGTCTTTTCCCCTGATTGTATTTTATTTGTATTATAATGAAAACACTGTTTAAAAAAGTTTTCAGCGTAGTACATTACCACTGACTAATAGGGAGCAGCTTGTCATATTTCGGGTCTAAAGCAGATAAAGAGCAAAAATGAGACTGGCTGAGTTATAGGGACTCTAGCCACAGTCATATCCCAACAGCAAAGGATCCAGATCGCATGGAATCCTGAAAAGGCTAAACCCCGCCCCCCCCCCCCCAACAGCAAACAACTGAAAAACAAGAACAAAAAAATGAAAAATAAATAGAAACCATCCAGAAGCTGCACCACATTGGGGGGCGGGGGCGGGATCACAGTAAATAGTTCTCGCGCAAGAGGGATTAATCGACTATTAAAGAGCTTCTACTATTTTGGGCTGTCTTGTCTGCAGTTCGATGTTGTTCAGCACCCACTCAAAGCTCCCATCCACCCAATATTGCCTTCAAATAAGCGGTTTAAACACCCCGAAGTAGGCGGACCGATTTTCATGATCGGTTCTAACAGTAATAGAGAACTATTTTAGTCTTTTGTGTACCAGCTCGACTGCTCAACAAGTTCAGTAGGTCGCTCTTACACATCTGTGCTTACCCCGTCCCTTGATTAAGAGAGAGAGAGAGAGAGAGAGAGAGAGAGAGAGAGAGAGAGAGAGAGAGAGAGAGAGAGAGAGAGAGAGAGAGAGAGAGAGAGACAGAGAGACAGAGAGAGATCGAGAGAGACAGAGAAAGAAGAAAGAAAGAGAAGGGGGGGGGATGTTTTCAGTTTATAGTAGACACAGTAAGTAGAATAGACAAGTCAGGTATATACGCCAGGTAGAGATTATAAACGAAATTGTGCAGGGAAAAACAAAGAAGGGAATGCTCTCCTATTTGTATTCCCCAGCGTGAACTGTAGGTGCAATCTTTGTAATCTTTGTTGAAAAATGCAGTGCGGATCTCTCCTGTACTGCATTCCACACCAGACACTGGTCTGCGGGGCTAAGAGATGGTAGTGGTAGATTTGCACTGACCAACTGACCAGTGTGTAGCCGAGCCAATTACAATATGATTGGTGGGGGGTGTTGTGCTAATCACACACAGCTTGTGTGAGTGTGGACTAAGTGCGTGGTAGGGTCAGATTTATTAGAGTTCCTGTTGAAGCGATTGGTGTAAAAAGGGGGGGGGGGGGGAGGGGATTTGTGCACATAATCATAGCTCTATTGACAGGAAAGTGGGAGGGCGGGGGTGACTGTTAGTGTGAGTGACGTCACCGCCTTTGACTATGGCACTTCAGGCACTCTACGTTCAGCAATAATATTATTTCTGCACGCAGTAGTAACCTTCTCGTGCACATGTGGAGACACTTATATATATCCTTTCACATAACAAACACACACATACGAACGCGCGAACACACACACACACACACACGCACACACACAAACACACTCATTCGTTCACTCTCTCTCTCTCTCACATACCCACACGTACACATACCCACTAACACACACAAGCACTCACATAAACACACAAACTCACACGCACACACAAGCTCATTGACACACTTTTGCATACCTATAAATTGTTTTACCTTCTCCCTCTTCTCTTTCTCCTGTCTTTATCTGGTATACCTATATCTTTCTTCTTTCTCTTCTTCTTCTTCTCCTCCTCCGCCTCCTCCTCCTCCTCCTCCTCCTCCCCCTCCTTCTCCTCCTACTCCTCCTCCTCCTACTTCTTCTTCTTCTTCTTCTTCTTCTTCTTCTTCTTCTTCTTCTTCTTCTTCTTCTTCTTTTTCTTCTTCTTCTTCTTCTTCTTCTTCTTCTTCTTCTTCTTCTTCTTCTTCTTCTTTTCTCTGTTTTTCTCTCTGTCTCTCTATCTGTCTATTACTTACTCTCACGAGGCATGCTCACCGGAACAGAGGTAGACCTGTTGGTATTCCCCTCTGTGCCCTACTTTATCTGTTTGATGTTTTTTCATTCAAAGTTTGCACCTCCAAGCGGTTCCCTCGTGATGAAGAAAACGGTTCAGTATGTTGTAGACAGTGCTCATTTCAGACGCCTCTCAAAGTATAGGTTTAGTGAGGAGAAGCATAAAAAGCTCTCAAACTTCAAGAGATGTTTAAAAGAGGAAGGCATAGCTTGGCACCTTCAGGTACTTTGCTACAGAAGAAAGCACACTTTGCGAATTTCAATAGCTGTTTGAGAGAAACACAAAGACACACATGCACACACACACACACACACACACACACACACACACACACACACACACACACACACACACACACACACACACACACACACATACTGAGGAGAGAGAGAGAGAGAGAGAGAGAGAGAGAGAGAGAGAGAGAGAGAGAGAGAGAGAGAGAGAGAGAGAGAGAGAGGTGGGGCGAGGGGCGTGAGGCAATAATA
>NW_004797349.1:669866-678242 GCF_000002075.1 Aplysia californica
AGGTGGGGAGGGGAAAGTGAGCGAAAGGAAGACAGAAAAAGAAGCGAAAGGATGTGAGAGAAAGAATGAATGAGTAAGAAAAGTATCAGACAGACAGACAGACAGACAGACAGACAGACAGACAGACAGACAGACAGACAGACAGACAGACAGACAGACAGAGAAGAAAAGAAGCAAGAAAAGTTGTTAAAATATTAAGAGAAGAAAGATAAGGATTAAACGAAACAAGTAAAGAAAAAAACAACAAAGAAAGAAAGAAAGAAAGAGAAGTTAAAATTATAGCAAGAAAGAGAAGAAATTATGCGAGGATGAAGGGAAAAAGAGCGGTTGCCGTTAGCTGTGTGTATACTAACCTCCATTAAAGGCTTCGTAAACAAAATGGCTTCGTCATCAGCAGCCCGGGGAGAGGTAAGACGTCAGAGGCTGGGGGAACCTCAAACAAACGTCTCCCTGTTTAGGTCTTCTTCCACACAACTCGAGAACACTCCAAACTCGAAATGGAATTTAATCGATTTTAACGGTATCGAGGAACAGTCGGTACATTGTGCTACTTACTATTTCTCTGGTATTGATGGATGCTCTATCTCAGTCGTAAGAACCCCGCTTCCGATTTTCCTTCTTTTTATTATAAAACCCCCCCCACCCCGCCCATCAAAACTTATTCCCTTAGAAAGGTAGACTTGGGGAAGAAAGGGATAAAGAGAAATAACGTTCTATCTCTCTCTCTGCCTCTCTGTCCCTCTGTCTTTTTGTCTCTCTGTCTGTCTCTCTGTCTGTCTCTCTGTCTGTCTGTCTTTGCGCGCGAGTATGTGCTATAAAAGAGAGAGAGAGAGAGAGAGAGAGAGAGAGAGAGAGAGAGAGAGAGAGAGAGAGAGAGAGAGAGAGAGAGATTGAGAGAGAACTTGTGCTTGAGCACATTCCATTTTTTTCTGTGTATGATTGTGGGACTGGCTCGGGGTGGTGGTGGGGTGGGTGGTGAGGATTATGAAGGAAAGCAGGTGATTAAGAGGTTGAGAAGCGTGGGAAGTAATTAAAAGCTCGTGGAATAAGGTCAGATCTAACTCAAAATTCTTTCGTGACAACCCAACATAAATCACACACAAGTCATAGTCATAGAATGAACTGGAAAAGAATAAATCATCATCAAACCAAACTTTGTGAAAGTTCTTTTTGTTTGCTCCAGTAGGCCAAGCTAACTCTCGAGTACCGGCTTAAATCTCCCTGGCCGTTCATCCCAGTTTCGTCAAGTGCGGTCAAGTACTCACGGGAATGGCATCGACAAATCATCATCTTTACTTGGAACCTTGACATACTGTCACGACCACTAGTTCTGCCTCCTCAGGACGTTATAAAAACTTCTTTTTCATCGATTTGTCTCTCTTTTTCTTTTCTCCTTGTCTCTCTCTCTCTCTCTCTCCCTCTCTCTCTCCCTCTCTCTCCCCCTCTCTCTCTCTCTCTCTCTCTCTCGCTCGGTGTGTGTGTGTGTATGTGTGTGTGTGTGTGTGTGTGTGTGTGTGTGTGTGTGTGTATGTTTGTGTGTGTCTTTCTCTCTGTCTATCTGGCATTTAGCAATGACTCTCTCTTCACCTTCCCCCTCTCTCTTTCATTCTGTCTGTCTGTCTGTCTGTCTGTCTGTGTCTCTCTTTTATTTTCTCTCTCTGTGTTTCTTTCATTTTCTCCCTCTCTATCTGGTATTCAACAAAGTATCTCTCTCTCCACCTCCCTCTCTCTCTCCAACTCTCTCTCTCCCTCTCCCCCCCCCCTCTCTCTCTTTCTCACACCCCCCCCCATGTCTGCTTCTAAAGTCAGTTTCTCTCTTATACACTATGACATAGCACAAAAAGACAATTTTAATGCCCTATTTTAGCAGGAGGTTCAAGTAAAGAAATATCCCCACCCACCAGCGCTGTTCTCTATTATTCTGTCATTTGTTTGCGTGAGTAGAACCGTCCGTCACCTTTTTAAAAAAAAAGATTCTTCAGTACCGAACTATGCACGAAATGAAACGATTCTAGACTGTCAGGAACGCAAAATATCCGTTAATCCATTTCATTACTCTGTCTGAGCATCCTCTAGCTTCTCCCCTACCCCCGCCCTATTTTTACCTGTTGTCTTTTTCCTCCCAAACACGTTTGAGTTCTTTAAGAATGCAGCCAGAAGAGGACAATCGCTATTTTTTCTATTGTGTTTAATAGGGTAAACGACTGTAGGTTTTCGAACTCCCAGTGCACCACATTTTTAATTTGGACTGTCTTTCGACAAGATGGAAGTGTTTTTGAGATGGACACGCCAAACCCATCTGCATACCATGCCTATAAGAACGCAGGTTGAGTCGAAATATGTAGTTTTAAATTCAAATCAAGAACCTTGCAACAAGGCAAGCGAGCCCCATGTGGTAAGGAAACAATTCCCTCAGCCTGTACGTTTGCTTTCTTACAAACATTTTTTTTGGTCAGATTACTGCCCTCATCCCCCTCCTACTCCTTTTCCTCCATCTCGGTGGGTAAGAGAGTGCTTGCTTACATCTGGAGTAAACACACACTTCTGTGGACTGAATGACTGTAGAAAAAGAAACGTTGGATGCGGCACCGTTTTTGTTTGGTTTTGTGAAGGGGGAGGGGGTTGCTGTAGATACCCGTAGTGCAAGAGAGTTTTATATATTGATAGTGATTTTTTATTTTTGGTCTCTTTAACAATGTAAAAGACAAGCTAGGCAAAGGGTTGAAATGAACAAAATTCGAATCTTATGTGCAGTTTACTGGTTGATTAAGTCGGGCAAAGATGGTGTTCATATGAAGTTTTATTGAAACTTGATTGCTCTAAACATCGACTGTATGTTTCAATAGTTATCCATTCCGAAAGACCCACCCCCCTCCTTTAAAAAGAAAATTGTGTGCATGGGCTTTAACCCACTAATTGGAAAGGAGTACACCCAAAATCCGATTTGTACAGAAATGGAAGCATGCTCACCTGTAGCACTGAGTTGGGAGAAAAGGAACATAACACTTTCAGACTGTACCTGGAGCTGCCAGATGGCCCCTGTGTAAGGTTTCCAGTTCTTCCAGACTCTACTGAAATCCTGAAAAAGTACAACCAAACTTGTAGTGGTTCTGGAAAACCAAAAGCCTTGGGAAAATGCTTTTGGAGATCGATACAAACATTTTTGTAGGCTTTGTAGATTATTAGATCTTGTCTTAAAAGTCGTTTCCGAATTAATACATACCAACAAAGACATTATTTTGAGAAACCCTTTAAGATTTTGACAGAGAAGGTACTAGAAATTGATTCGCTTTGTTTGTTCTTGATCTGACGTTCGTGACCCGAAACTGATAACGTGTTGCCCATATATCTCGATCATGATCGCAGAGACTGATTTTCCTCAGTAAGCCACAGAAATAAATGATGTATTCTAAAAACCACGTAATACTCCGGTATTAGATGGGCGTATGCCTTTGATTGATTGTAATGGTTACACATGTTTTATTCCCCATCCACACAGCTTTGGGACTTTAGGAGACGGGCTGCTTCAGCATTGCGTACAGCTCGGGTTGTGTGGTGTACACAATAGACTACCAACTACCAACGAAAAGATGCGTAAACTCAATAAGATAGATTTCGCCTCTTTGGAATCGAACTCACGAACTCTTGACTACATCGGCAATCCCCTCCCCCCAAAAAAAACCCACAACAACAACAACAACAACAACAAACAAACAGCAACTCACCACCACCAACAACAAGACAACAAAAAACAACCCCCCCCAAAAAACAACAACCCCAAAACAAAACCCCAAAACAAAGCAACAACAAACAACAACAAACAACAACAAAAAAAAAACGCAAAGAAAAACAACCCCGAACAGTCACAACACAGCAGACACCGGTAATCTGTCGCTCTCGTACTCTATGTTTACGAAGCTCATTACCAATTCACAGCGAGCGATCCGAGCTTAGAACGTCCACGCTAAGATTGGTGCCGTTTCACGCCGTGCAGTGTACCACTTTCCTTTTCTTTAAGCCGGCCCTTGCCTGGCTAGTAAACTCCCAGAAACTTCATCATTTTGGAACATTTTGGAAACATTCACTTAAAGTTAATCATAAAGTCTTTGAACATGATATAGCCTCTAATGAAAGTAAAGGTCTTCTTCTGAAATGACACCAAAATAATAAAGTATCTACACAATACTGGTTTTGTGACAGAGGTACACAACGTGCGGGTAAATAAAAAGAAAGATAATGATGGCTGTGATATATAGACTAGCATGTGTGAGAAAAGAAAAAAACCAAAAACAAAATAAAACCCATTTTACAGCTCGAAAAAAGTTCGACAAACGCAGAAATACAGAAATAATGGTCACCAAGATTACAAACGTCAGCTAAAAAAGATCACGAGCGAACTACTGATCAGAGAATCGTGTAGTAGGTGCCTCTTAAAATTACGGTAACAGTCACTTTGAGCCCGTCCCTGTCCCCCATTCCTACTATAAATCAAAATAAGTCTTTCGTGCATGACGTCACAGCGAACTAAATGTGTATCCCCGCGAAAAGTGGAGACCCCGGATGTGTGTAGTAGTGTCGTAAGTTTCCGAATGGAGAGCCTCCAGTTCATTTTTACCAAAATTGCAAGTCTCTTGGCGCCTCACAAAAGTGGAGCGATGAGGCGTCAAGTCAAGGGTTGCATTCATTCACGGTCGCCGCACGGCGGTGGTTCCCAACGGCGTGAAAAAGTAAACACAACGCGGTAAGCTAAGAAGGAACGTTCTTGCTATCAAGTGCCAATCTTTGTACCATTCACAATCATCTACTTGTTGAATTTCGCTCACCCTTCTCGCTGAGGTTTTACGTTAAAACGATATGGTTCAGTTGATTTCTCGTCCAGAAATGATCCCTATGCTTCTATTTGTGGGGAAGTTGTAATTATCGCAATGCGTTATAAAATGCTTTTTAAATCTACTTTATGGTCCCATCCCCACCCTTCTCAGGCTTATTTGAAGTTTGGGTATGCCTACCGTACGCACTTAAGGCTTTATGACTGTTTTGTTTTGGTCGTCAAGATGTATGTGAGTCAGCAGCTCTTCATTGTGTAACCCTTATCTCCGGTGTCTGGCGATTGCATCGTCTGTCTGATGGCGGCACCGTCCATGCACAGATAAGCAGGATGATAGAGTGATGCACACGAGGAGAAACTTTCACTGCCGGTTGGATGCTGCTGTTGATGAGACTGCGATATATTATGTATATATTTGAAGTTTCACAGTGTCTTTAAGAGAGAGAGAGAGAGAGAGAGAGAGAGAGAGAGAGAGAGAGAGAGAGAGAGAAAGATAGAGATAGACAGAGAGAGAGAGAGAGAGAGAGAGATAGAGATAGAGATAGACAGACAGAGAGAGAGAGAGAGAGAGAGAGAGAGAGAGAGAGAGAGAGAGAGAGAGAGAGAGAGAGAGAGAGAGAGAGAGAGAGAGGTCGTATCTCAATCAAACAGGCGATTCCCTCAACCTCTTCCAAGGTTTGTTCAAATAGCTAGGCTCGATTGCCTGGGGCATGCCCCTGTGCTTAGGTCATGTCCTTGAAACGTTCATCATCAGCTGCACCGGCCCATATGGAGGAATTGGCCAAATTGTCAGAGAAATCCGCAGTGAAGGCGGCGGGAGCGTAAAATAGCGGGAGGTTCCAAAATGCCACGTAGTTAATGGGAGTTGGGAATTAATGTCAAGACCAATCAAATGGAGCTACAACGTGGGAGGAAGTTGAATTTGTCGTCTGAAGTCCGAAGGGGAGCCAATCAACAAAAAAATTGCCATTAAATTTGCATCAGAAATAGACCACTTTTCTGAAACTTCCTCTCACTTTGGAATAACAATAAACATATATTCGTAAAAAACAACCTTGCAAAACTAGTTTGGAACAGTTCCTGAAAACCTATTCTATTCTTGTCTCAACGACCGAGGCTTATTCGTGGCTCGGACCATAATCATTGGCTCGGACTTAGACAAGCTTGCGTCCAAATCTGAAGGTAAGAGACGTTGAGCCGGGTCGTATTTGTGTATTCATTCGCACCTTCGTAATTAATAGTTTCTTCGTACACGGACCAACTGTAGTTTTTTAATGATCGATTTGTCCCAGTGATTATTTCTCTTGACTTATTCCTTTGAAGGGGATCTTAAGTAGTTCTTTCGTAATTTTCTTTCATACATCTCCCGTCCCCCCCCCCCCCCCCAAAATCATCCCCCCCCACTCTCTCACTCCTTTTTACCATTTCGCTATTCTGTTGCAGCTCATATTTTTCTTTAATACACGAGTGTTAATTCAACTGCCTCCCACCCAAACCCAAAAAGAAAAGCAAAAGAACAATAACAACAACAACAACAATAAACAAACAACCCCACCCAAAAAACAAAACAAAGCAAAAACAAAAGCGATGTAATGTAGAAGCTGTATTTTTGATGACAGGAAGAAAGCTCCCTTTTTATGTGCAGACACTGGAATCGCCTGCCTGTAGTGTAATTCCGTATTGATACCTTTTAAATATGGCCGTAAATTAATGTTTTTGCCATTTTATGGGTTTGGTACTGGGTGCAATGTATCTGTCACATCTCTAGGAGACGAACATTATGAGGCATCCGAAGACAGCAAGTAATTAAATCTTTAAAATCCTTCTGATGAGGATTGGAATATTCGATGTCACGTCTGGTTGTAGACTGATCCGCCCTGTAGCTCACTGGGTCTAGGTACATAAACTATTATTACTATCACCTCCTGGAAATGCCTTGCCATCGTGCTATAAGCCAGCATCTCTGGAGTAGGTTTAGAAATGACAATATACTCCTTGTAACCAGATGTTCACCTAGCGCCGTTGCATTGGTCTTTTGCGACGATTTAATTCTTTTTTCAAGTGATGACACATGTTACACAAAGAGGTACTTTGGATAAGGATCTAGGACAAACTGATTAGAGACATCCCATGATCAACATGGGGATAAATAAAAGTTCATCGTTCATAATGAAGAACTTAGACTATATTCAACTAGATTTACTTGTATTTACTAATATGCATCCGAACTGCTAGTGTTTACTCTATGCATTTTTCGTGTCATGTAAAAAAACACAAAAACAACAACAACATCCGTGGGTGGGGTGAGACTGATTTAGACTTTGAAAATAAAAGAGTTTTGCAAATATGTTTGTATAACGAGGAACAATGATCCCCGTTGGTCTACCTATTTACAAATAAAGCAACTTTGAGACATTTAAATCAGGTATTGCACAATTAATATCTGCCAAGGATCGTCGTAGTTTTTATGTCAAAGCGACCGGGCACTACAGAATGCACCTTTATCCGAACTCTGAAACTAAGCCTTTTTGACTCATTTGTCTTCTGACTTAAACGTAGGGCATTAAACAGACTTCTTATAAACACTGTTTGAGCAATAGGCTCATATTTTCAGAAAAAGAAATGGACTCTTTAAGTAGTTGAGGCAGATTTCTACTTAAACTACTCATATCATTGGTATTTTACAAAGTGCACACGTTAGCCTGTCAGCCAGAAATGGCACCTCCACGTACACAGGTGTCGCAATTTAGTTTTCAATAAAATTCTATCAAACTGCTCCAAGGAGAGAGAGATTCAAGCAAAAATTACGTTGGAAAAAAGAATATATGGATTCTACTTACAAACATGACTACATAGTAAACCAGAACAGCACCAACCTGAATGACAGGCAAAAGTAAATTAATTAGATTATTGCACCGAGTGCCTCGTGTAGGCTTTCATTTTCCTCAGACTTTTCCAGCTGAAACGTTTTCCAGGTTTCTGTGGGGGAGCATAATTTAATCAAATATGTTTCTGAGAGGAGACAAATCAACACATGAGCAGAGCCAGGGTTTGCTCGGCGGAGTAGAGGTTCCCTATCCACCTGGGAGGGGTCAGGCTGGCTTTAAGTGCCTTCTGGCCTCCTCAGGCTGAGGCTAGTAATTGAGGGGAAGTGGAGACGAGGGAAGGTTGGTGTAGGGGGTGGGGGTTAAAATGGAGGGAGGGGGGGATGGAGTATTAGCGTCCGGATATTGGAGCGACGGTGAAGTGATAGGTTTAAGTGTCAGACTGAGGGAGGAGGGGAAGGAAGAGGTGGGGGTGAAGATGGAAATTAAGGTGGGTTGGGACGGAAAGGAGGGTCGGGTGGGATTGAATGAATGTGTGGGTGTGGGGGTGTGTGTGTGTGGGTGTGGGTGTGTGTGTGTGGGTGTGGGTGTGGGTGTGAGTCTGTAATATGTGGAAAGATGTCGATGTCCCGGAATCCGAACAGAGAGGAAATGAACTGGAGTATTAGATTTAGGGACGAAATAGTAGTAGTTATTGACACACACACACACACACACACACAC
>NW_004797349.1:679108-680469 GCF_000002075.1 Aplysia californica
CCCGTGAATTAAAATAATTGTGCCAAAAGTGTTACGTCTTGTACGTGAACATGGGATAAAAGGCCAAAAGGTTTACGGTTCAAAATTAACTTGTCTAACGTAGACCTTATCTGTTCCACCTGAACAACCCCCACTCACCCCCACCTTTTCCCCCAAACTTCCCCGCCATGCTCACCAGGTGCTGCTGCTACTACCAGAGGCCAAGGAAAAGGAGCAGGCACGTATATTATGCTAATCAGCGCGCTCTTGCCCTGGCTACCTTTTGCTCAGGTACACGCGCGTGAGTTATCAGATGCTGGATGGGCAGGAGAAAAGATGCTTAGTCTCTGACCTGTTTTCACTCTTTTACCTGGTTGCTTCCCTGAGTGCGTTCTTCTGTTGTTGGCTTTTGCTTTTGCTTTCTTTTGTTCTTCTGTCTTGTTTTTGTTTCAAAAGCGTGAAAAGCATTGTGTTGTAAAATGTCTGTCTGTCTGGATGGATGGATGGATGGATGGAGATAGATGGATGGATAGGTGGATGGATGGACGGATGATATAGATGGATAGATAAATAAGTAGACAGAAAGATAGATAGATGCATAGATAGATCGATCGATCGATCGATCGATCGATAGATCGATAGATAGATAGATAGATAGATAGATAGATAGATAGACAGATAGTTAGATAGATAGATAGATAGATAGATAGATAGATAGATAGATAGAGGCAGAGAGAGACGAACAGAGAGACTGACAGAGATATTGGAGTGGGGTGTTGAGATGAGGGTGTGGGTTTCAAATAATATTGTAATAATGAAACATAAAGAGAAACATGTCAAGGGGATGTAAAGAAACCCAAACCATTGGAGAGAGAGAGAGAGAGAGAGAGAGAGAGAGAGAGAGAGAGAGAGAGAGAAAGAGAGAGAGGGTGTTAGGGGAGGGAGGAGGGGTGGAGAATTACACAATAATGAGCCAGAAACAAAAAGACAAGAATGGTTTGTTTTTTAAAAAAAACCAACAAACTAAAATGTAAAATTGTTGTTGGGAAATACCTGTTAGAAGGAAAGGAAGTCCTGGAAATGTATGGGGTTTGGGGGAGAAAAAAAGAGGAAGGAGGGGAGGGCGAAGAATGGGGAAGGAGAGGAATGGGGAAGAGGAAAGGAGGGTGGGTGATCGGGAGGAGGAGTCGAGGTAAATTCACTTCGGAATTGTGAGTTCTGGATTTTCTTTCGTCTTCCAGGCCTAGTAAGACAAAATTAACCTCATGCAGTCACATCTGTTTCTTCTTCCTCTTCTTCTTCTTCTTCTTCTTCTTCTTCTTCTTCTTCTTCTTCTTCTTCTTCTTCTTCTTCTTCTTCTTCTTCTTCTTCTTCTTCTTCTT
>NW_004797349.1:682124-683551 GCF_000002075.1 Aplysia californica
GTTGAGAGAGAGAGAGAGAGAGAGAGAGAGAGAGAGAGAGAGAGAGAGAGAGAGAGAGAGAGAGAGAGAGAGAGAGAGAGCAAATGATATCGACCGTTCTGTTCTTCAAAAAGCGTGGTTGTTAGACGTGTTTGCTGTATGGATTAACTCTCATTACGATGGAAATCTGTCTTAGGAATACGCATACTGTTTAGAGAGGACAGAGGGTTGAGAGAATGAATGAAACCATCCATACGGCGGGAGGAAGAGACAACACGGAAGGAAGGAGACGATGATGAAGCGATATCATGTATAACCCCGAAAATTGGGGAAAAACACATAAGCATCTCGTAGGAAGTGCGGCCCATTTAATGGTATGTTTATGATATCGCGGTATTGATTCAGCACCGTTTTCCACAAAGTGAGGTTATTTAGGAGGTGGGTAATTGTAGAATGACAGAAGTTAATTTCCATAATATATTATATTCGAGGGCTGATGCGTGGGCTATGTTGTGTGGTATAGTCTGCCTTCTTTCTTTTCTCTTTCTTTTTTTTCCAAGCTATTTTAGCTGTTGATCATAATGAGCAGACGCTGAAATAATGCAGCTGTTTCTAGTAGGGCGTAAACATTTTCATGAATAATAGTCCTAAATGTCCATCTCACTATCATCGAAACAACTGAAACCCTCTCGGAGGCAGGCCACGTCAACCCTGCCTGTTGGGCTGAGCGTGATACAACATTCCAGCAGAAAGACGGATAGACTATGCAAAATATGGTTTAAGTTTAGCGGTTGTGCACTTTTTTTCGTGGCACCCAGAAGACTTGAGTTCGATTCTTGTGTGAGGATGATGATTTGTAATGGTTATCTCCGTCTGTCTCTGTTGGGACATTGTATCCTTCACAGATGGGGGTTGTCCCTGCCAGGCAGTGGTAAAGCACTTTTCCTCCTAAATGAGCGACATAATGTCGATGGCGGTGTAAACACCTACACATATTTTATAAAGAAAAGCTTTGGGGCTATCGTGGTCGAGAGGTTATTGTGTTTGCCTCTCATTCAATAGATCCCGGATTCGAATCCGGATAGGGACGGACAATTTTTTTCTCTAAGATTTTCCTCTTTCACTCCCTTTCCTGCTCTCCAACAATGCAATGTCGTCTGCATTCGTCTCCACTTTCTGTCCCCACCCCTCACCACCTTTGCCGCATCCTCTGGGCTCCTGACTCTTTCTGCAGCCTTTCTACTGCTACTCCTTGGCTCCTTCTTACTGCTGTCTTTCAGCCACATCCCTGATCTTATGGTAGGTAAAGATTTCTCGGATAAGGGCGAGACATCTCGGAGTTCCCGTGTACAAGTTGCGTACGTTAAAGATACGTTGGTGGTCAAAAATCTATAAGAGTAGGCTTCGCTATGACTCGGGCAAAGTTCAAAATTACCCACCAACTGAAA
>NW_004797349.1:683796-685681 GCF_000002075.1 Aplysia californica
TATATATATTCAAGAACTGAACGTAAGAAAGTGTCTGTAACTTCTCTTAGGCCTCTGTGTTAGAGTATTGTTATCTTTATCTTGATGGCATTTCTCCCAGGCTGTCCAGGTTGTCATAAGCGATATGAAGCTGTTTGTGATACTTGAAGCTAGAAGTGTGGGAAGCACGGCACATTGTTCGAGTCCATGAAATAGAATACATTGCTGCGAAAGCAGCAAAAATTCGACATGCAAGTCTAACTGACGTTGTGTGAAGTACCACTGGCTCAGTTTGTACTACGCAGAACCACGATGCAGTATTTCTTGCTGGAATGGCCAATAGTTATTGATACTTGCATAGGTTTAATTTGCCTTTCGACATGATCAGTTTATTTAGGAGGCTGTACCTCCCAGTTTAACGTTCATTTCGGATAGGACCGAGTCAAAAGGATGGTGAGGTGAAAAAAATCTCCCCAAAACGAGCCCAGGTCTGAACGATGTGGTGGGGATTCGAAACAGAGCCATCCATTTCATAGTCTAGCGTGATACTAGCAGAGCTAATACGGGGTGCCCATTGGGGGATCGGGTCGGGTCGGGTCGGGTCAGATTGAGGTCGCAAATTGGATATCGTGGCACAAGCCAATCGTTCCCGGCTGGTGGCCTAAAAAAAACCCGACCCGATCCCATCCGCAATGGACTCCCGGTATTTCGATGCACTTAATCTTTCTGTTATTTCCAGTTTCTTTATGCTTTGAGTGTTTGCTTTTAGGTTGATATAGATTTTTAAAATTTAAGACATTTGCTTCTCTAATTAGTAATAAATACCATGTAAGGAAGTCATAAATGTCTTTGATAGGAATTAAATTATCTATCTATATCTCCTTGTCTGGCCTAGTCATTTCGTATGTCTCGGTAGCAAGGACGTTTTTCTCTCTTGGCCTCATGGTCTAAGGGTAAGTCTTTATAATTCGTAGTCTGTTGGTATGTCTGTCAATCCGTTTTGAAACTTCTTTATATAATCTCTCCAACATACATGTTCCGATATTTAAAACGATGCTATTATAGCTTTTTCTTTTGGTATATCTTCAAGGTTCCCTGACTATTTCATTATTATTTCGTTATTAATTTTGAATCCCTCGTCCGTCCATATTCAACTCTTTTTTCACTTGTCAACGACCATTCCTGTTATAGTCCCCCCCCCCCCCCTCTGTGTGACTACCGTGTTAATGTGTGTGTTTTTCTATCTTTCTTTCTTTTTATTTTGTTTTTTCTTTCTCTCTTGTTTCATTTTTGTGTACCTTCGTTCTTTCTGAGGGGCTTTTTGTTGTTTTCCCCCCTTCTCTCAGTTTCTCTCTTTCTTTCTTTTTTCTTCCTCCTCTCCTTTCTTTCATTCTTTTTATTTTCGATAGTTTATCCGGTCGTTTCTTCCTCGTTCCAGACAAGGTTTTACTATGTTTGTTATAGATCTTTCCTGTCTGTCTGCCTGTCTGTGTGTTCCTCTATTTTTCTTTCTTTCTCTGTCTCTCCTTCAGGGAAAAAAGAACCCAACAACATCCGAGCATATAGCTAGCCTCATTACCTCATATGACATGTGACAGGTTTATGGAATCTAGCGTCATTGCCAGACAATTTCTGTCTCTAGGATTTATGTTGTCTCTCTCTGAGCGTCTTAACAACGTTTGGTTTGATATGTGTGGAAAACGTCACCTCGTTACGCCAACTGTCATGCCTTGTTCTGAAGAAGATCATAACATCTCTGTTTCCAAACATTAAAGAAATAATTTAAAAGAAAAACAAAAGAAAAGAGAAGAAAAATAACGACAGCAATTCAAAACAACGTTGAAATCAACAATAGAAGAAGAAGAAGAAGAAGAAGAAGAAGAAGAAGAAGAAGAAGAAGAAGAAG
>NW_004797349.1:685781-686898 GCF_000002075.1 Aplysia californica
AGGAGGAGGAGGAGGAGGAGGAGGAGGAGGAGGAGGAGGAAAACAACAACAGCAGCAACAACAACAACATTAAATGCCAAATACAAAAATAACTCGATAAACGACCTACCAACAATAACAACAGAAACACCCTCATTGACACCGCGATTCCAGAAGTAACCAGTAACAAGCAAAAAAAGACAGCAGTAATAATAATAACGACAACAACAACAGAAGTAACACCACCACAACCACCACCACCACCACCACCACCACCAACAACAACAGTGTTGTTATCACTACCACAGCGATTAACACACTCAAGAAAACAACAACAAAACTAGAAGTCCTTTAATCACCATCGCCAAATCAGCAATATTTTGCTTTACGAGGCACGAAATTATAAGAAATCACAACGCTTTCCTTGAGTCTCGGGCCACATGCTTTTTTCGTAGAGAGATTACTGTATCTTGTACCAGCCCAGCTCTCCTTATCTCCTGTAAACAATCTATGGAGGAGAGTATGTTCATGGGAAACCCCTACTCTACTAGAATCTAGCTCTTGAGGAACAAAGATAGAACTTCAGGATTTTCTGCCTCATGCATGTTCACATTGGTGCCCCTTCAGCGGAGTCGCAGAATGCTCGGTTTATTCCTTATCTGTATTTTGTTATTTGAAAAAAATCAAACACAGAAGAAATTCAGCATTCCATTGCTTTCCAAACAGACGTTTTATACTGACAAATACATGTGAATATTTGTCTTAAATACCGCGGACACACGCACACACCCAGTCACGCACACACATACATAACATACCCACACGCAAGCACACACATATACAAACACACACTCACAAACACATACACACAGATACACCAACACACAGACACACACTCAATCAAATACACATTCACACACATGCACACTACCGTCACACACTTATACCTACACAGAAACAAAAATTAATGCTCTCTCAGACACAGACGCCCATTCACATTTTACCAGCTGTATTGCTTACACCAATCTACTGACCGTGTATTTTTGCCTATTAAATGACTTACTTGCTTGCTTGCTTGCTTGTTTGTTTGCTTGCTTGCTTGCTTGCTTGCTGGCTGGCTGGTTGGCTGGCTGGCTGG
>NW_004797349.1:687357-689106 GCF_000002075.1 Aplysia californica
CACACACACACACACACACACACACACACAAAGCAATAACCACAAAGCAGCAAGAACAAAGCAAGACAAAAAAATACCCCAAACAAACCCAACAACAAACAAAAAAAATCATAAAATAATTTAAGGCTCTATCCGAGCCTACATTTTTTTTCCCAGCAGATCATCATGTACGCGTTGCGTGGATCACTGTCGTTTCAGGTTGAATGGAGTGGCCCTCACATTGTTTACGCCAGCATTGTGTTCGTAGTTGAAGGATACAAAACAGACCCACCCACGACTGTAGTAGATGCAAACCCTCTGAAAATAGAACAATGCACGTGACTGAATTTGCTTTTATTTGCGTGGCGTTTGTTTCGCACACCTCCCTAACATCCTGCCTGTACTTTTTTCTAATCTTTGACGGAAGTACATTGACTTTCAAAAATATACCCATGTCTGTCTAGTAGGCAGTTACTGTACCAAAGCAGAAGTGTTATTGTTCATGACATCCATACATTCTTTTTGTTTATTTGTTTCTATTCTGTTTGCCTTGATTACATGCCGAATTATCGCGCAATTCCACATCTATTGCCCCGCCTACACCTCATTCGCTGCTGCAAAGAGATGGTACATTTTCCCCTTACTTACTTCATTCTTTCTCCAGGAATATGAGGGCATGGTCTAGCAAGTAAAGCTGAAACTTAAAATAAAAAGACCCCCCCCCCAACCGCCTTCCCCCGCGCACAGGAGCTCCACAGCATAGAACATAGAATGTATTTTCAAAAAGACACCATTGTGCTTGTAAAACCAACAATAACCCAATAACAGTAATAAAGGTAAGATAAGATAAGATAGTACTTTAATAGGCTAACATTGAGAGTTACCAACAACCGTCCTGTTTCCATATCCGAACTGGTCAGTTCTCTCGTATTGTGTGCTGTCCTCTGCCTTTGCCATGGTTGAAGGGGAGGGCGTTGACCCTGGCTGAGAAGGCATTCTCACCACAAGGCTAGGCACAATGAATTATTTCTACGACATTTATGTTACCTTTTGGCTTCTTGTTCTGTAGAGGTAATCGTATTTTTGTTAGCTACTGCTAACATTATGGAGTTATTTCCAGTACTCTGATTTGGTGCAGCCAGGATCAGGTCGAAGTGGGTCTATTGAAAAATACATGATTGTTTGTTTGACTTTGGTGTAACTTCTTTTTATTTGCGAATCATTAGTGGACATATTAATACGGTGTGTTACTTCTACTTCTGAAAAGTGTTTCACGGGTCCACAATTTTCTTTGAGAAATGTGGAGGGTATTCGGCTGGCCACCTTTCGATTAGGGACCTAATGTTGAATAAGATAGACAAACGCAATCGTGCATTTCCTCAGAATTGCCCCTTTAATGTTTAGTCACCTAGAGTGTTAAGTTCATACTTTTAAAGCGAACTTAATCTTACGTAAGCTATCATAAACAATTACCGTAACCATCTAACGTGACGGTTATAGTGTCTATAACGTCTTTCTCCTCACACGTCAAGGACACATGTTTGGTTTGCAAGAGGAGGTCGGAGGCCACGCAAAAGATGAATACTGGGATCAAGGGAACTTTGCGAAACGATAACATCCCTACTGAAAGATCTGCGGAGGGTGCATACCATAGAAAGCTTCGTCCCTCTCTAACGCTTAATTAATGATAACAGAGGATGAAAAAGTAAAAGCAAAAGTAAATTGGAAGGGGAGGGGAGAACATTTGAAAGACATATCTGTTTCGCTCGG
>NW_004797349.1:690411-692119 GCF_000002075.1 Aplysia californica
CACACACACACACACACACACACACACACATGCATGTGTGTGTGGATGTTTATGCGCGTGTATGAAAGAGGGAAGGGGTGGTGGTGGTGGTTATGTTCTTTCGTTTGCATACTGACATGCGTTCTTCGCATTCGCGAAGGAGTGTTTATATATTTTTGTATGCGTGAATGAGCAAACAAGCACTTCTGCACGTGCGTGCGTTCAGTGTGCTCGTGCATGTGTATAATACCGTGAGACAGGGCCCTAAAGCCTCAACGTGGCTAGTGGATAACACTGGTCTCCGAGAAGGGTTATTTTCCATTTCCTCCCCCGCCTATTAGTGGTTGGACCGAAGAGCAGCCCGGGAGAGCAGAGACGCAACGAGCGAGAAATAAATGTCTCGCTATCGTCTATTCTCCCGGCTACAACTCTCCTCTGTCGGATGTTTTGGATCATTGGGGATCAAAGCGATTCTGATGTCGTTTGGCGTCTCTTAAAGCAATCTTCTTGTCCGCCCTGCCCGCCGAAATCTGGGTGAAATGGAGTTGTTAAAACCTCGTCTGTTTGCAGATGCTCTCCAAAGGTTAGTTCGTAATGCTCGAAATATTTATGTCTTGTGCTGCATTTAGGTTTTGGAAACATTTTAGAACGTTTGTGGCATTTCTATTGAACGGGCGTAGTGTTGGTGTCAAGCCACCGCTTATAGCGTGGTTGATGACATATTTTATGGAAATATGAAGTACTGGGGTTTGGATAAGATAGGTGATAAAGAATATAGGTTATCTTTTGTGTGTTTAAGTTTATATAATTACCATTTTCCTTTATTAAGGAGAAACATGTACAGCCCCTTCTCATTAACCTATTTATGTCTAGAATGGTTCAAAAGGGAAGAATAGAAGTAGGAACTTAATTGACTTCTGTGGTAGATTTTGGGTCTGGACTTCTGTTTCCTAATCAAATAGTTGAGTACGCTTACAAGCACGTACTTCCACTCGTTGTTCAACACACTCTCTTTTTTTACTAACTCCTTCTTTACTCGTTAAGACTCCTACCAACTCACACTCTAACACACATTCCCACTCACTCACTCACTCATTCACTCACTCACTCACTCACTCACTCACTCACTCACTCACCCACTCACTCACTCACCTACTCACTCACTCAAATTCTCACACACGTGCCCACATATTCACTCACTCGGTCACTCACTCACTCACTCACTCGCTCCCTCACTCCCTCACTCACTCACATTCTCACACACATGCCCACATATTCACTCACTCGGTCACTCACTTACCCTCTCACTCACTCACCAGTTCACTCACTCACTCACTCAGTCACTCACTCGCTCACCCACTAACCCACCCACTTTTCACCCAGACACTAGCTCCATCACTGTCTCACTTGCTCACTTCATCACTCTCTCATTAGCACACGCTCTTGTGTTCTCTCTCTCACTCACGCTCTTCCGTCTTTACTCACTCACCCACCCTCTCACTCATTCGCGCACCCATTTACTCATTACCTAAGTCTTCCTCATCATTCACTCACTCGCAAACTTATTTACCCAATCACAACGACTGGCTCTCTGAGTGCACTCCTAACTCACTGTATGATAACCACTCACTCACAGTACCACTTATACTAATCCATAGTGCCATAACAGTATTTTTCCCTCGAAAATGAAACCGTCTTGTCTCAAATAAGAGAACCCCCCCCCCCCCCC
>NW_004797349.1:692219-695567 GCF_000002075.1 Aplysia californica
ACCCCCCCCCCCCCCACTAAAAACCCGACCAAAAAACTATATAAAAAAACTCCTCTCATAGCTCAAAGCCCAAAAGAAACAGAAATATATCGTGAATACATCACGCTCTTCTGAAGCCCAGGGGATGTCGCCAAAATTATCTTTCCGCTGAGATGAAGCCAGTTCGCCGGGCTGTTCTGACTCTGATCTATGCGCAGTTCGGGAAACATGCAACTAAATAAATGTTGTTACTTAATGGTGAACCGAATTTTGATTCATTGTCTCCTTTAGACGGTTCTATATTGCAAACTAGTAGCGGGGAAATCTTCTTTAGGGCCTCTTTTTGTGTAACTTTGTTTCACTTGCGTCCCAATCCGAAATTGTAAGTGATCTAACCTTTCTGGAATTTGGTTAGTTTCGTGCACAATTATCATTATCACCTCTTTTTTCATCCTGGACCAGGTTATGTGCCATAGACAAACACCTTGCTTGTATCATGTCTTAGGCTACGTTCTTTACATTATTACATGTCTTTCTAGTTTTTTGAACACCAATTTTTTTATTTTTTTTACTCATCTTCTGTTTTGCAAGGCTTGACCGATTAACTCATGAATTCCATCCCAACTCTTTCTTTGTTTTGCAGCTGCCTCGCTTCCAGAGTGCTTGTCCAATCCATCGCAACCGCCTTTTTTCCACTTCTCCAAACTGGCTCTGTCTGATTTTCTTTAATACTCTCTCACTGGTGACCCCATCTGTACATATGACTCCGAATAACTCTCAGCTGGATTCTCTCTACGCATATTTGAGATATTGTCAAATTACCACAGCATATTTGGTAATCCCCAACCCCCACCCTTATGTTTTATTCACCTATTCAAGGTATAGATATCCATTTATTTCTAGGAATATTTGTATATCTTCACTGTTTCAATCCATGAGACCATAACTGCATTCTCAATACGGGTTCTACTTCGTAATTGTTGTTTTATGTTCTAAAAGTAGAAGCAAACATGTTAAAGGGGGGCTCTTGTGGCCTAGAGGTTAAGATGTTGGCCTCTCATTCAAAGGTCCCGGGTTCGAATTCGGGTAGCGACCCGAAACATTTTCTTCTCTAAAATTGTCTCCTTTCACCTCCTTTCCTGCTCTCTAGCAATGTTCTGTCGTCTGCTTTCATTTCCACTTTCTGCCCCCACCCCCTCACCTCTTTGCCCCCTCCTCTGGGCTCCCGACTCTTTCTGCCGCCTTTCTACTGCTACTCCTTGGCTCCTCCTTACACACCCCTGATCTTCTGGTAGGAAAGATCTACACCTAGCCTTCTCGGACAAGGGCGAAAAATCTCGGAGGACCCGTGTGCAAGTTGCGCACGTTAAAGATCCCTTGGTGGTGTAAAATCGATAAGATAGGCTTCGGCCGCCACCCGGGCAAAATTCAAAATTTCCTACCAACTGAAAATATTAGGTGTGTCCCGCGCGCTCATATGACTTTATGCAGTTGCGAGCGCCGTAATACACTTACCCCCCAAAAAATGTTAAAAATGTGCAGGCAATATAATTTGTTGGGTATAACCTTCTAGCGATGGGCCTAGGTTTTTGGCTTGCATTGACCGGTTCCTCAGTCTCTAGGCGACAATAAATTCAGGTCCTGTGAAGGACGAACAAATCAAAGCTATATATTGGTGGCTGCGACCCTTCACTGTGGTAATTATCCGTCTCTCGGACGTGACAACAATCGCTGGCCTCATCTATCCGTTCTACGTTTCCATGACCAAATACCCCTCTTTCAGTTACGAGTTCAATTTTTTCCAATTCTTGCCATTTTGCATACATCATAGTCTATTCCAAAGGGAAGGTATATTATGGTCCCCTGTAAGAGGAACTATTCCACGAAGGTTGAGACAAAGAGTAACACCGTGTCATAGACTTGTACTCTTAAATTGCGAACTGTCATGGCATCTGTTCTTTACGCCTTATAAAAACTTTGCCATGAAGTGTGTGCACCGTGGCAGGCGCCATCTTGCCCAAACGAAGGGCAAAACACCAGTCTCGCTTCAAGTCAATCGCGCGGCACGTTTCCCACCTTTCCCATATATTTCCCACCTTTCCCTTCATTTGCCCGAAACTGCGTCTTATAGGGCGCCTCCGAGTGGACCGGAAATACGTCACAGAGCAGGATCTAGGATAATATAATACATTATTTCTCTTGTGAACTCGAGCTTCAAACTTCCGGTTGGGAGCATTGATTCGAAGCGTTTACACAGCTGGGTCTCGCTGAGCCTTCAAAACTGTGTCAACTGTTTTGTTTGAGTAAAGAGAAGATTACAGACACAATAACGGTCATTATGTGCTGCGAAAAGTCAAAACAGACAGACAGACAGACAGACAGACAGACAGACAGACAGACATACAGACAGACAGACAGACAGACAGACAGACAGACAGACAGACAGACAGACAGACAGAACAGAGGAAAGAAAAGAAGTAGGACATACCAGTGACACCCTCCGACCTTCCACAATTTGTGTCAGTTGGAATGTAACGCATTTACAATCTTTTCCAGTCAATCACAGGTTTCATTGTACTGTTTAAGGACTCGAGTGGAGGGTCGTTTTGTTGTTTGGATAAACGCTCGATAATAGAGGCCGATCAGCGGAGATGAAGGAAGAAAGTACGAGAGGTCAATGGCTTCTATCTGTTTGTTGTTCCATTTGGAGAGCCCGCGACTCAGCCAATCAGCGGTTTGAGGGTCCTCATCCGGGCAATTTGCTTTTTTTTTACGGCACTATCGACACAATTTTGGTCATTTAAGGGCAATTTGCAACCAATGATGAAGTTGGTTGGGACGGAAAACGCACAGGAAAAAAGACGGCGCCCTGGTGTTCTATTTCCGATACCAAGGAGATAGAAGTAGTTTCTTAATGTTATGGTTTTCTTTCTTTTTCTCTGTCTGTCTTTCGTTGTTTTATTCTGTTTTTATCTGTCTTTCATCCTCATTTATTTATTTATTTATTTAAAGAGGCAGATAGACAGGAGGAAGACAGACAAGAGACAGACAGACCGATAGACATTAAAACATTTCCCAAGGTATTTTAACAATCAGCTACAGTATCTTCAGGAAGACAGGGGGACTGACAAAAACCCAATCGCCTCAAATCTTGAAGGCGCAATCATTTATATTGAACCATTGATTGAGACAACATGCTGCTCCATAGTCTTCAGCCCTCTGGCTGTTTGCGTCTTAGTCGTCAATAGAGATTACAGGAAGGAAGGGAACGTGCTCATGAAAGTGATAGACAGAAAGAGGGCGTGAAAACACACACACACGCACACGCACACAGACACAGACACACAGACACACCCACACCCCCCCCCC
>NW_004797349.1:695667-699467 GCF_000002075.1 Aplysia californica
CCCCCCCCCCCCCCACACACTCTCTCTCTCTCTCTCTCTCTCTCTCTTTCTCTCTCTTTCACACAGAAAGATAAAAAGAAAAAATAGCAGGAGAGGACGACAGAGAGAAAGCCATAGAGCAGAATAGAGAGGGAAAGAGAGATGGGGATGAAGAGAGATAGATAGAGAGAGAGTGAGCGAGAGAGTGAGTGAGAGAGAGAGAGAGAGAAAGAGAGAGAGAGAGATAGAGTGAGAGAGAGAGTGAAAGAGAGAGAGAGAGACAGGAAAAGGGAGTGTATGAGACTCAAGAGGCGGATGGAGAGAGTGGCACGCAAGGAACCACAAATCGTAGCGATCAATTCAAGACCTGCATATTTAACTATTTCAAGAAACATTCAATGAACGCAGAAGTGCTGACACAGTTTTGCGGGGGCGTAATTTTCCCAGATAAAAACAGGGTTCCGGTTATGGTCTGCGGACGACGTACTATTGATCTGAAAGCAAACTGAGAGCTTATGCTGTAAAAAATGTGTTTGTCAATGCCCTACATCAAACGGTGCTGGTACCTTGAAACAGTGCGATTCATGAAGTTGAGAATATTATGATGTCAATACTTGTGGAGTAGACCCTGTCGTGTGGTGGAGATCGTTTAACTTTCCAGCTTTACACTTTTTATTATTTTGTCTTGTTAAAGTTGCTCGAAAATGTCTCCATTCGGCATTGGTTGAGTAAGTATCTCTTTCTGTATCTTTTCAAGTTAAAGAAATACGTGTTTTACTTTATCATAAGGATATTGGCAGCATTTAGCAGTAGTTGATTTACCTTTTACAAGCATTATTCGTTCCAATACAAAAGTTACTAAAAGAAGAGGACGGAAACTGTGGTGATTTTATGTTTGTCGTCTGATAACCCAAATTTTGAAGGTAAGATTTCTCTTTTTGGTTTGTTTGTTTGTTTGATTAAAGAGAAGTACATCAACACAATCTTGGTCATAATTTAGTGCTGGGAAAAATGTCATACAAACAGAAACAACAGAGGGAGAGGGAATATAAAAATAATAGGACCTACCAGTGGCGCCCTACAACCACCCGCTCTGTGTTTGGAGACGCCATTATGCTTGTTTACTTTAATTAAAAAGCTCTCGAGAAAATTATTTACTGTTTAAAGACAGAGTTTAGGTCTAAATAGTGTCGATGGAGGCATAAAATCACATATATTTAGATATTTTTGTTTTTTTGTGGGTTTTTTTTTGGGGGGGGGTTCGTTTTGGTTAGTGCAGAACACTGAAAAGAATTACCCAGGAGGGACGACCACTTTTTCACTGCACAGTACTTGAGTTTGAATCAAACCCTTCCTCATCTTGTGTATCCATTCACCTGTGACGATAAAAGTCAGACATTGTTCGATGTGATTTATGCTTGTTTGTTACTAAAAAGGAAAACAAAGAAAAAGCTCAATGGAAGAATCCATACAAGCTATTGCCAATATGATTGTTTTTCTCCAGTTTTGTGATTCTTGATTCTCCAGTCTCGCACCTTCTCGCCCACTTTTTCCGTTTTGATTCTTTCCTCTCCTCCATCATTCATCAACGTTCACAAATTCAACACTGTGGTCTAATAGCAACCACACTCACACATCCTCGGACATCAGCACACCTATAAACACGCTCAAACGCTACAGCTCATCTTCTGAGAATTCCTGTGTCTGTAATAAGGAAAAGTTCTCACATATCTGCTGGGATGTCAACAATCTTTCTAAATGTTAGCGAACCTTTCTTATATGCGTTGGCGGTCCGTTTCAAACAAAATACGTTTTGATTTTTACAAATTTCCTATTGCGTAATAGGAAATTGGAAAATCAAAACTCATTGCCACTGACATTGGTAATATCAGCACACGATATCAGTACACGTCATTGACCTGTCAACTGACGGTCTGATGAAATCACGTGACTACTATAATAAGCACGGTGCATCGAGACAACTTGTTGCTTAATCCATTTTGGTTACTCAAGAAATAACTGTAGATTTTAGAGCAGACCATGTACAGATTATTTTCACATATTTCTAAATGGCTCCCTTTCATTTTCCAGATATTGAAGGTGTTTCTTCGGCTGTCTTTAATGAAAACAGTAACAGGGAACAACTTGGAATGTCTGTTCAATTTAACAAGATCTGTTGAGAATTGTCCCACAATATACGTTTATGCTCTTTAAATATTTAGGAACGAATAGGAAGATTAGGTACGTAATCGTATAACATGTATTTTGAGTAATATGGCGCAAACGCCTCGTTCTTGTTAAGATGCGTTGTTGTGCTGACTATCTTGAGTGTCTCAAAGTTTGTAAAACAGTAAGCCTAAAGTCATGTCCACGGTTTAGCTGTGTTTATGAAAAGAGCAGGGCAAAACACCGTGAGAGAGAGAGAGAGAGAGAGAGAGAGAGAGAGAGAGAGAGAGAGAGAGAGAAGATTGCAAAACGGATAGATGATAGATTAAAACAATAATACGATTTGTTTTTGTCCTGAGAGTAGACAGAGGAAATCGGATCCTTTCAATTTCTCAGTTTGGATGCTGAACTGTAAATGCAGCTCTTGGCAATACTTGTTTCGTAATAATGTTACTCAGATTACATTGTCCGAATCACCTCCGTCTTGCGCAGACTAGTCGACAACAAACATTAAATGTGAATGTACTTTAATGTAAACTGTTCCGTCTGAAAGAGAAACAAAACTCTTATGTTTTAAATCTTGATCTCGTGATTTCTGTTTCGCGAACGTGACTGCACCAAGCTGTAAACTGTTTTGGAGAAAGTTGCAACCTGACGATTTTGAGTAGTGTTTTCTCGGAGCGAAATTATTGTCAGTTTATTTGTGCTTGTGCGCTTTATCAGCTACTTGCACTGTGTACTTCCCAGGAAGCTGGGAATGTTTCTATGTGTTATAAGGTCTGTTACGGTAATCATAATCATGCATAATAATAATAATAATAATAATAATAAATAATAATAATAATAATAATAATAATAATGATAATGATAATAATAACAGTAAATAGCATTTTGAATAGCGCAAATTCCCGATCACCAGCAAGCTCTTTGCGCTTTACAATTTATATCTAATATAGATATTAAGGGCAAAGACCTTGTTGTCGAGCAGAGATATGCGCTGCACAAATATTTTTACTTTTAGTTAGTATTATCGTAACTGACGCAAATTTGACAGGAACATACGAAGTATATGATTAAAATGCTTGTTCCACTTGCAAGCACTTTAACTGCTACTACTAGTAGATGGTGTATATAAATCCATGCAAAAATTATTGTGCTACAGGGTAAACTGTGAGTAGTTGGCGGGTGTTCTGGAGCAGTTTGCTCTTTCTTTCCTATCAAACAGCTACGGTCTCTAGCTTTACTTCTTCTTTGTATGTTCGTTACTCTCTTGTAACATCTCTGACCTTCGGCATATTATATATTAATTAATTGTGTTGCAATTGCTGTTTAAACTCTTACTAGAATAAACGAGATAAACTGTTGAGATATAGGAGATATTCAGCATTTCGAGTATTTCAACAACAACAACAAAAAATACAGATGACTCATTCTCAAAAGGTGGGACAGCCAGAATATGCATTGGAAATTTAGAGCTTTTAAGACTTTTTCTGATCATATTTGTGAGTTTTTTTTTTCTGGTTTTGATGGCAAGCTCATATCTTGAATTTATAGTATATATAAAATTGACTGAAACAGTGTTTTCGATTTTGAATAGACCTTCGGCGGTCCTGTCCGTTTTGCGCCATGACGTAGGTGTGTGTGTGTTTGTTTGT
>NW_004797349.1:699765-701015 GCF_000002075.1 Aplysia californica
CCCAAAACCCCCCCAAACAAAACAAACAAAAAAAACAACAAAATCCTCTACCCCCAAAAAACCCACCAAAAAAAAAAAAAAAACAGCAAAAAAAAAGAAGCATATTAATATCCCTAAGTTCCACCAACATAAGCCGCACAAAACTCTTAATTTATAATGAACACCCACAGTACAGAGCTGCACACGACATTTTAACGCTGCCCTAAAAAAAACAATTTGTAATAGTACGCGTCAAGTACATTCCATTAGGCAAGCGCACTGTATCATCTTGATTATTATTCCCTCGCCTAATCTAATTTACCAACGTATGTTTCAATGAGCGGCTCAGAGTCTAGACGGGTTTGTCATTATTCATTGAGAGAGTTAATTGAATATTGTCTGATCAACGAATTTATTGGACTTATTTTGTTTCGGAATGACATTTGGGTCTGTCGGGATCCTCTTTCCCCCAGAGGCTAAGAGTGAAAACTGATAGAGCATAAGGGAGCGTATTTTAGTTGTAGTTTCATTTCTCAAAACCAAACCAGTTTCGTAAATACTGCGGATTTTTGTGTCGCTCCGATTCTTATAACTAGATCTATGTGCCACGTGTTATTGGCGACAGATGTCTGAGCTGTAATGGTTTCGGCTCTTCGTCGTTGTATCCGGAAGACGTGAGTTCGATTCCTATCTGGGGAGCTTTTTTTCCTTCTTAGTGTTTGTCTGTCTGCAAGGATACTGTATCCAACTCCAAGTCAGAGTTGGTCCTGATAGGCTGGTTTAAAACAGCCGGCCCCCTTAATGTTTAAATTATATCGATAGGGTGTGTAACATATTTATAACGATGTGTAACACTTTTCAGGTTCTGGAAGTTCTAGAAAGAGCAAGTAAGATATGTACGCTTTTATGGCGACTATGATTCTCACTTGCAACAGACACCATGGACATTTGTCAGGACCATGTGCACGCGCATACACGCTGCAAATCCACGCATCCATCTGTTTATCCACTCTGTCTACCCACCCACGAATCTGCAAAGACAGACAGACAAAGACACTTACACACCTACGGTCCATCTATCCATTTATCCATCCATCCATCCATTGAGACAGACAGACAGACGGGCAGACACACACGCATGCGCACATGTACATATACACACAATCATGTACATAGTAAGATGTATTCAATGATGCATGCACCATCGAGCATACCGAAACACGCAAACATATACACAGACAAAAACATGCTTGTGCACACACAAAACAGAC
>NW_004797349.1:702282-703569 GCF_000002075.1 Aplysia californica
GAGAGAGAGAGAGAGAGAGAGAGAGAGAGAGAGAGCGTCTTATAGTCCTGTCTTTCAATCTGTCTGTGCTTTATCGTTCTGTGAACTGTGAACTATTCTACTTTTTGTTTCTCTCCCCCCTTCTCTCTTTCTGGGTTGGTATAACACTCACACATATCTAAGCATCGTGCAAACTTCATAATGTGCAACATTATGAAAGGCCAAATATAGGCGAAGGTAATCCTGTTGCGACTTTTATTTAGCTAGCTTATTCTTTATGGCTGAGATCTATACATTGCCTGTTTGCCAATCCGATGCTGCGACACACAGATTGTGTATTATTTAATTTCTCTTCCATTTTATTATTAAACAAGGGTGTGGAATATCCCCATGTTAACGTTTTAAAAAATCCCCGACAAACCCTCAGCTCATGTTTCAGTAATCCCAGATTCTAACGACGTGTCTCCGAAAAAACAACAACTTTACATGCCTTAAACGCGACGTTAATATTGTCTTAACAAAATGTCGAACTCTTCTGCCAATGCACAAAAGGGGAGCTAAAGGAAAACAGCCTCCATGTATGCCCAGATATGGCACGTATACTCATACCCAATTTCCGTCTGTTCCGTTCGTCTCAGTTTGGAATTGCCCCTGGCTCCGGAAGGAAAAGGGAGAGGATAGGCGTTGAAGAGCTGCCACTTCGTTAGCATAAGATTAGGGGTCTTTCTCTTGGGGGCCTGCTCTCCCTAATAAGCCCTCACACTTGTCTTTACAAACCTTTACTTGTCCTATTTTTTTCTCTTCTTCTGGCAGTCGGAATCTTTGGCTTGTTCCTCTTCCTTGCTTGTTTGTCGTCTTCTTCTCTTTCACTTTCTCAAGGACTTCTCAGGTATAAATTGATTTCCCTTTGTTCTTAAGAAACTGGCATTATTGTATCAGTTTGGCTGCGTATTTCTGTCAGCGAATGTCCATTGCTCTCCCCCCCCCTCATCCATTTATCCATCCATCCATCCATTGAGACAGACAGACAGACAGGCAGACACACACGCATGCGCACATGTACATATACACACAATCATGTACATAGTAAGATGTATTCAATGATGCATGCACCATCGAGCATACCGAAACACGCAAACATATATACACAGACAAAAACATGCTTGTGCACACACAAAACAGACTCACATACAAGCAAATTCACAAACACTTAAGCAGACCAACAATATACTTCCTATGCGTACTGCTTGGATTCCCAGTGTTATCTCAGCGTTAGGTTATACCTTCTCTAAAACAACAACAACCGCC
>NW_004797349.1:703669-705458 GCF_000002075.1 Aplysia californica
TCTCTCTCTCTCTCTCTCTCTCTCTCTCTCTCTCTCTCTCTCTCTCCACCGTCTCCATATCGTTTTCTCCAATCTAATATCAACCCTAGGCTACGTTTTCTCTTTTTCACATAACTCATATGGACTGTAGGGGAAAATGACTCAGTTTTGGTCAGGGGGAAAAGTTTGTTCTTGAATTCTGATAATTTTTCTTGCTAATGTTGTCCGTTAACATCTGCTTCATTGTGGCGTTTTGTTCAAAATAATTGTTCCAATTTATAAATGAATAAAAGAGAAAAATAAAGATAAAAGTAAGAAGAATGACAAACTTCCCCTTATGTAACAGCGACAACAATAAAAACAATAAAACCAGCAACAAAAATATCAATAGCAATGGCACTGAGACGGCAGTGAAATGATAGCCATAGAAGCATCGGACCTGCATCTCTACCAACCAGCAAACAAACGACAGCATCGGCTGCAACAGCAATAATGCCACCATCACGATCACATCCATCATCGCCACCACCAGTACCACTCCTGGCTGCAGTTGTTGACAGTCGTCCTCAAAGACACAATGAACCAGTTCTAATGCAGTAATAACTGGAACGATACGCACCTAAAAGCACCTTCCCCGATCAGCAACCCTTACAGGGTACAGTTACGTACTGATAAATCAATCCAGAAAACAGCAAATCACGATAATATACGCAAGTCCGGAGTGGGAATATAAGGGCTTACGATAGAGCAGATGACCTTCCTTTCCTCCCGAGGCAACGCGCAGTAGAATCGGAAGCTTAAATGATTCAACGAGAGCAATCGATTTCAGATCGATGGTCTGACGCTGGTCTAAAGCCGCGGGTCATCAATATAGAGACAGAAAATAATGCTGTGTGGACACTTTTCCGGGTCTAGAGTGCTTAGTTTCTTGGGCAGATGAAAGATCAAAAGGTGCAATGGGTATGCAGGGGAGACTGGGTGTAAAAGGGAATAAATAATTTCAATGCATTGACCTTTACAACACAGATCACAATAAATGTGCTACTATGAGAGTTTGATCCTGAAAAGCAGTAAATATATTATTTCTTTAAAAAGAGGAGCGGAGAAAATGCGGAGGTGAACCCCCCGCCAGAAAAAAAACGACCTCTGTGTTGTGAAGTCAACGTTTGGGGTTTTTGGGTTGTCTTTAGTCCCAATTTTCTTTGCCCTTTAAAAAGTGTACATCGTTTTTCTGAGGTTGAAAGTTTTATGCAGTATCTCTTCTTCTAAAGGTGTACAATTTCAACTTTACATAATTATAATATTCTTAACTGTACAGCTTTGAAAATCGCCCATTCAAGTCATGCGAGGAAGAACAAACCAACAATAACAACAACAACAACAACAAAAACTAAACAAACAGGTACAATTAATATGTTCCTGCGCTCAGACACAAGCGGCAGTTCAGACGTGGAAGTGCACAGAATTATTCATAAACATCAATACACTCCATCACAGCCAATTAATGGATTAATCAATGCTTGTTCCAGATTGTATTTGCACAATAATGCATGGAGAGCAGTGGGGGGACAATGAGTGAACAGTGGACGAACAATGAGTGCTCTTTCTTTCTCACTCTGTTCCAGTCTCCCGCGTTTCCTATCCCTCACGAGGACACTTCGTGCATTCATGTTGAATCACTAACATCAGGCGACACACGTTCTCGCCCAAACGTCCCGCGCGCTGTTTCTACCCCTTCCCCCCAATCTTGATATCTCTGTCTGTCTGTCTGTCTGTCTGTCTGTCTGTCTGTCTGTCTGTCTGTCTGTCT
>NW_004797349.1:705778-715409 GCF_000002075.1 Aplysia californica
CCTCCCCCCTCCCCACGATGAGAACCTACTCTGCCTCTAGAACCGTAAACCAGCATGGAAAGCAGTGGTTGAGCAACGGGTGCTCTTTCTCTCAACATATTAAAGACATTGTGTTCTCAGCGCTGTGTCACAAACATTTCAAAATCAAGACGATACTCAACAACACCACACGCAACAATAACGACTGTACAATAACCAAACACAACAAACGAACAAAAAGCCAACAAACAAGCAAACAAACAAGCAAACAGACAAACCAACAAAAAATGCCAGCAGCCGTTTATTCTGGGTCACCGGTAAATCTGCGAGAATCGACACAGCAAAACTCGACAATCGCGAGTGTAAATGCGGCGTGCATCGAATCCTCTCCTCAGGCGCCTCGCTTCAGTTGGCAACCATGGCAGGTTCAGCTAAACGCTGCAGTATTCTGCTGATTAGAAATCGATACTGGATGATTGACACACAAATAACAAATCTGGTTTGGCTGTTCTGGACGCCTTTCTCGTGTTCGGTGATTTTCAACGCTGTCTGCACGAACGTTTGTTTAGAGAGGAGATTGAGAGAGTGATAACCATTTTGTAAATTACTGTTGATATAAGGAAGGAGTTATAACTGGTTAATATGATAATATTAATCTATACGCTACTAACAACCTTCCAGCATAAGTTTTGGTTGTTTTCGAAAAAAAAAGGAGGAGGAGGAGGAGGAGGAGGAGGAGTTTTTGAAAAATAGGTAAGTTGAATTGTCATCATGATCATATGATCCTTGTCATTCTCATCAGCAACAACATCAACAAGAGCAGCAACAGCAGCAGCAACATCGACGTTTCTTACTTAAAAAAATACATGGCATACAAACAACCTATGAAGCTGATTCGACCTCGTCCTTCGACGTGCGATTTTGATTTTCTGATTTTCTTCAGCATCCAGTTCTCTAAAGACCGACCACACCCACAGATGGAAAAATCGTTGGCGGTGTACTCTGCAGCAATCAGAATCTTCTAATCATCTGTGCTATAGGCCAAAGATTGTCATATTCTTGTAAAAAAAAAAAGAATTAATTTCTTTTAACTTCTGTGCGTGGATTGCCGTAGTTACAAAGGCGAACGAAAATGTCAGCACGGGGTAAACCTTTAATTATATCAAAATTATAGTTGTAATAACGGAAAATAAAAGTTAAACGGAAATAGAAGACTGCTCCTTAAAGTGCCACCCACCATAATAACAAGTATTGATCGGCTTGAAACACAGCTTGCACAAGTTTACCTCGTTTTCCGGTCTGGCAAAAACGCAGTATTCAGGATGATTATTGTGTGGTATTTTGAGAAACAAAAGACTTGCCATGCTTCTTTGTTTCTGGGGACGTAGATCTATGTGCATTTACGCGCTTACAATGTGTGATAAACTATGTACCGTACATGTATTTATTGTCTGGGAGAGAGATGAATGAATGGAAAGAGACAGAAAAATACAGACTGATAGCTAGAGAGAAATTAGAGGGAGAGAGAGAGAGAGGGAGAGAGAGAGAGAGAGAGAGAGAGAGAGAGAGAGAGAGAGAGAGAGAGAGAGAGAGAGAGAGACAGACAGAGAGAGAGACAGAGACAGAGAGAGAGAGAGAGAGAAAGAGAGAGAGAGAGAACTTGCTGCTTTGTCATTTAATTTAATGGTGTGCGTTCATGAAAGTGCTTGGTCCTTGAACGAATAAGACAAATATTTTCTTTTGATATCTACTTTGATATGGGGCGTGCTAACATGTTACATTTATAACCCCAACCTCTTCACTCTATCACCAAACAAACAATTACTAACAACCAAACAGCCAACCAATCAGATTACAAATTCAATTTGTTGTTGTAAGCATTGAAAGCCCTTACATTATACTTACAAGCAGAAATCAGTTGTTAAAAATTTGGTGGAAAGGTGGTGGGTGGGGGAGCAAAAATGATTAATGATAGAATAAACGTCCAATTAAATCTCACGCATGATAATTTCAGACCTGATTTTCATGGGTCCATAATTTAAAGGGACTGCTCTTCCTATGCATAATAATATGCTAGTTGTTGTTGTTGTTGTTGTTGGGTTTCTTTTAGTGTTTTTTTTGGGGGGGAGGGGGGATTTAGAGATTTAAACATAATATCATGCTTACGTTTTCCTTTCTGCACCAGCTTATAATCCTCTCCATCTTGTTATCTCTTTCACAGAACAACGTCCCCAATGGAAATCTTCTTCCATGCCAGCTAAGAACACTCGGTTTGAGACTATTCACGAAGGCAAAGATTTGGCTTTTGACTGCAAAGCACAGGGAAGGCCAAAGCCCAGTGTCACCTGGTTAAAAGATGGTAACCCTCTCATGGCAGATGATCGGACAGAGGTACATACTCTAGCAGTGACGTTAGGTCGTTCATCGACTCCCAATATTATTTGTATGACTATTAAGTTAACACTCTTCCAGACACAGAATTTTTCATTTTGAAGGCTCCTCAAGTTACCGGCAAAGAAGTCATTGCTCACCAACAACTGGTTCAGTCCCTTAGATAATCTGGTTTTGGCCTCAGTGATTACTATTCTAGCCTTACCCTTACCTCTAAATCGAACCCTAACCCAAACCCACAAAGTTATTATCAATATTTAATTATTCCTGGGGCTAAACTGGAGATTGCCGAATCCTCTCATCTTGTTATAACTCTTTGTCTATCAATACACCTCAAAAATCTATTACAATTTTCCCAGAGGAGTCATTGTTACTACTGCCATATCTTTTCTTCAGTGATGTGATTTTTAAAGCAAATTTCCAGTGCGGTCCATACTGGTGTCACTGATGTAATTGTTAGCTTCTACACTGATGCACACAGAAGATGTGAGTTTGATTCCAGGGTGGTGAAGGTTTTTAAAAAATCATGTATCTCCATCCGTGTGATAGGATGCTGTGTCCCACCCTGCCTGGGTTGTCCCTCACAAGCACACCCAAAGGAGCCTGCATCCTATATGATCTGAAATGTACGAATGGGGGACGTATAACATTTGCAGTTACAGCTACCTATGATTACAGTTGTGTTCAGTCTTGGCATGTGAGAAACCGATTTCCAGCCTTCAAAAGTCACTTTATAAACCACTAAAACCATTGATATTGCTCCCAAGTTCTTGCTTTGTTACTATTTTGCTTGATGCTTGGTTCCCAAACAGATTTGTTCTTTAAGAGGCAACAACAGAAGTTTATTTTCCACCAGCTGTATGACTGAGGAAACAATTTCCCTGAGCAATGTAAACTCTCTGATGAAAATAAAACACTTGACATTTCCTTGGAATCAGAAACAGCAGCCCTTGATTATAAGGGAAGGTCTTACCATTATACCTGTACCTTGTTGAATCTTCACCACTCAAGTTACATCAAAATATGTGCAAACTGCTTGAATTATTATCTTTCAAAAACACGCAAGTGGGTGGTTGGTGGCTGCTCTGGTGTGGTTTCTTCCTTCTTTCCTATCAAACATCTATCGCCTTTATCTCTCCTCCTTCTTCTTTTCTTCATATTTAACTCGCTACTGAACTTCTAATTTTTGGTACTTAAATGACCCCATTTGTGTTGCAAGTGCTGTAAACTCCAACTAAAGGTAAAGTTACCCCCCTCCCCCAAATATGAGCCCAGTTTGTATAAATGCTATGCATTATGGTTAGTGTCACCAATATGAGTTTCTTGAACTTTTGCTTTAAGGTCTATCCTGGAAAATGGGTGTAACATCAAAAGCCTTGACTTAAATAACTATACTATGATGACAGGACCCATAATAAACTATCAGTCAGTAATGGATCCTCAAACAGTATGTTATTATTCCCCAGATAAAGAAAGCCGGTGTTCTCAAGCTGAAATCAGTGACGACCCAAAACAGTGGCAACTACACATGCATGGTGTCCAACAACCACGGTCAGCTAGAGTGGACATTCCACCTTGATGTGCAAGGTGAAGGTGATCTGTGTATTTTGTTCACTTAGATGTCAATGGCTGCCTAATGGAACGCTTCTGCTTCTTGCCTTCTGCCCATGTGCAGAATTCTGCACTCCTTTCTATCAGCCAACATTCATCTAAAAACTTTGACCCTCCAGTTTTTGCATTCCTGTGTTTGACTGGGTTTTTTTTTCCACATGCATGGGGGTCTAATGGATCGTGATACTCCGCTCTTTGGCTGTTGGTTGCCTGGTATGCATGATGGGATACTGTGAAGAGAAAGGGTGTTAATACAAGTTAGCTCTAAGCATGCATTATTGCCCTGACATCAGGAATGACTATAGTCTTAGAGGATGGTTAGAATGTTCCACTAGTAGACTTAGATTAGGTGCCCAATTATAAAGCAGGAGAAATGTTTTTGTTATAAAATACAGTTTCTGTCATTTTCAAAAAAGCAAAATATAAATAACTTTGGCATCCAGAGAAGATTTTCCGCTTCATTACACTGAACCAAAGACTTGATTGCCAGTCTTCTTTCTCTGAATTTCTGAGCAGAATTACTGTTTTATCATGTTATAGAAATGTTTACTTTGATGTTAAAAAAAAAAGAACTAAAACTTGTGCTAACCCCCCCAACAAATCAGCTTACTGGCACCTGCAGCTGGTCCAATTTCCTAACAAGAACAATGCTTTGCATGCAAACAAGCCCAGCATACACGTCTGTCATGTTAATTGCATTTTTTTTCTTTTCTTTGCACCCCATGCCTTAGGAATCACTGATAAATGCCAAATACATTGCTAAATACTCATAAGGAAAATAAAAATAATGAACCTAAACAAAAAAAGGAAGTTTTGATGAAAGTTGTCAATAGCTGATCAGACACATCGTTCACTGAAGGTTTTGCATTGCATCATCAGAGTGTACAAATTCAACATCCATAATACACAGCACTGACGTGCCAGAGTGAAGGCATTGTTTTTATTGTGAAGATTTGAGTGCCTGTGACACTGACCCGAACTGTTTTGTGACTTCCATACAAATTACAACCTCCTCCTTTGATCAAGTGGTATGATTTCATTTGGGTTCTTTTCTACAAAAGTTATTAGAATTTGATAGGGTCTAACTCTTTGGTAAAATGCATCACATTAAGTTGGCGTTGCCAAGTACAAGGCGTCTGTGCATTATCACAAAATTCTGGCACAGTCAAAAGAGAATAGGCATGAATTTTAAGGTGTTTTTTTAGTAGGTCTGAAATGAGGAAGCTTATCTATGATGTGTTGTGAGCAGTGTCAACTTGCAGTGAGCTACAATCCTATTAACATCTATCCCCTGTGAACCTAAGAACTTAAAGGATTGTTTCACTCACATTGCAAAAAGATAGAGTGAGCTGTCTCTGAATGTCTGCGTTTCTTGATTTTCAGTGAAGATATGGCCTTTGGTTGTGGAAGGGCCCAACAACATCACCCAGATGGTGGGCTCTAGTGTGGCCTTCAGGTGTCGTGTACTCAATGACCCCACGGCAACCATCAGGTGGCAGCGGGTTGGACTCAAAACCGGAGATGATGATGCTCAACCAGAGGTAGGATTTGATTATAGTCATAATTATTTGTGACTGCCACTCACTGTCGGGGAGAAAAATGGTTGTCTGAGACTGATGGATGTCTTATACAGTGTCAATATAATATGTGTCACAACGCATTTGAATCAGGCGGTTGTCAGTTGTTGGGCGTATGGAGTTATCGGTGTCATTTTAAAGTTTGTTCGTATATCTTGCTTTTAAAGAAAAAAAAAGATGGCCCATCTATCTAAAATAGAAGTTGCAATTGAAGGAGGTGAAGGTTGCCTGGTTTTAGAGGAAAAGTTAGTTGGAAAATGGCGTCCAAAGTTTGTTGACTTCCAACATACTAGGCCTCTGAAACCCCCTTCCTACTCCCCCTAAATTCAGCTGTCTAAGACATAATTTTTTTCTGGCCTCCTTGTGATTCCGTCTTGCACAAGTTCGACTGTATACTGGAAAGCAAATGAAGTAAAAGTCTGGGTGTTCTACAAGCACTTACAGGGCTCAGCTAGTATATCCTGTGGTATTAATTTACAATTTAGAGCAGTCTGCTTCTTTTTTTCTTTGATGAGTATTAAATGACTGTCTTCGCAATGGTCAGAGTCTCCGAATGCAAACTTGTAGGCTGTCGGTCTCTCAAAGTGACTTATTGTTTTATAAAATATCTGCTGTTATATCTTTCAGCAAATTTTGCATTTATATTAGGACTCTATCCTCAGATTCCAGTAATGTAGTTCATTTTGCCATACATTGAATGAACTGTATTCCTGATATTTAGGTTTTGGTTGTTTAACAATTTTTTTGTTTTGACACCACTCCGAAAGTGACCTTGTGACATTGACATTGGACTTGGAAAATACTTATCTGCCCAGCTACTTTGCGTTATAAACAGTGTATAACTTTTTTATTGCATTTGATATGGATTTATGAAGATTCTCTCTAAACAAGGATGATAGTGCTCCTAAAGCTGAGGGAAAGTGCAACTTCTTTAAACTATTGTTCTTTTCTGACTCAGTTTATGCCGGATGGGGATGACCCACAAGTGCTGGCCCTACAGAATATCCAGAAGGAGGACGAAGGAGAGTACAGATGTATGGCTGGAAATGTTTGGGGTCTCAAACACAGCAAAGCCTGGCTGCATGTCATTGAGCCTGTGCTCATTCCAGACAGTGAGTATAGCTGTTATTGATTTTGTCTTGCCATTGATAAGAAAGTTAAATGTACAGAACAAAGTATTTTTTGCTTCAGTATTGTATGGGTTTATCTCTATAACTCCACAATTATTTTCATGTTTTAACAAAATTTTTTCCAGATCTCGTGAAACACATAACGGGGGATACACATTAAATATTCATGTAGCTAAAACTGTCAAAGTGAAAGAGGAAGTTATTTATTCAGTTATCTGTACACTACCGAGTCAAATAAATATATTGGGATTTGTAAAAGATTGCATTAGCAGTAATGCTTCATGCACTCTACCATCTGATTGGATGCTTGGACTGTCTACTAAGGGACCGGGCGAGTTGCACTGGAGGCTCCTATCATCCATCAGGGTTATAGAGTTAATACTCAACAAAGAACCACAGGTTTTGCGAGCATTAGGTCTAGAATTTTGAGTAGAGATGAAAGAAGATGGAAAGAAGAAAAAAGAAGTTCTAGAATTTTGAAAAAAGATTAAATATGATGGAAAGCAAAAAGGCAGGGGTGATACTGCCCCCAATGTTGTTGGCAGTAAGCAGTTACAAGTAGGCCTATGAATACATTTTAGTACCTAGCCTGCAAATGTCCATGTCTACAAAATATTTGTTATAACTTGTTCTGATGAGTACTATCCAATATTGACCTTACTCCGTGCAAAAGTAAGTTTACTCATTAATGATGCAGACTAAAAATACTATATCAGAATGGTACTATTTCTAAATCTAGGTCCCCACAACAGTGTAGATGTCTTACTATAATATTATGAGCTTTTAGTGCTGCCACTTGCTGCAGGGAACTCCTTTTAGTTTTAGTAAGAGTTTTACGGCACTTCCAACACAATAAGGTCATATAAGTGCTGAAGATTAGAAGTGTTACAAGAGAGTAACAAACACAAAAAAGGAGGAGAGATAAGGACGATACATGTTTGATAGGAAAGAAGGAACAAATCACATGAGAGTAATAATAATTGCATTTATAATAATAATTGCATTTATATTGCGCATATCCATGCTCAAGAGCATGCTCTATGCGCTTTACAACTATTATTATTACCCACCAACCGCCCGCAAGGAATTCCAACTTGATGCTGTAAATTTTCTTTTCTTAATCATTAATAGTCACAACATTTTTGTGTTATTTTCAGTGCACCTATGCAACGGAACCAAATAGTATAACTAGGGAGGAAAGTGTTGTCAGTATTTCCAGTGGAACACGGGCAGTCTTATGGATTATGGGCAACTGACATGTTCACAATTATTTTGTTTACAAATGTGGTAGCTGGGGGTGTTGTTTCTGTCTCTGTCCGATCAGGCCTTGATTGGCGAATATACTCAACTGATACTGTAGAACATGACTATAGCAGCACCCGCTGCAGGGGGACCATCCCTACAGCGGGACCTTAACAGAAACCCCTTTTTTTGGTCTATATAAACTGTTAACTGTGCTTGGATTTAACAAGGCAAGGAAAGGCCCGAACTTGGATACAGCTGGACCGATCGAATGAACTCTAGCTGGGGGAAGGGGGTTGAGTGGAGGAGGGTGGGGGCTGTAGGCGGGCTCCAAACAGGCAGTCAGGGGTGGGCGTTGTGATTGGCCAATTCAGTGATGAGTGAGGTGGGGCAGGTGGCAGAGAGAGATGGTGCGGAGAGACGCGTTACGTGAGCCACTCGAAAAGTGATGTGCCATAGCCTTAGGCCAAGGCTAGGCCAAAAAGACAGTAAAAGAAGAGGAGAGCATTTAGTTTGTGATTTTTGTTCCCCCTTTGCATTCCTATAGCAGGAACTTGCCTACAGCGGGATTTTTCTTCATAGGAAGTATAAGTTCAGCTATAGCCATGTTCTACTGTATTCCTTCCACAGAACTGTTACAGGTGAAATAATATTCAAATGATACAACGCTCATAATAAGAAGGTTATATTTTGAAAATAAATATATTGTTTATCAGTTTAGTTTTTATTGTGGTATATAGTGGAAAGTTAAAACATGATGAGTGAATGTTAAAAATTTGTTTTCCTTCAAATATTAAAAGTGCTTCCAAAATATCACAGTATTAGAATCGATTTGTGACTTTTTTTTTCAAATAATTAAACCAAACTTTTTATTTTCTATCTTTCCAGTGACGGGAACGGATAGGAACCCAAACCTGTATAACCCTGTTGACTCTGATCCACCAGAGCGTGGTACTTATGATTTTGGTCCAGACCTTTTCTTCACAACTACAAGACGCCCACGGAACCGCAACAAGGGACGCAAAAATGGACGCAGGAAGAACAAGAACAAGCATTTGGACATTTCAGTTGACAAGGGAAAGGACAAACCAGATGACGTTTTCAGTTTTCAACCCACAACGAAACCAACTACCACAGTTGCAACAACAACAGTGACACCAGAGGTGACTGAGAGGACACAGCCAGTGACAAATAGACCAGATATCTGGGAGTTTGAGGATAGAAATAACTATTACGATGGAGTGCCTGACTCGAGATACTATCCTGCCAAAGACAAAGATGATGATGAGATGGACGTAGTTACAGGAAGATCGGAACAAGATAAGACACCCAAGGGCACAATCAGCTCCTGGACAATTTACACAATTGTTGGTGCTGTTGGGGGCGTGGTACTTTTGGTTGGATTGATTGCAATTACTCTGACCCTCTGCTGTAAGAAAGAAGAAGGGGGTGTGTACAAGTCAACACCGGTTTAAATGAGTTTACTGTTTCATGGTTTAAAAGGGAATGCCTGTGTTTTGCTACAAATGTATGTTATGATGGGAGAGAATGTTGTTAGAAAGAGAGAGATTTGGTGGGTGAGGGAGAAGAGAGAGAGAGAAAGTAAGAGAAGGACAGAAGGGGGGAGGGAGAGAAAAAGAGAAAGAGAAAAAGAGAAAGAGTGTAAGAGAGAGAGAGAGAGAGAGAGAGATTGTGTGTGTG
>NW_004797349.1:715541-728041 GCF_000002075.1 Aplysia californica
AGAGAGAGAGAGAGAGAGAGAGAGAGAGAGTGTGTGTGTGTGTATGCGTGTGTGTGTAAGGTTGTTTGTGCACTGTATGAGTAAGTACTTGTGTGAACGCTCTTGCATGTTAGGGAATATCTGCTCTTTCTTGTGTTTAAAACAATGAAAGAAACAGTGGTGTGCTTGTTGCATGTTTATGGGAACAGTTTAAAGACTATTTTTCACATTTTATCACGGTGGACTAACTTGCTGATAAACGAAGGGGATTCATTAAAATTATGCTTGTTTAATCTCCTCAGTTTGATGAGTTGATGAGTGATGCTTGAATGGAGTTATCAACATAAGCCGTTTATTCCACATAGACTGGAAGAGGAGTTATAGTGCTCCCATCTGGCATCCATGTGTACCCATTTCAAAATACTAATGTATCCATACACATAAGAATGTCATCTAGGAGGGAAATGTAATGAGTTTGTTAGATACCATGATTTCAGTAAAAAATCACCACTTTAGCTTTTGTATTTGTTTTACAATAGAGTCTGATGATATTGGTACATTTTCTCTTTAGTAATAAACATAGTTGATTGAATTTGTCTGTCATACCCTTTAAACAATTTTTTTTTTAAATTCTGTGTTGTTTAAAAAAATGAACAAATCACTTTGTAATACACAAGCTCATGGAAAGGGATGAAGTTGGGCTCTACTGTACACTCCTAAGCCTCCTATTTTATTTTGAACCACATTATTGATGAACAGCAAAAATCTGGTTTCTTTTGTAGGGTTGAATATGAGTATAACTCATTCGAATGCCATCCCACAAGTATAGGCCTACTAAAATACACAAGTAGGTGTCTTATTTAGAATATCAAGAGACACTCAATACAGCCACAATGTTGATACTGACTGTATTTTCTTTGCACTTTCTACTAAAGACTTCCCTTCTAGCACACTAGCTTTTTGTGGAAAAAATTCAAGACAACGTCTAGATGAATGCATGAATGCAGCACACCTGTATTATCTGTAGAGCTCAAAGGATAAGAAAACAACAAGAAGCTCCAATAGGAATGAGAAGAAAATTTCTAGCTATAAAAATGTAAGATCAGGTAAGGAACAAGTACATGTATCGTATTCATTTTTTATTTTCCTTTAACTACCTTCGTTTAGTATTAGAATTAGTCTCTACATTTCTCTAATGAGTAAACAGGCTTTCTCTGAGGAAGAGTACGCATTACAGTAGCTAGTGAATAAAGTATAGGCCTACTAATCCATTTGTTGTTTTGACTGATGCTCACACAACCTAGTCATTTGTGTAAATCAAAAGGCAGCAATGATATTGTCTCATTAGAATGGCAGAAGGCAGAAATCAAATTAATATTATTTTATGTTTGCTTTTGCATGACTGAAATGCCAAAGACTTTGTGTTTTGTTAGAATTTTCAATTTTGCAAGGCAATGGATCCCTTTGAAATTTAAAGTCACACTTGAACTGTGCAAAATAGACAGTGCGATTTTAATTTGATCTTAGTTTAAGTTGTGGCTTGCACATTTTTAGATTAAAGATGACAGATCATTTTTTATAGAAACTAATAAAGTGTTTGTAAATCATATTTTGCATATAATATTTTGTTTTTTAACAACACTGTTTATGTACTATAAAGTTATAATGTTATAAATATAAAGCCCACAGACCCCTATGTGGAAAATGCCTTTGAAATCCTTCATATAGTTTTCTGTTCATTTTGACTTTGGTGACTATTAGGACCTGATTGTCCAAATTACAGTTATAGTAACTGTAATAGGGTAATGAAAAAACTGAGTTTTTTAAAAGAATAAATTTGTTCTCGTCATTTTTTGCTACAATACCTACTTATAACTCAAACTTTTCAGATTGTAAATGGAGTACGTCTGTGATTATTGCTGTGAATTATAACAAGGTAGCTGTAACATCTCACAGAATGTCATTGTGTAAGTGAAGTTTCCCTTCAAGACAAAATGCTAGAATGCCATTCTGTGTTCATTTTATCAAAACAGGAGTATACAAATGAAAGTAAGGGTTTGTTTGACAGCTTTCAAATATTGCTTCTAAAGTAGAATTTTGAGTGTTGGTTCGTTACTTGTATAGCGTAATGCCTCTATGAGTGAACTTAGTTTGATTGTCTATTGAATTTGTTTGAAATGATTGTGGTTTGATGTATTATGTTTTGTTTCATATCACTAGAATACTCATATTGTTTTGACAGGTTCTGAGAACTCGTGGGCGCTCTGTTTTATTAATTGCCTTGTATTTATTCTTCCATTCGTTGCTTTCTTGCCCAGGGTAACTTATGAAAAAGGGTCTTTGATTTGACGACTTAAATGCTTTGAAAAGCCTCTCCAACATAAGTTTGTGATGTTTCTTGATGAAGTATTTCCCAATATTTTATAGGATTTGTTTCTCTATTTTTGTACCTAAACCTAAAAATATCTTTAAGTTGCCTGAGGGATGGATATAATGTCTTTGGTAGAAAATATTTCTCTGAGGATTTTGGTTTAATGTTTACTAGGCCAAGAACAAGACTCTTGAATAGAAAATGATTAACTTTGTAAATCAGATGAACTGAAATATCTGGTTTTTGTTTCTTAGATGTGTAAATTATCGAGGAATTTGAAGGTATACAATTTTTTAAAAAGTGTAATTTTTTTCATTACGAGATAAATGCAAATTTGCATAAATAAAGATTGGCACAAAAATACCATTTGATTGCTCTGGCCAGTAAAGGGAAAAATTTGTTGAAATAAAGCGAATAGAGGGTTGAAAAGGGAAGAAAGTTTGCTGCATTGAAACAGTGATTTTTTGTGAATTTCTGTCAACCTTTTTTTATATTCCAGATACTCTGCCTTCGCAATCATAGCCTTTCCCTCTATAAAGTATCTGTCATTGTATTATTTTCAGTTGAAATGTTCATACTTAGGGGAGGAGAAGGAAGCAATTTGATAAAGATAACTACTTAAAGAGAATTTACGCTTCTTTCATGAACATTTATGTCTGTCTATATTTTCCTGCAACTTTTATCTCAGAATATTCAGTCTTATTCTGTTTTCAATTGGTGTACCTTTCTGATGTAGAAATAGCCCATGTAGTGGAAGAAAATATCTTTATGAAATCTGTTTTTCCGTCCTCCAAAACCCATTTGCATGAAAGGCCTCTTCTCTATGTTTAGAAAAGTAACTTTGATCAGTCAGTTTATTCTTCATGTCAAATCTGTAAATATGGTCATGTTTCTTAAAATATCATTGGTCATTTGGCTTCCTATTTGCAGGCATTTTATTTATGCCTAATTGTTGATCATACTCTGGTGTAATATTACTTTTCTAGCCTTCTTTGATTTTCTCCACTCTGTATTCTGTTGTACGTTTGTGCTGACAAGCAAGAAAACCTCCACGGCTATGATTTGAAAACCTTGAAAGACAATGGTGAAGATTGATCGTTGCCACTTGATAATAACACATCACTTTTGATAAAGCCAACCAAATTAGACAGAGTGAAATTACACAAACTCTAGTGAATTATTGTGTTCTCTATCGTAAGATGAAGAAGTGTACTTAAGCAATGTTTCCAGCTACTTGAGCAGCAAGTTCTATCCCTATGAAATATAGTAATTGAATTTGAACGTGACTATTTGTTCAATGATCTGATATATCTGGACTTCTGTCATCTCTATAGGCGATAATAACTACTTAAATATTTATAGCCCAGGTTTGAAATGCCTGCACAAGAAGATGCTATTACACAGGTAGTGATATGAGGTGAGATGGATGGGATTTAAAGATCTTTATGCTATGAGTATTATGGTCTTAATAACTTGTACAGTTGTCAATACGTTTGTCTTGAATGTACATCCCTATTTGTCCATTTATGGGAGAACAGTTTGCAAATTATACTTTTGTACATTTAGTCTCAGTATGAAAAGAAAAGAAGGCATATTGACGCTGTCTTCAGTTTGAATTCTGTGTGTGCTAAAATGAAAGCAAAATTTGGCAAATGTGTATTATGTTTTTTGCTTTCAGTGACACCCTGCAAGCCTAAGTCGTCTGAAATGTTGAATTTTACTCTTGACTATCCCATGCTTGCTAACATCCTGATGATCATGAAATTTTTGTGTCATTCTTTTTGCCTTTTGAACAAAATGAAGACTTTTACCAGGTCTTCTGTCCATATTTGTTTCTTTTTGTAAAAACTCAGCCATAATAAATCATAAGGCTGATGAAAGGCTGTAATCATTGATCATAATTTAGGTTGATGTTTTTCTCCTGTTTAACAACATGGAGGGTGCATGGATGTGAAATTGATGTGAATTTTGACAGAATGTAACATTAGGATTATAGTATCAGTCAAGCTGTTCAGTCCACATGCCACTTGTACATAATACCATGAACCTTTTATGACCTTCCACCAAGTTCCCAGACAGCTGTGCAGTGTTCACTGGGTGCAACGGACAAGCCCCTATATGGAACAATTTCCTTTTTCATTGTTTAAAGGCATTTTTTACTTCGGTATATTTATTCTGTCCTCTGTCATATTGTGAAATGTTAGTATGTATTTGTCCTCGACGTCAACATCATCTGTGCATCTTTTGTACAAGATCATTTTACTGAATGTCTTCACTTATTTCTGTGGCGATTTGTGTACGTCTTGTATGGAACATCATATTTGTCAGTATGTAATAAATATTAGTTTTGTCACTTTAAACATTACTAGTTGTTATTTGATTACTTTAAAATTTTTTTTTAGCTCACAGCGATTGTTTGGAAGGTGTCACTGGTCCATCCTTCTTGTTTGTTTACCTGCTTCCTAATTTTCCCCTGCACTAATTATTGATTGTTTTGTGTCGATGTGCTTCTTTTAACGCAAACAAACAAACAAACAAGCAAACAAACAAATATAGCTCTCAGCTTTAGAGTAACATCCACTTTAAATTTTCTTCTTTTGCTCCCGTGGATGTTGTCATCCCTCAGGTCGCCTCTGACAGATGACAACAAATCTCCTCCTCTCCTCTCGGCTCTCTGTTTTCCCCAATGTGTTTTGCAACTCCATTGCTGTCCATTATATTCTCTACAGGTGCGTGAATAGGTTAATCTTCTTATGTGGGTGGTTGGCGGGTGCTCTGGTGTTTGCTCCTTCTTTCCTATCAAACATCTATTGTCCTGATCTCTCCTTTTTCGTGTTTGTTACTCGCTTGTAACACATCTACTCTTCGGCACTTATATGACCTTATTGTGTTGCAAGTGCCGTAAAATTCTTACTAAAACGAACATAATCTTCTTATGCACCACTATTAGAGAGCTAAAGACTGGCGTCTTTGGTGTTGTGGCCAGGCACTCCGCTTTCACATGCTGAAAACCCAGCTCTGTGCTTGTGTGGGGAGAACATCCTTATGGTCATCTGCTGGTGAAATTTCTAAAATCCATATCCCTTGACTAAATATGGCAACGATGATATATTTATATTAGTCAGACATTAAAGATCAAGTAATTATTTATTATTATTAGCACACGGTAACCATGGCAACCAAGCAAACGTCCGCCAAAATGGATAATTTTATCAAATTTCAAAAGCTATTTTCTCTCTTATTGTTAGTCCGTTGGCCTTCAGTTCTAGAAAGCATTAAGTACAACACTTACGTAATGAACAAATTACGCCAGATTTGTAATATTACGATTATGGAAATTATAGTTATGGACTCTTGAAATATGTACTATGTACAAATAGCAAAAACACCCTCGGAAACCCCCACAGAAACAAGGGGAATTATTGTCCACAGTCGCCTGTCTATGAATTCAAACACCTGAACACAAAATATGATGACGACTGGGAGGTGTAGCCTACTCTGGCACCTATTATTTGATTTAGCTACCGAATCACCTTCAGACTCTCCCACGTTCTCTCTCTCTCTCTCTCTCTCTCTCTCTCTCTCTCTCTCTCCCCCCCCCTCTCTCTCTCTCTCTCTCTTTCTCTCTCTCCCGTGACTCTCTCGCCCCTTCTCCTCGCAACCCTTCTCCTCGCGCCCTTGCTCCCCCCTCTCTCTCTGGTAGGTAGCCTTTATTGTTTATTTGCCAATAGTTCATGCAGTCTGTCTGCCTTACCTATTACCTAATTCTTCCGGGTTCTGTGGTGTAGCGGTACGGCACTTCGCTGTCGTATGCAGGTAGCCCGAGTTCGATTCCCGAGTGCGGAGAACTTTTATTCAGTATCTGCTTTGAAATGATCTGAATTTTGTTAGGGGGGGGGGGGGGGGTAAAACGCCGTTAAAGCACCTTCAAAAAAAAAGAAGAAGAAACAAAGCACAAACAATCCAGCAATCGAAACAAATAACTGCTTCTCTTTCTGTCTATCTTTCCGTCTGTAGGATGCAGTATTTCGTGTGTTAATAAACTTCTTCCCACACTGTGCAACAGTAAGCGACAAAAACTAATTTCTTCCCTTCGAGTAATTGGACACCAGCTCAGTGGTAACTCAGCACTTTGGCAGAAATGAGTTCTGAAAAGGATAACTAATAATAATGCGCTTCCATCCGACGGAGCATGCTGAAGATTGGAGCAGGCACCCACGCACAGACAGCAACAATTTAGTTTGTTTTGGGATCACGGCATTCGCCTATCTCTTCTTTAAGAAAAATAATGATAATTGCAAGCAATAAATTGTGAAAAAGTACTGTAATTTTTACAAGACGCTGAGGGTATTCTATTCAATATCATTCTCAATGACAAAGAATGCTATAATTCTACATTCACACAAAGGAAGCTCAAAATAACATGCTAGATTTTAAGGTGTACGCTGGAAAAAACAACCCCAAAATAATTCTACTCTGAAACTGACAATCAGATCGCAGTCTCATGGCTGTCCGCATCCACCAGTAGGTCTACATTAAAAATTTTTAAAAACATTATTAAAGTTAAGCGTAAATGGAGCCCTCTATTTGGAACTTTCAGACCTAATACACGCGTCCAAGGAGAGCATGATTGGGTCACCATGATGTCAGTCGCAAAACGTTGTTAAAATTAGGAAATTTTAAAGAGTGTGGGGGTGGAGGATTCGGAATTTACTTAATCTTGTAAAATGGGTTATGTCGAGTGGAAAACGTTAGGACGTTGGGAAATTGTGTTCTCAAGAAATAAGATCTACTATAATATTTTCCTTAGTTCACCCACTTACAAACTTGACAATCGGTGAAAACGGAATACTTTATGTTAACTGAAGCCATATTTATCTACCTAGATGCAACTCTGTCAGTCCACCTAGAGGCAATTTTCTATATTTTTGTAGGGGGGAGGGGGAGGGGGGGAGAGGAGATTGCTTTGATAATGCGGAAAGAACAAGCATGCAAAAAACAGTCACAGTGAGGTCGGATATAAGGACTGAAATCTAATGTAGTTTCTTCCAAATAAATGAGGGAATTAACAACGATTGTTTAATTTTTAATCCAGGGTTCAAAACAAAGCATAGCACGAGAGTATACGGGTACAATGATACAATAACAAGAATTCAATAAAGTGCACTTAACCAATGGCGTAGCCCCGCACCGGTCGCCCCAGAGTCTTCTTTGATTATTGATCACACCGTCCTTCACAGTGTATTAAATTGATTCGAAAAGAAAATCCGCTCGATATTGAAAATTTGACAGTGATGATTTATCCAAAAGGACGACGGGCTCTTGAGGTGCACATGTCAATATTTTCATTTGAAGCTGAAGGTTTACGGGATATGCTTTTCTTTGATATTGTCTGTGTTTGATCGGGCATTGTCCGACACGATCTGAGGGTATTTTGGCTAACTGTTAGGAGCTTTTGCACATAATAATTATCTGAAAGGTAAGGTAACATTACAAAGGTAATTGTCATTGCATTATAATTATTGGCTTTTCAGTCCATCTGTTGGCCTAAAAATGTGTGTTTTTCTGTGTATTTAAAGCCACATTTTTGTTTCTCTTATGCCTGAATTGAGATGGACAAAGAAGAATAGGGCTTAGCTCTCTTTTGCTTTAATAATTGCCACAGTAAACATTAACTATACGCGTCTCACCATGGCAGTAACAACAGTTGTGTGATCGGCGACAACATAAGTAAAGAAGAAACACAATTGAAGATTTACAACTTCAAATGCAGCAATATTGAAAAGAAAGACATTTATGAAAATTAATACATCAAAAACAACAACTACAAACAGACTAACGGGATTATTAAAACGGGTTCTTTTTGACACAGTGTAAATCCTTATAGGTACAGAGACCACGACAACACTCGATGTTTCTGTCATTTCATAGTGACAACAGTTATAAGTGTCACTCTAAAAAGTTCCAACCACTTACCTCCCTCAAAAAAAGTTCCAGCATGAATGCTGCAATTAATTTTCAAGACAGCCCGAGCAGGAAATGTCTCCCCATTAACCATCATAGTCTTATTTTCGTGCGTGTTTAAAAATCCTGCGTTTCTATTTTGTCATGACCTGTGATTTTACTTGTTCCAAGCTCCTTTTTGCACCGCTTTGTTTAACGTGGAGTGTGTTTGCGCGTGTGCGTGTGTGCGTGTGTGTTTGTTGGGGGGGGGGGGGGGGCTGCCTAAACAAATGACGATAACGATGTCGATATTGCCTGCGCTCACTTTGACTGAAAGTCTGCTCTCCAATAAGAAAGAATTGTCTACAAAGAGACGGTTGAAAAAGGTACATAGCCCTTCACACATGCTTTCATGCAAACACACTATTTCTCTCTCCCTCTCCCTCTCTCTCTCTCTCTCTCTCTCTCTCTCTCTCTCTCTCTCTCTCTCTCTCTCTCTCTCTCTCTCACACACACACACACACTCACACATGCTCTCACACATGCTTTTGCTGTTTATTTAGCAACTGTGAAAGAAGAAAAGTAAACTAAAAGGGTTCTTTCTTATAGCTGTTAATGTCTATTATAATTACGTTTTAGAAGTCATACATATTAACAGTCTCCATAAACTCATACGATATTTTTTTCCAACTCTTTTTAGAAGCAAACCCTCTTATCTGAAAATGCAAGTGTGTCACTTGACATCTCACGGCAAATACGTGTGTTTCGCTCTGTCATCTCTGGCGGTCGGCTTCGCTGTGATGGGTGTGCCCCTGTTGGTGACCGGATGGAGGTCACAGAGGTCAACGGAGCCGACCTCTTCAGTGTGGGTGTGGCACAGACCACAAGGTGGCTTCAGCGCGACACCAGTTAGGCCAGGTCAATGAAATTGAATAGTCATCCCATATACAAAACATGATAATAATACACTATTACTTGTTCCATGGTTCCAGTATAGAAATATTATTTTTCATTCTCTCTAAACCTGTAAATTGCAATGGAAATTGTCTAAGGCGGTCACCTATTGTCAAGGAGAACTATTGTCAAGGAGAAGTCAGCCATCTTAGACGTCATACCCAGTGTCATTAAACTGGAAAATGCGAGGGTGGGAATGAGAAGTAGCCGTTTGTACTGGTGATTGTCTTGTACAGGTGGCCTTGGTTAGACTGTAAATTACAAAACAAGGTACTTGTTTTTAAGACCCACCCCCCTCCCTCTTCCACACATCTTTTACCAAAAACTCTCCACCGGCCTATTCCTTCTCTCTGCCTGTCACTGTCTCCTTGACCGTCTCTTCCCCCTCCCCCCTCTCTCTCTCTGTTTCTCGCTCGCTCTCTCTACCCCCCCTCTCTCTCTCTCTCTCTCTCTCTCTCTCTCTCTCTCTTTCTCGCTCTCTCTCTTATCGTCTACCTAAAGCCTGCCCCAGTGCCATTTCTTCCACTAAACAAATTCTAAAATGTAAATAACACGAACTGTCTCCATTTTTTGTATCTTCAGCAGTTTTTATTTTGTTGCAGTTTTAACAGATCTATGTCATTGCATCAGAAACTGCCTGAAAAAAAACCCCAACAACTACAACCGAACTTTCTTTCAAATCAGTACTTCAGATTTTTAAACCAATCTACAATTTCCTCAATACTAGTACTTTTTAACAATAATGTTGGCTTGACATTGTCTCACAGTTGCCTTAATTGTTCTTTTTCTGGACATGACTCCCTCTAAAGTCATTTCACTTCAGATCTTTGAAAAGACCCAACACCTAATTAAAGGTAAATTAAAGTTAACCTTGTAAATGGTGTTAAAAGAAAGACATCGTTGTACAGCAAAGTTTTGGGCACGAATGTGTGTGTGTGTGTGTGTGTGTGTGTGTGTGTGTGTGTGTGTGTGTGTGTGTGTGTGTGCGCGCAGGGGCGAAGGCTGACTTGTTTGACAGGGTAATCAAAGTGAAATGGGACCAGATAGGGCCTGGAGATATCACACTCACACAAGTCACAAGAATCTTACTGGCACTGGAGGCGGCAACTCTGAGTTGAGAATGAAAACAAATCCTGAATTCATGTTGTATGCTTGTTCAACCGCTAAAATAATCGGGAAAGTATTTCATTAAATATATATTCTAACTAACCTTAAATTTAACTTTAGATTTGAACACACGAACACCAAGGAAAGTAATGGCAACTTAGGAGAATAGTTTTATCCCCAGCCTATGATTTACTTACATGTACTTTAAATGAAACACTAGACCACGTCTGATATATGCAGTGGATAATAGTTGCCATCACCTACCCAATGATGATCATTCTGGAGGCGGGATATTGTGTCTAGGAGTGATAATTTTGGGGCAGATTGAGTCAATGTGAAGGAAAACTTTCATAAAGCAGATACTGTAAAATATTTGACTGCCTACATAATTGCTATTTGTGGGTAGATAACCCGATTGTTTTGGCTAAAAAAGAATTTGTTTGTGGGATTATAACTTCGATCCCCAAATTGACAACAGTTTTGATCCATTCAGTGACTGTCACCCAGATATACCCCCACTCTATTCTCCTGTGATCTACAGTTCCTGTAACATCTCTCTCTCTCTCTCTCTCTCTCTCTCTCTCTCTCTCTCTCTCTCTCTCTCTCTCTCCCTCTCCCCCCTCTCTCTCCCTCTCTTTGTTCTGTCTTCTCCAGAATAAAATATTTAGAATTCTTTGCTTATGCTATAAACACACCAGCATATCACAATTATACCAACCCCAAGTTCTATCGACGGATACATGCAAAGGTAGAAAGGGAGGGGAAGATGCACTGTCCAGAATTCGTAAACTCATCATATTAGTAACAATAAATATTATCTATCATTCGAATTTTTTTTCCTGAATGGCAGCTACAAAATTTGAAATAAAAGTTTGTTGAAATTCACAGATATCCAAAGAAAAAGCCTGAAGGTTCAGTGAGATACAAAACTATTGGCTACTACGACCCGGATGGACAGCTGTTGCACCTGGCTAGAACAGACTTCTCACCGGTTTGACTTTAATTGCTTCTATAAAACTGTATACATCGAGAATTATTGACAATACATACGCCCATCCTTATAAAAGGGGGCTGTAATGTTAGTAGAAGAAGGTCCAACTGTCGTGTCCTGTCAATACATTGAACTTTTCGTAAGCTTCTTATAACGTGTGGTAACTTGAACGTCAGGGTAAACCCAACTAAAGATTTAAGTCGGCGTTTTCTAAAAGTACAAGAATATATAATAATAGAATAAATATGTGTTAAAAGGGTAATCCAAGAAGCTCATCTTATAGCTATAAAATTATATCTTTAAAACCTTAAGATGACACTCAGACATTACGAAGTTTTAGCTAGTTTAGTAAGGGTTTTAAGGTGCTCGCGACGACATAATGTCATTTGAGAGCGTGAAGCACAAGTTGGTTGTGTTCTCAACAGTTCACAGCACAGCTTGATTTTGGTCAATGATCAGATTAAAACGTTAAAACACTTAGTAACATTGTATGAGAAAAATCCTTGAGAAATTTGTTTTTCAATGAAGCAGTAAATCTGGATCAATGGAAAAAGAACAATTATTCTTTGTAACAAGGACCCAAGAATTACTGCTCAGGTTGCCTTTCTTGCCAATATATTATTTCTCGAAGGCATAACAAAACAGATTGGTCATGAACGGTGTCTTTCCCACAAAGATTGTCCACATCCTTAGGACGTTCGTTTCTAATACATCTACATTTTATCCCTCCCCTTGTTCTCTATGCCAACACCAGCATCCCCGTATCACCACTTTTTCCTCTCTTTCCCCGCTTTCATGATATTGTTCTCAAGCAATATTAATAAGTAATGTTCAACGGCCATTTTTGCTCCTCAAAACACAAATTATACTCTGACTCTATTCCTTTTCATATCTCTCAAGCTCCCTCCCCCCAACCCTGTCAATCTTTGCCCCCCCCCAACCACGCAGTATGTAACTATCTATCTATCTATCTATCTATCTATCTATCTATCTATCTATCTATCTATCTATCTTTGGATCTTCACAGATGCTCTATCTATCTTTGGATCTTCACAGATGCCCTTGCTATCTATTTGAATCGTGTGTAAACAAATGTTATACTATGAGCTGTATGCTATGTTATCACCTGTTGGTATTATATCAGTTGAAGCGTAA
>NW_004797349.1:733041-741786 GCF_000002075.1 Aplysia californica
CATGAGATGGCGAAGAGCCTAATCATAGCACTACAAAAGAGTGTAAGCATGACACAAAGATCTTATTGGATTTACATTTGTGTTAAGCGATTCTATTCCTTTAGCCTGATTTAAGCTTTATTCTTTAAAGATAAAAAAAGAAAATGACTTGGAAAGAAATTTCAAAGAGGACTTTAAATGTGTCCTTTTCACGAACTGAAATCATGGTATTGGTGTGGGCCTATAGTAACTGAGTGGCTTGTACAATCCTGGTAAAGGGAAACAACTCTTTTTAAAATCTGTCCTTCAGGTGCCGATTACAAGAGTTATTTCCCACCGAAGACATTCGTGGATGCTTCAGACTTTTCCACTCCAGAAGCATTGGCTGATTTCTTGGAGGATTTGGGTAGGGACCGAGAGAGATACATTCAGTACTTGAAGAACAAGGACAGGTAGGGGTGACATTTTGTTTTAAAATACCCTATCTATTACTGATAAAAACTAATTAAAAACAACTTTTGTTAAGAACCCAAAGAGTAACCCTCGAAGATACATTTTCTGTCCACACATGTGAGGAGTGGTGTGGTGTGGTGTAGTGTGGTGTGGTATAGTGTTGTATGGCAGGGGTATAATTCATGATCTTTCAAAACTGTAAAATCATTTGAAAAGTGGGACCTTCGAATTTAACTTCCTTGTCTGATAGAACCTAACCAAATGGAAACTCTGCAGACAACCCAACTTTAAGAATGCCTCCTTAGGGATTCAGACCATATTCAACTGAACCTTGGTTTAGGTTGATACAAACCGAGCTAAAGATGTACCATGACGTTCTGTGATCATAAGACCGTAACGCATACATCAATCATTGCCCTAAGTCTCTTATTTATTTCTCCTGTGATCCTGTGTAGATGGCGAAGTGTCCGCGACTTTCCACAATGGCAGTGCAAGTTGTGTGAAAAGTTGCACACCGACCGGAACAGAAAGCGTTACGCCAATGTGCACAGCTGGTGGGTTTACAAATCTTGCCATGATGACGTCATTGACTCCCTCAAGTTTTAAATTAAACATATTGTTATAGAATGACTCTTGCATGCTTTCCTTCAATTTGTATTTTTATTGACCAAAAATTTAGGTAAAAAATGAATAAACGGTAAAAAAGATAAACAAACAGACTTGCTGCACTCTTTTTGTATTTTCTCTTCGCATCGTTTCAATGCGATCCTGTGCTCAGTTCTCCAGTTCACTCGTTCTACTCTTTAGAGAGTAAAATACAAGAGTAAGTTAAAACTGAAGTACTGTTGGAGAGTACAACAACTATGACACAGTGCCAATGCAACCAATAGCTTTTCTGCTTTGTTACTCAGTCTGCACTTAATACAGAAATCCTTTAGAAGACATGCATGGCAATTCTGAGATATGAACTGTGCGAACCGGATCGGTGCAAATTTGTGATGCCTCAGGCTTAAAAGCGCATTGTTCATCTCATTGTACAACACAAATAAGAAGTATGAACCCAGAGAGCTTGGGAAATGACGGCCTATAGAAAGATAAGGCGGAGGATGTGGTCTATGATGACGCAGAGAGAGAAGATGGCGAAATGAAGACTCTTTACAGTTACAGATTGATGGAGGGACTGTAAACAGAAGGATAGCAAGGATTTAATTTTTAAAAAATTGAAGCTGCTTTACGCCCCATCGACACAATTTAAGATTATTTAGGAAGTAGATTTCGACCTAGCTTAACCCAGGCTGAGAGGAATACAACGTCTCTGAAGAGCGATGGAAATACTGGATAGAATTCTTCTGTAACTGGACTCGAACTAAGATTTTCTACGTGCAACAGCGAAGCCTCTAACCACATACGCCTGCAGAAGAGAGCTCTATAAACAAATATGACGGTCCTGTTTCGGCCCCCCCCCCCCAACGGGACATTCTTAAACTTGAATTGCTTTGGAAAACATTTCAGGCTCTTAATCCATTTGGCTCGGTCCTACCGAAGATGGACGTTATATTCGGAAGTCCCGTCTTTTGAATAACCTCATGCATTGAAATGGGCGGTAAACCTATACAATAACCGTGATCAAACATCTCGCACCCAGCAACAAACTCACGACTTAACAAACAATTAAAAGAAAACAAAAAGATAAGGAGAAGAAATTAACTCCTACCACACAAACAGTTGGCAGACTCCTCCCCTCTTTCCTTATCAAACAAACAAACAAACGTCAGCCCCAAATCACTAACCGGAAATCCCTATCAAATTATTGCTAGCATTTTCCAAAATGCCAAACCCAGGCCTCGATTTCAAACCACTGCGCGTAAACCCTAGCCTTATAACTCAAGCAAACCTCTGAATCCCATTTCGAAAAAGCTAACACGCTAAACAAAATGACTAACCACTAACCCTTAACTTCATTGCCTACTCCCGACCTCCTAATTCAAGGTCTATTCCTCAAATGCTTACCCCACATCCCTTTGCCCTTAACTCCAGAAGATATTGCGCAGTAGGGCCTAATAATATTATGTTGTTGATATTATCTGACTTGTAGCCTTCAGTATCCCAACCGAGACAAGTAGGTTGAAAAACAGGTCATACATGAACCTACGAAACCCAACACCACCTTGAACCGAGGTCGAAGACAATAGCTTCGATCTGTGGATCCTTAATGTTATTTCAACAAAAGCTCCGGAATCGATTCTGTGCCCACACTTCGAGGGACAGAGCTAAGGTTGTGCTGTCAACATTTTAGAGGCCAATTTCAAGTCTTTTTGATTAGCCTTTACGATGAAAACGCATCAAATGTATACAATTATTGCTCTAAACATGTGACTGATGTACGCATGGACAAAATTATAATTACATCTTGTCGTGATCTTACAGATAGGTCACCATATTACTAAAGATAGAATTATTCAGTTTTATGTTCAGAAAACAACGACGACAAAGGCAACAACAACAGCAACAATAATAATAATGATGACAAAAATAATAACAATAACAGTAACAATAACAATAATACTAATAAAAATAACACTAATAAAGATAATAGTACAAACGATAATAATAATAACAATAATAATACTACTACTAATAATAGACAAATCGTATGTGCAATCACAATGATAACACCCCCCCCCCCCCTCACCTCCCATTCCAGCCTAGCTCTCTACCCCTAACCTCCCGAAAACAAGTTGAATGAGTTGACTACAGAGCAGCTGCAAGCAACTGGCTAGAAAGAGCGAATCGGTGGAGAAAGTAGGACGTGGAGGGGCAGTAGAAGGAGGAGGAGGAGGAGGAGGAGGAGGAGGAGGAGGAGGAGGAGGAGGAGGAGGAGGAGGAGGAGGAGGTATTGATTGCTGACAAAATGAAAACGCTTTCTTTAGTCACATAATTATGATTATGAACTTTTTGGTGGGATTAGAGTCTTTGGTCAATTAACAAATTTCTGATCATACCAATCTTCTTTCTGCCGATTTTCTGTTTTATAAACGTGACCTATCCTCGCCTGTTCATCGAAGTTGCGACCGTCGGATTTTTGCTGCGGTAAGGACATAGACGTCATTCATCGATCGCCACCTCATCTAAATGTGTACGATACTGTTATGTCTCTACAGGACGTAGTGTGTTATATTATATTATGAGCAACTTAACCCGTTACTGTCACCTCTAAAGATAGTTACTTTCGCAACGAAAGAAAGTGCACCTTTTATGAGTCGTGTTTTATCATCGATAAAGACTCATGAAACAGTTTACCCCGGAAAAGATCAATATTTACGGGTTATTACGTCATTGTATAATATACTACTTTCCTGCCCTATCTCATTCAGGTTCAATAAAACTCAACCTTTCCGCTCATCCATCGAGTTGGCCTGCCTTGAGGGGCGCAGTGTGCTGACAACCCTGCCATGTAACGACCCAGGCTTAAAATTCGCGAAGAATTTTAGTTCTTGTTTTCCTTTCTGGAGATTTTTTTCCCCACAGCGACGGCACTGGCAGGGAACCAATCCACTGTGTTGTAAAGGAAGTAAATTCAGTACCAAAGGGTGCTAAAATAACCAATTTGGTTATTACGTTGTGCTTCCATAAAGATAATACATATCATTATTTCATATTATTCTGTAAGTACACTGTTTCCAACAAGGTTCTGAAATTTCTGTGTTGGCAAGTTTGTGATCATCCTCACCTTAAAGTGGCACGGAAAGCCACAAGAAAGAATAGTTCCCGCCTATCAATATCATTATAACCGATTTGGGAAAATAGCCCCAAAGCCCTTGCGTTTTGTTTACTTAAAGAATATGTCATTTTCATTTGTTGATCTTTAAAATTTGACCCTGTATTAAGAGTTTCAGCGACAAAGTGACATTCTGGCTTCTGTAATATAAAACTTTTTTTCTGCACTTTTGCCCCATCCGCAATTTATACAGACTGAATTCATATAATATTTGCCTGTTATGGCCAAACTCTCTGCATCTTTATGGATTAACTCGGATGTCTTCATAAAGTCTTTAAAATTGTTTCCAAGAGAGCCATCCAAAATAGAGTATACAAGGGCAAAGACACGACATAACATATTATCAGGATGACGCTGAAAACAAAACGCATTAACGCAATAATAGCCACAATCTCAGCAATTTTACTTATCTCCGCTTTAAGAAATATGGACGTATCCTCATCAAGAAGCTCTGCTGTTAACGCGTGGACTACAACACCTGATGAGGCAGGTGACGACCAGCGCTTGTCTGCAGCCGGGTACGGACATCCTAGGAAAAAGATCACGAAAGACATGCTTCTGAGACTCATTTCCTCTCGGATTAACACGACAAAGCAAGAAAAACAGATGAAAGATCAAAACTTAGGAACTGCGGCTATCAGACGTGGAGAATCTTCAAATACAAGTGGTGTTGAAACAAAGACTGCGGGCGATAATCCCACTTCTGACAACTACCTTCAAGTAGCAAAAGCAGAAATCAAAACAGAGAAAGAAAGTGTTGTGGATAAACAAGAACACCATCACCAACAGCAAGAGAAACAAGAACAACAGCAACAAAAAAGAACACAAAAACAACGGCAACGGGATCTACAAGAACAAAATCGCAACATGAAAAAAGCCAGAGAGCTTCAGACTACAATTTTACCTTTGCATAAACAACCGAATGGGAAAAAGAAAAACACGAAGACTGAATCCACGCTAAAAAATGTTTCTTTACCAGATTCTACAGCCAGCACTGGTGATTCAGGAGAAGATGATGAACAGGGTGAAGTTATTCCTAACCTGCCAGAAGTGCATGATGTAAGTACGCCTGTTACAGACGCAAATGCCGACAAAGAGGAGAACTCAGACCAAAATAAACATTCGGGTAAAGATTTAGAACCCGGCGGCTCCAAGAATGACTCTTCTGCAAACCGAAAAGAAAGCACAGAAGGAGAACAAGAAAACGGTAAGCCAGTTTTGCAGTTTACGCTTGTTTTCCGTTGTCTGCAATGGCTGTTAACATGATAACATGCAACTACGTTACTTATTTTATCCTTCCTATTGTACCATCTATGGTGTTTAGGGAAAAAGAGCTTTCGGTCTCTGGCGAGCTGGATGGCCTGGCTGGGTGGGATATTGCGGGTCTTCAGGGTAACCTTCACACCCCCGATCCAGGTCTTACTTTGTATACCTCTTGCCTTGTACCCTGATATATTTTTGTTGTGCGTTTTACTGGCACGCTGGTGAGGTGCCATACGTGTCAGATGTCCAAACCACCTGATTGTTTACCTCTGAATGTAGTGGAAGACAGGTTGTGTTCCACCATTTCTCCAATCCTGGTGTTTCTACACACAGTGAGATCATCCCTGATATAGTAATGCTTGATGTTCGTGTACGGATTCATGATAACTGAGGGAAAGGGGGGAAATGTGGAAAACCGAGAGAGGCGTAGAGCGAACAATGCAACGGTAACACCAATGCCAGCATCCGCCATTGAGCTGTTACAGTTTCGATTAACGGCAATGAATATACATTCTTAAACTCATTCTATTTGTATTTACACGAGAGAGTAGACAAACCCGTTCCCCCCAAAAAGCCCAAAACCCAAAACAAAACAAAACCAACAACACCAACAACAAACTAAACGTAATTTCCAAATTTCCAAAAATGAATATTTTTCGTACTGAATCATTTACATTATCGTACAAATATCCGTTGGAAATAGGTAAAAAAATAAGATTCAAACGAAGTGTATTTGCGACGTTTTGGTACTTTATTCTGTAGTTTGACCTCAATTTGGAAATACAGCATTTCTCCATTGGGAGAAGATCACGTTATCTTTTTAAGGCTCTTCATTGACATGCACTGAGTGCTAAAATATCGATTAAATATTAATTTTCATGTACATTGAAGTTGTATCTTTATACGGTGAAACAGTTTCTCGCCTCCTGTTGTTACGTATATTATGTACAACTTGGTGGGTCCATCTAGCTGCTAAAACGAACGGTCATCTAATTGTTTATTACGATATCGTTTTCAAGTTTTCCCAGTTATTAGCTCATAATAAGTAAAATCCAAAAATCCACCCCCCCCCCCAAAAAAAAGAAATTAAATCACCCCTCCCCCTTAAAATATTACGAGGATTCGAACCCCCCCTCTAAAAATAGAAACAGTCTAGGTTTGCAGTGCAATGTTGAATACACGCGCCTCCCCCCCACCCCCTTTCAAAAAAAGGTGGAAAAGCATAAAAAACACACCAAACCAACACCAACAACAGCAAAAAAAAACCCCAACAAAAACAAAAACAAATTAAAAAACAACAAAACAAAAAACAGCAACAACAAAAGACAAAAACAAAACCAGACGACGGGCAGTCCTTCGACAAAATACACAGTTCTGAAATACAGAAATAGTTACTTATATTATTAATCTAATTGTTGAGTTCATGGTTTGTCAGTAAAAGTAACTTTGTTGATGTTAATTTGGAAATGGAAGTGGCCGGGAGTGGAGGTGGTTTTTTTTTTTTGGGGGGGGGGGATTACAGGGAGTCTTGACGGTTCTTTGAAAAAATCAAATATGGGGAGTAGGGTTGTGAGGAAATCAACCTTGAAACTATGATACATGGATAAAAAGTTGTTTGGTTGTTTGTTTGTTTGTATTTTTGCTGATCTGGGGAAAACAGAATTGTCACTGCTGTTAGAGATTGTGCTGAGAAACTTTCAATATCAAAAATAATTTGTAGACTACTTAGACAGACCCCCCCTCCTGTCCTCTTCCTCACACAAACGCACTTACACACACGCAGACACAGATGTGTCACGCCGCAGTGGAATCAGGTGCTCGTCAGTTTTTGGGCATGTGAAGGATGTGGTCCTCTGATTTCAAAAGTGAAATGAGCGAGAAAGTGGCCGCCAAAGTTTGGTGACTTCCAAAACTTGAGATTCCTTGGAAAATGAAAATATACATTCTTTTGTTCCTTTAGTCGACGTTTTTCAGTAAAATCTACACAGAAATGTGTTTTTAAAAGGACGTTAAAAGTGTCGAGCCAAAAAACAAAATCAGATAAAAATTGCCAAACCGACGGAAACATGTCCGTTTAAAAAAAAAATCATTATTTTGACGAGCGCTTGATTTTACCACGGTGCCTCACATATTATGTTTGTTTACGGAGCCAAACCAATGTGAATGCTACCATTGAACACAGATCTGAAGGAGAAGACAGCATCTACACACAAACGACCACGCGTCCTCATCTTTGTGCTCACTGGTCCAAACAGCCAACACACTCAGGCGCAGTATGTGAAGGATACCTGGGCCAGGCGATGTGACAAAGTTCTTTTCTTCAGGTCTGTAAGTTCCCATCTAGGTCATTTTCATAATATAAATACTTGAGATGTGAATTATGTTACGTATGTGATTGTGAAAATATTACGTAGATAGATAGATAGATAGATAGATAGATAGATAGATAGATAGATAGATAGATAGATAGATAGATAGATAGATAGATAGATAGATAACGAGAGAGAAAAAGTGATGAGAAAAAGAAGAGGATGATGTACGTTTGGTAAATACATGTCTTACACGATAATCAACAGATAATGAGATTTTAGAAATAAACAGATAATTATTTGTTCTTTCCACAGTGCCCAGACACACAAAGACTTTCCTGTTGTTGATCTAAAAATCCCGGAGGGCAGGGACAACCTGGCTGCCAAGACCTTGAAAGCCTTCACCTACGTGTATGAAAATCATTATCAAGAGGCAGACTGGTTCATGAAAGTAGGTTTACATGTGTGCATACTTTGCATAAGGTTAAATAAGGGATATTTATATTTCCCTAAAACTGCTGAGCCAATGTCACACCCAATATAAAACTGGGAAGAATGGGAGCCGGAGCAGATTTCTAAAGACCTACTCAGCTTGTGACTATCATTAGAAATAAATTGAAACGATTTCAATCCTTGTTTGTGAATACCATCTCCCCTTTTTGTTTGTCTTTCAGTTTTTTCTTGTAAGATGAGCAAAGTGCATTTATCACAGTCGAAACGCAGGAGGGAGCATTAGATAGAGCTTAGAGCTAATTCTCAATATAAAATCAAATATAAGAAAGCAAAACAATCCAAGTACTGGTACATCTTTAAAAAATGAAATTATAACAACAACAACAGCAACCCCTTCCTCAAACAACAACAACATCAACGACAAAAAACAACAACAACAAAAAACCCAACAACAACCAAAAAAGCAGTCATTGATGCCAGCCCCTACCCCACTATACCATGGGTACCCTC
>NW_004797349.1:742560-744543 GCF_000002075.1 Aplysia californica
GGATAAGGGGGGTGGGATGAGGGGGAATGGGATTGGGATGGGATGGGATGGGATGGGGAGGTAGGGGAAAAAGGAGAGAGGTGGGGCGTGAGGGAGGGTGAGGGTTTGGAATCATGTGCGTTTAAGACTTAATTAAAAAATTCTCATAATCCAAAAAGAAAGGGTTAAATGGACATTGTAGTGACCATGCCAAAATCATGAAAAGAGTTAACTTTAGGCGTTATGAAAACATGAAAACATGCTGATGTAGTTTTATATTAATTAAAAATGAAGGTTGCCTTTTTATTTTTCTCTTCCTTTCTACCTTTTTGTTGAAGGTGTTTTCTTTTCTTTTTTTGGGCCCATTTTGTCTAAATATAGATAGGCCTAACAAGGCATGCCACTTTGGTGAAAGGATCTTGCAGAGTAATTTATTGTTCACCTCACAGCGGCGGTGGGGGATACGTTCTGAGCAGAGAAGCGTTGAAAAGGCTGATGGTCCAAGGATTGTACCCAGACCGATGCGAGTCGGGGGGAGCGGGTGAGGATATCAAGGTCGCCAAGTGTTTGGAGCGAGTGGGAGTCAAGACAGCCAACTCTACAGACTCACAGGGCAGGCATCGTTTCAATTGTTTCCGGATTGACCAGCACATGACTGGGCTGTATCCGAAGTGGTATTACCGGAAGGACTACAACGCTACCCAGAAGGTAGTGTATGCTATGTGGAAGAGTTTAAGAATAAGACCTCTTTTTAACTCGGTACTTTTAAGACATTTGACCTCTGATGCAACACTCATATCCGGTAAGACCGATATAAATCTCGAAAGAAGATTAGTAATGTCCCACTGAGCAGGTGAACCCATACCATCAACTTGAAACAAACGGGCGATTCTCCCATGAAGTAGAGTTTCTATTTTGTTTTCAGGTTGACTCTTGTATTTTGTTATTATTTGTTCATGTTAAATGTCCAACTAGACACGCTTACGAATACTGAGCGCAAGAGACGTCTACAGGTCCTGACATCTGACCTTTAAAAAGTATACTCTAGAAGGACCGGAAATCATAAGAACCAAATTATACTTCAACCTTAAAATTTTGTTAGTTGATGTTATATCGTATGGGTTTCTGGTCCACTTAAGCGCACTAAAGATATAAAAAATCGATCAGCAGGCCAAACCTTCAAACATTGATGCAACAATTTAGATCACTTCCACGATGTGCTGCTTCAACCATGAATGTCAGAAAAACCCGCTGTGTGTGGGATACATCACATCAGAATAACAAAGAAACTCAGTAAACTGCAGTATCTTAACCAACTGAGAATCGAACTCTTGCCTTTATGTGAAATATTCGGACTTCAAATCTCACCACAGACTGTGGTGCGGTTGTCAAATGCTCCTTTCTATCTCAATGAAAACTTTATAAGCTAAAATGGACACCCGCAAGAAAGATCCTTGAGGTACTATTTTTAGATTGTGTTTTTCTTTGAGAGGCGATACTTCTGATCCAATCTGGCTCAGTCCTTTCGGAAAAGGACGTTAAACTCGGAGGTCCCTTTCGTAGATAACCTAAAAGTATTGACAGGGGTATTAAACCTATACCATTTCACCATTTCAGATGATAAGATAAACACTCTGTCAAATAAAATAGAGTTCAAGTTCATGTGTTGTGGATTCAAACATGTTCATTCACATTGCTACATACTTTAGAAATAGCTGCTCCAGGACATTTTACATGTGCCTCATTCTCGAAACTTTTTTTTTTACAGGGAGTTAAAAGCTTGAGTGATACCCCTATCAGTTTCCACCATGTGGAGGGGCCCGAAATGCTTACAATCGATTTCCTGATGTACTACGTGCGACGTCTAAAAACAGACCACTGGACTTCCGAGTAATTCGTTGTACCTGGTTTGAATTAAAAACAACTTTCCTACAATACTTGTTAACTAATGTGTTATTCACTTAATTGAATGTTGTCTCTGATCAGGTCTCCCCCCTCCCCCCC
>NW_004797349.1:744703-752955 GCF_000002075.1 Aplysia californica
CCAGCCATTTTCAGAAAAAAAGACCCGTATTTGCCTTGTACTTTACGAATTATATTACAGTTTTGGCATTTCTTTCTACATGCTTTTGTCCTCTCCCCACTCTCTGATATGTATCGATTTTTTTCTCACTGGCTTTTCATTTCTCACAGAGTCCTCCAGTATTTTTCAAATCCACCAGGAGCCAGAATCATTTTTATCCTTCATCACAGCACAGTGTGCTGGCAAAGAATTTCTTACAAGCTACTCCCTCACACGTACAGTTTCTTCTCTGTAGCATTCTTTTTTCCCCTTCGACAGTTTTAACTGTAGTTAAATATAGGCACTACGTGTGGAATGAAAACTGTCGTCAAGGTGCTGTAATTCATTAGATAAACCGGCCAGAGCACTTGATGCCACCAGTGAGTAGCAGCATGACCGCTGTTGTCGTTTTCGAAAGTTTGTCATTTTGGTAAACAAACTGGCATTGGTTAACAGACAAATTGACTCAAAAACTGCACTTATTGGAAGATAAATATAATATATTTTTTATAAAATCATGATACACTTTAAAAAATCATTAGAGTACATGGAATAGCCTAAATACGCTATCATGGCACACAATAATGGTTGTAGGTGGACTGTAACTAAACGAAGACGTCAATGCAGCAAATTATTATCAAAGAATGTTACTTGTCAATGAGAGAAAATTAACACAAAACATCACAAATATTTTTTTTCACTCCAATGTTCATAAATACGGGTCACGCTCCGGATAACAGAATATGCGGGAACAAATGATGTCACCACAAAAAGACAGGCAAGAAACGAACACAGATAAGTATAATATGAAATAAAGATGATAATAATATGCCCTTTTGAAACAAATATAAAAATAACCAATTCGAGGTGATCAAATTATTACACCAATGAGACTGCAAGTAAAAAAAAATAATCCGTTAACAGCGCATCAGATTAACCCAAACTCAAAAGTTGTCTGAAGGAGTAGGAACCACTTAATAAAAACATTGATTGAAAGTCAAAACCCCTCCAACGTCCCCCGTTCCCAGCCCCCTATCAGTATTTATCGGTGGATATCCACTCTCTTTGTCAGGTTGTTTCATTTAATTTGTTGAAAAATCTGTTTGTCTGTCCTTTCTATGTGATCATTATTCCTGTCCCTCTCATAAGCCCTCCTTCTCCTAAGACAATAATATTATACTTTGGCAAATGAAGATCAATAATGCTTTTGTAGACATTTTTATAGAACAACTCAGCTTGTATTCAATTGTTAAGTATGTTTTAAAAAAAGGATTTCGCGTACAACCAAATCATATAAAACACTTTGGCAACATCCTGGTTTGAAAATAATGCTAAGGTTGAAAATAAACACGTGTCGACGATTTGAATATGTGAATAGGTAGAGAAATCCTTTCATCGATCTCAGGTATTGAATGTTTTCTTCGAACGTTAATCACCACTACCAACAGACACAAAACTGAATGGAAATCAGAAAGCGTATCGAGTGAATCAACGGTTCATATTTAGCTACTCGAGACAGACCAAGGCAAAAGCAATATGATCTTCATACTCATATAAAACATGGTGTTAACAACACAGAGTTCATATAACGCACAGTCTTTTACAGTTCCCTTTTTATATCGAATTATAATGGGAACAAATACGAAATAGCGAAGACACTCGGTTGCTGAAAGCCCGAGAATGTCTCAATGTAGTTAACATCGAAACCGTTTATTTGACTTCGAAGTGAATGAAGAACCAATCGTGTTAACAAATAACAGGTCCAAAGAATTGCTATCCTTTTTCAAAAGTAAGTTAGAATGTACAGAAGACTCAAGGCGTGTGTTCTAATGGCCGAAGTCTAAAGTACATGAGAGATTGAGCTACGCCCTCCTTGAAGGTAATAATACAAGTAACAATAATAATGTCCAACTACAGCATTACCAGTGCTTCTTCACAAACCGAAAATAAGGAAATACAGAAAATAACCAAATTGATTAGTTATTTCAAGAGAATCTTCACGGTCTAACCAGCACAGAGTGCATGCAGAGCGAAATGGACAAAAATGAAACGAAAGTAAGAACAATAAGTGCATGCGTGCATTGTGACCGTGAAACGAAAACGTGAAGAAAAACCAAGGAGTGTGGTTACGAAAACAAGGAGTGCATTTCTATCTCAGAATAAAGTTGGGGATATTTCCCGGGTAACACGAACGGTGTTCATGTGCTCTAGAGCTGCTCGTCAAACTTTGTGAAAAGTGCAAACCTTTCTTCGTAACTCCATGATAGTGGAGGGGAAAATGAAGAAAGGAAAGAATGTGCATCAGCGAGAGCGCGTGTGTACAAACACGTCATGTACTCAAAAAGTTTAAACCTTGTTGGAACTGGCATAACCCTCGAAACGTTGATCTGAAAGTTAATAAGGGAACAATGCCATCCACAACGGTACAGGTTTTAACTATGAGAACTTTGCATGTTTGGAAAACAAAAAGTGCGAAAACACAATAAACCAATCGAAATTTGTTATCTGTGCATGAGGTTTATAGTGCAATATCCAAAAATGCATAACGTGCTTTTTTAATGGGAGTAAAACAGAGTGGACCTGCTTCATAATATGCAAAATACCCGAAATCAATATTCATTGCAACGAATCACACACGAAATAAAGAAACAAACGTGCTAGTAGTGTGAGACAGAGAAGCAGGCCCGTCTGTAGAGGGGTGCATGATAGTGGATCAGTTGACGCTACAATACGGATCTTTCTGTGAGAAGTGCCTACTATCTTCATAGTCAATGCAATAGTAAACTGACAAGATACATGCGAAAAAATGCAAAGCCTGACAATTGTACAACTTTGGGACAGTATCTTGCTCTCCAGCAAAACAACGAAAGTATAAATCTACGTTACTTGAAGTAACCACAAAATCATGCTGTGAAATATTATTCATTTAATAAGAAAGAGACTTCAATAAACTAAAGTCAAGTTTCATGAAGACGAAACGAAAGTGAGAAAGAAATCTATATTTTCCGGAAAAAACGAAACTCATCTGAATGAAATTTTTAAAAATGCGAAAGAATAGTTACTCATAACTGAGCTATTCTGGGATGCAATCGAAGCCGATGTCGACCATGATCTCAACGTTTATCAAACCTTAATAGTTTTGATAAACAGTATTGCGAAAAATTCCACTAAAATCAATGCAAAGTATTACAGTTTGTTCCCGTGCGTGATAAAAAGGGACACATATCGAAATATGAAATTAGAGAAGAGCGAAGAGAGATCTGGGTCTCAGCATCAACGAAAAAGTGTGTAAAGAAAGAAACGGTGTATCGAAGAGAACATTCCTCTTGTTGTGAATTCGAAGCGAAAATGTACACTGCAAGAATCATCCTAAGTTGCAACTAATCACTAGATCTAAATGAAAGTCGAATCTTTGCTGAGAATTCATATAATATGATAATATGAAGAGCCATGTAGACAAATGGGACGAAAAAGGTTTTGCGTATAAAGAAGATGGTCTTACTTGATCTAATGCTCTTGAAACGTCCATACCGGTCTAACAATAAATATCGTTTGAAGAAGATATATAAAAAGATGAAACAGGGAGAGAGAGAAAGAGAGCGTGACAGAGAGAGAGAGAGAGAGAGAGAGAGAGAGAGAGAGAGAGAGAGAGAGAGAGGGAGAGAGGGAGAGAGACGGGGAGAGGTAGGGTGTAAGAGGGGCATAAGTCTGCACAGACTAAACGCGTCGTGATAGGAATGCAGTTTGCTTTTGTTTCCAGACTATAAATACCGTAAAACAGAAAAAAAAGTGGCATAGATCAATGACTCTCGAGAAATGAAGACATACGAAAGACATTTCAATAATCCATTATTTAACATTGATGGACGGAATGTTGGTGTTGGGGAAATCACAAAGCTATAAAAGCCGTCATACAAAATGTAATCGTTGCTGAATGTTTTGTACAAAAATAGATCAAACAGAACAAAATCCACGCGTTATGAGTTTGTCAAACAGTATCACTGATTATATAAAAATATACTACAAAGTTTCACTCGAAGGATTAATTAAAGCCAGGAGTAAACGGTGTTTTGTAATGTGAAGCATATTATAATGCGTGAAGATGAAAATGAACATTATGACATATGGACAGCTTATTTGGCGAAATTTCTCATAAAACATAATGCATAGATATATTTGTTTTTCGAATGATTTTACAATGAGTATTTCTTAATGAGAGATGAGAGATTTTCGTGAAATGGTGATGAGTGGCAGAAACACTGTGTAATAACTGATGACAGTCCAGAACGTGATAACGATGAATGTAATAATAATGCAAAAGTAAGATCATCATTACGAATTATGCAAAATGTTTGAGAATTTTGACAGGGAATTATCTAAAGCACAGAGAGACAAACAATGTAAAGTAATGGCATGTTTTTAAAAAAAATTATGATATTACAAATGTGTGTAACGCTACACGTGAAGAACTTTATGTCAACATGGCTTTAAATAACAATTACAAAGACATACACATGAACAGATATATCGAAGAGTTTGGATTCCCTGTCAAAGGCCAGACTTTTATAGTACAGAAAGAATGGCATTACAACCTGGCTACATAATCTATGAAGCAAATGGGTACAAGGCATATATATATATGAGAACACAATAGAATAAAGGGTGATTTAAGGTATAGTATTGGATATTGTTCAATGTACGGGCCCGATTGTGTAATGCATGTGTGCATGTGTGAGTATGTGAGTGTCATTATGTGTTTTTTGTCTGTGTGTATGTGTGCGAATATTATTATGTATGAGGAAGTTGGAGGGAAAGCTATAGAGAGCTAGCTAGCTAGATGGATACATAAAGTGACAGTCGTAGATAGATAAATAGATAGATAATATTTATTTAGAGAGATAAACAGAGGGAGAAAGAAAAAGAGAGAGGGGGAGAGAGAGGCAGAGAGAGAGAGGGTGAGTGAGAGAGAGAGAGAGAGAGAAAAGAGAGAGAGAGAGACAGAGAGAGAGAGAGAGAGAGAGAGAGAGAGAGAGAGAGAGAGAGAGAGAGAGAGAGAGAGAGAGAGAGAGAGAGAGAGAGGGAGAGTTTCAAATGAGAGACTTTCCAAAATAAATACATGTACCGTATGTATTATAAAGTGCATTTTGATTTTACACAAAAATTGGCTCGGTAAAGCCATGACGACCATGGACAGCCGCCCCAGTAGTGGGCAAGTCAAGTGCCAGACTCTCAACAGTGATCTGAACGGCCACAGCCGCAGGTGGGGCCTGTATAACGGTCAGCTCTGAGACCTCGGCCAGCCACTGTAACATGCGCTCGCTCGGCGACCCGTCACTGCTGTCATTGCTGAAAGTGGGTACCCCTTTGGTGAATTTGTTTCGATTGCAGCGTTCCATCCGTCGCATTCTTCTTTCGTAAATGGAGTTAAGCGAATCGTGTAGTCTTAGATTGTGAATGGTCAGCGGGACTGGTTGAGTTAGTTTTGATTTCAAAGCAGACGAGCTGTCGCTTTCAACAACGTATGTTTTGACATTCGGGAGAGGTTGTTTCACTTCTTCTTCCTCATTAAACGAAACCTCTTTAGTACTGGTATCTTCCGGCAACTTGTATGAAAATTTAGTTGGAGCAGTAGGTGAGTTTGGTGGTTTTGATGGAGAGTTTTGATCATTTCCTTTCTGCTTTTCGTCCTCGGGTTGTTCCTGTTTGAGGTTGAGGTGAAGTTCCTCCTGAGGAGTCGTGGCCGGTTCTTGACGAGTTTTCATATACGGTCTTAGTTGAATTGACGGGTATGATGTAAAGTTACTCAAGGACTGAAGAGTTGAATTAGGGTCGAGTTGTCTTGTCGATTCTTGAAGCTTCAGGGTGGAGTTGAAAGCATTTTGACCGTTGGAGATCAGCCTGGGCTTGAATGGGGTAGCCGCTCGTTGCTTGTCGTCAGTCTTTTGCTGAGCTCTTGAAGAATGTCCAAAGTTTCCCGTCATTTTCTGGTGGGGGCTACGGGCATCTTTAAGAGAGGTGTCCTCTGTTGTGATTATGTAGCTGTCCACTCCTTCCATCTCCTGGCCGTACACGCGCTGGGAGTATTTGGAAGACGACACTCTGAGCCGTCTCTTGAAGGCTTCCAGAGACGCGGAGAATAGGCCAACTCTACGAGCCGAACTTTGGCGTGGAGGAGGCGTTGGGATAGCATTACCCCTCACTTCGTAGATTTCCTCAGCTACTCGGACGTTTTCGGATTTGCCGATATTATTGTTAACATCTTTGTTGTCTGTAGCTTCAACTCCTGTATGCCTGACCTTTTTCATGAAGTTCATGATGCCGGTGTTCTGTTGGTTCGTTTGGTTCTCTTCTTTGTCGTTTCCGTCATATTGATTAACTCTGTTGGCCCCTGAAGAACCCGTGGAAGGGAAGAGAGAGGATGTACAAGGGGAGGAATCTCCGTCAGCTTGAAACTTTACACTCTTTGGTCGGGTTAACGCTACTCGTTTACTGCTTTGGGCCGAAATAGGAGACTTTTTGACTGGTTCCCGACACTCTTGTCCCTCCTGATTCTCCCTAGCCTTTGCGGGAGTAACGTGGACAGGCTTTTCCATCTTCAAGTGACGTCGACGAAATCTGCGCAGGAGCCAAGCCGAGGCCCTGTCTTTTGGGCTGGGAGGCGAGGCTGTGGGTGGCTGCGGCCGATGGGGACTTGAGGATATTTGTTGCTGTTGTTGCCGAGTTGTGTCTCGTCGGGTGCTTGTTGGAATGGTGTCGACGTCGATGCGTTCCTTTGTATGAACCAGTACTGTGACATTCTGGGATGTGTTTTGTGTGGTACCCGCTGTAGCCACTGGTTGACCGAGACGAACCGGCGACTGGTGTTGAGCATACTTGGAAGTCCGTGTTGCCAACTCATGCCTGAAGTGGAGAATAGATTGAATTCGGTTTAAACGTTTTTGAAGTTATAGACACATTTATGGTGCTCTTTGAATAGATGAGAACAGGAACAAAATATTTAATTAAGAGAAAGATTTGATATAAACATTATTGACTTTCCTCTGTAGCTAAAATACTAAATTTACCATCAGCAGTATTTATGAGTTTGAGCTCCAAAAAGACGAAATTGTGGGACCCACACTGGTTGCAATCAAGTGAAAGCACGGCAGCCTATATCAGGGTGTGACTGTGTTTTCGAGAAATCACGTTTTACATTAACTAAAAAATCATAATTGTCTTTAAAGAACTGGCACGTCTCATAAGAATATATTTGTCAATGTCCTTGCAGTAAAAGTAGCAAGAGAGATTCGCCTCTTCAACTTTCAAATTGATTTTCATGAGACATGGAATTTCTTAGAGCAAACTGTTACGTAGTAGTAGAATTTAGAGAACTATTCAACGTGCACAAGCATACTTCAGTACCTCAGTCCCGTGCCAGGAGGGGCGCGTCCAGCCATCTCCACGATGGAACTGCGCAGGGTTTCAGCTCGGGACTGATGTACGATTGTTTCCTTCGTGTGTCCATTATGTTCCATTGGGTCGTGGGTCGAACCCAGAGGGGAGGAGTCTCCCCTGTCGGGGCTCATGGCCGTTGTTGAGAAGGTCGACTCTTACAGACGCTGTGGAAAAATCAATAGGGGTTAGAATAGGTTTAAATGGTTTGGACACCTTATGAAAATGGGGCCATATCAGCCAACCTCAAATGCTTACAGCATGAGATTGAATGGACTCAAAGCAAAAGGATAGCTTATATGGATCTTAGGAGTCAATAAGAACCTTCAAAGGAACAACACGACGAAGCAACACACTTGGCCCACGTCCGACGATTGCACCTCGCCTCGACACCTTGCGGTACATAAGGACCGACAAACTAAAAGTAAAGTAAGTAACGATTGTTTTAAGTGGCAACTGAGTTGTTCTTACTAGCCTTGTATCTGACCATCGTTGTACCGAATCAGATCAATAAATCTCTCCTCCATGAATATAGCCAAAATCAATTGGAACTTAGGTAAGTTGCTGTAGAGCCGGAAATAGTCTTCTCTTTTTAAAAAAAGTAACCTTGGTTCTAGTACTAATCAAACCTCATCTCGTTTACAAGAGTAATTGTATGTTATTACTCTGAAAGTAAGAAAGAAAGAAAGAAGAAAAAAAGAAACTAAGCACTAAAGAAAGATATAAAAGGTAGATAATTGACTGACAGATAGGCAGAGAGAGAGAGAGAGAGAGAGAGAGAGAGAGAGAGAGAGAGAGAGAGT
>NW_004797349.1:754087-755192 GCF_000002075.1 Aplysia californica
GTGTGGTTGCGTGTGTGTTGGTGTGTTTATAACAAAGAATAGCTAATTAGTGATAAAAGAATAACAGGAATGAAGGAAAGCGATAAGAAAAACTTGAAAAACTGCTTTCCTTTACAAGAAGTGATGTACAGGAATTGTCACCTTATTGTGGAGACTTTTTTAAAACTTTGTTTGGTAGCTTTGTGGAGATAACATAGATATTTATATAAATCTAAAAGGAAGCACATAAAAAATGGACATTCGTACATAAAGGCAAAGCATAGCAGCAGATAAAGCAGAGATACCAACATACGAAATTAGAATCTGTAGGTAGTGATTAATTACTATATAGCTTAGAACTTACTTTAGCAATATCCAGAACGAAGACTGTATCAACGAACTCTGTACGAAACACCCGAGACAACTAAAACAACAGACGTGTAGATTTCACATATATCGATGTTTCTTGATCAGGATCGATCGGTCCGCCAATTGTATAGGCCTCCACGCGTCATAGGTTTGAATTTAAATCTTCCTTGTGGAACAAAATACGCAGCTTGTTGGACTGTCTTTGTTCAGAAGAAGTCGAGCAGAAAAAGAAGCGTTTTTGTCCTCCCTCCTTGTATGCCTTTAAATGAAATAAGTATGTTCCAAACGCTGCGCCAAGCACCGTGGACGTAATGTACTTGTGTATTCATAGACCTCTAGGCCCCGAGAAAAGGTGCTTTAATTATGTGGCACGGTCGATATGGGTATAGTTCGTAATTTCTTTATAGGAGGGTCGGATAGAGGGTTGGCGGGAGTCCAGTGGACCTCTGCACAACAATATCGGTTTGAAACAAACGACGACTGCGGGGTGTGGAAGCCAGCTAAGCGCATTAGGCTATGCCGCCTATAGTTTGATTTTTACCACAAGAGCATACGAGAGGAGTTGGCAATGATTGTGTCCGTAGAGAGGATTTTTTTGCGGTGCGTATACACATGCAAGAACGAGCGCACATACAAATCAAACAAACGTATGTACGTGTTTCCATTCACATTTCTTTACGCAAAATGACGGAGACAAACACACAGACACACAGACACACACACACCCACCACCCACCCACACAGACACACACTCACC
>NW_004797349.1:755292-757513 GCF_000002075.1 Aplysia californica
ACACTCAACCAACCACCCCCCCCCACACACACACACAGACACACACACACACACATACATACACACACACATACAGATACACTCACATTTCCCTGAGGAGACAGTTTTTGTTCGTTCCTCCGTTTTTCCCTTTGGTTCTTCTTTCTTTTTCTTGGGGAAAAAAAAGAAAGAGAGGGGGGTATTACCGAGGTTGTGGTTTTTATCTTTTGCTAAACTTGAAGATTTGTGTAGGGTTACTACATATCATTAAATGTGAAACTCACCTTTTTCCACTTTTTAAGATAAGGCTGACGAAATGTCACATTATTAGTGCCAAACTGGTATATTTTCATCTAATCTATTTCTCAAACTGAAGTTCAACAAGGTGGCGTTTCCATTACAGCTCAAGATCCAATCCAGACGATACTGAATCCTCCCTCCTCCCTTTATTCTAATACCCCCCCCCCCCCCCACACACAAACGATAAATTGATTTTCTCATACTCCGCCACATGGTTTTTAAAAGAACGGATCCTTCACTTACCACAAAAATACCCCTTACTTTGTTCATTTGGTGATATAAGCGCATGCAGAGCTTAACGCATCACCCTGGATGTAAAGTTTAAACATGAAAAAATTCGTTTTCATAACTTATTGTCAACCAAATTTCTACAATTTGACAACTATAACACAAAGTTTAATACATTGCATATTGACATAGTCTGTTTAGTGTTATAAGCGACAGCTCCCGTAAGAGTGAAAACTCTTAAAGAAGCAGATGGCTCGAAGCAGCCGGTTGGATATTCTGCATGCTATTTTCTTTTCCTGTGTTGTTTTTCTCCAACAATCCTGGTTTTTTTTTCAAGCCCTCATTTACCGTTAACGTGTCAGAGTACTTCACTCTACTCGAACTGATCTAAACAAAACACCCAAGGCCGCATACCATACACATACTTATATTCTGTTCTCTGGGGGTTGTGGTTGACTGACTCTATTGATGTATTAGTAGTACCCATTCAGGCAGCTGACATTATTTCAAGGACTAGATCTGTGAATATAATAATATGTCTGACACGAAAAGGACCTCGATAAAATCAAGTCATATGCCTTTATTGTTTTTAAACTGACGTTGTGAATTAGGTGTCAGTCGTAAAGAACACACAATGCATTCGTTAGTGAGTAAGTTCTAGAACTCCCCAACCTCCCACCCCCTAAAACAAAACAAAGTAAAAGAAAACAAAATCAACATCCTAAACAAGACAAGACAAAATCAAACAAAACAAAAAAAACGAAACCACACCCCCCCCGAAAAAAACCAACAAAAAAATCCAACCAACCAAACAAACAAACAAACCCACAAAATGTACATACACTCAGGTACCAGTACACTCTCATACAGAGGTATTTATACCGAACCTCCTCCTTAATATTATAATAAGGTCTGAAACAATTATTAACTCCAGCTTGGTGTTGGGAGTCATAACGTATTATCTACAACTAACACAGAAGCACCCACAGAACGTATAAACGTTGCAACCACATAGAGCCTTCTTACCAATCAGATTGTGTAGCTGCTCAGGATCAGCTGTCAACATAGTATTAGCGTCTCATGTTATGCTCCCCAAAGGCCACTGCCTTCTATAATCTGTTTTTCTTTTTCTACTTCAGACAAATACTGAGAAGTAGCGAATTATCCATACCGCTACCCAGTTGTGCAAGACTAGCTCTTTCATTTTAGGATACTTAAGGTCCCTTTTAGAAATACACATACACATACCGCCTTACTATTCTCATCTCAGTGCCAACGCTCTACCTTATTATTAATGTGTTCGCTCGCTGATCGGATTGCTGGTCTGTAAATCCCTAACCTCTACCTGAGAGGCCACAAGGTTTTTGAAAGAATTTGGTTAATATTTAACTACGACAAAGTTGCCCTTCACTGTAAAGTGCCCCTTTTCACCTATTCGAAACAAGTTTGAGAGAGTGAAGGAGGTATTAACCTTTTCTATAATTTGCCCATCTCTGTCGGTCTCTTGACCTGGATCTGATTCTTTCCATGTGTCACTGTGACTAAAATACTATGTCTTTCTTTTTGTTTGTGTATCTGTCTCTTTGTTTCTTTTTCAATATGTACACACACATATACACAAACATACACACATATCCACACATATCCACATACACATAAACACTCTGTCTCCCTCCCCCCCCCCCTCTCTCTCTCTCTCTCTCTCTCTGTCTCT
>NW_004797349.1:757787-758868 GCF_000002075.1 Aplysia californica
ACACACACACACATACACACACACACACACACACACACACACCCACACACACCCACACACACCCACACAAAGACACAAACACACCTACGGAGACAAGCATAATGATATACGAGTTTTGATAACTTTTACAAAGCATTGGTAGGCCTACCCTTCATACAAATGGCAGACAATAATTCTGAAAGTGAACCAGTTCTTTGCAGTTTCTTACAGGGAAAATAGTATTCCAGCACAAACGTTTTTTTTTTAAATTAATTTTTTTTTTTATTGAACTGCCTGTCACCTCAGTGCGCTCTCGGGGATATGGCTCAAAGGGACACAATCGAACACAATTCTTCAACCTAAAAGAACACCTATTAATATTATAATATTATTCATCGACTGATACCATTCCACGAGCACGTTGTTATATCTCATTCCATTACTTCAGCCAAGTTCGTTCCGTATGTTACAACCAGATACACTGGTATACATCCTGCAGTCTCACATTTCGTGTACATTTAAGTGACATATTATACCCCCGAAAGCTATAAATCGGAAAATGATAATATAACATGTACCCACACTCCACGGCATGATTGATGCGCTTTACAACTGTTTTACCCTAGCAGACCACAGAACACCCAGATTACATTCTTGGTCTCCCCGGAAGCATACCCTGCAAGCTGTGAACTGCATGAGCTCAAACACTTTCCTACTGACAAGACCTTTCGCTGTCTATAGCCAGGTACCCAATTCCACCTGGGTAAAAAGAGGAAAGTTCATGTAAAGTTCCTTTCCCAAGGACAGATCGTCGAACCCTTACGGGATTGGAACCCATAGCCTTGCGGTTGTGAGTACGGGAGCCACACACCACTAGGCCACCAACGCCACGCATCATTTGACCTAAATGAATAAATCATTAACAGATCAATCGGCTTACCACATTGACATAATTAGCTTCTAAAGGAAAATGTTCTTTTTAAAACAATCCACTACCTATGTGCAGTGTCAGAACTGAGTCAATGACAAAAAAGTTTGATGGCCTTTAACGTGGATTTTTGATTAGTAGAGAGAGGGAGAGAGAGAGGGAGAGAGAGAGAGA
>NW_004797349.1:759333-770550 GCF_000002075.1 Aplysia californica
AATGAAGAGCTCAACCCATGTTGCCGAAGATACGGCCATGAAAAGGAGGATATCAAACATATGTTTGAATGTCCAGGAACAATGGCAATTCGAATGGAGTTATTTGGACGAGTGGAGTTGCCGCTAAGCATGTTTATTGACAATGGAGCCGAAAAAGAGCCTCGCTCTCGCTCGAAGATTTCTTCGTGAAGTCCGTCTGGCTCATTAAGGAAACAAAATCATCATCATCATCATCATCATTATTATTATTATTATTATTATTATTATTATTATTATTATTATTGTTATTATCATTATTATTATCATCTATAATAGTGTACTCATGCTAAAGTAAAGGAGGCAATGCATCGGTGTTCTTTGGGACAAAAAATTCTGGATTGCGTCCCCTGTTCCTAGTCCTGTTCCATATTGCACAATGTGGGGATGTGTGAAGTTATATCAGTGGATCATAGTGGATGAATTGGAAACAACATAAGAACGAAGCTCATTGAGTTCATAGCTTGGTCTGAGTCACACATCCAGAATTTCTGAGGAATTGTATTTCAGTGTTTACAAAAATAATTACCTGTACTGAAAGAACATTGATTCCCAATATTTTGTAAAAATCGGTGCGGGTAGTTGGAGAGCGCAATTGGTGAGTTTTACTAACTTTCCCCCCTCTGTTGTTTCTGTGTGTCTGTCTTATTTTCCCTGCATTTAGTTCTAAAGCATTAAGTCTGCTGCTCTTTAGTTAAACAAACATAAAAGTTCGTTGCAGGGATGATGTACCTTGCGGCTTACTTTGCGCCCGCAGTTCTCGATTTATTAGACTACACTTTTAAAAAGTTCGTCTAGGTCACTGCTTAAAAAAAACCCTATGATACTGCCTAATAGTCCACGATTTGATAACTTTGATGGACAGCAGGGGGACCGGGTGTTATTTAATGTCCTGCTTGGAAATATATGTAGGTGGGTGGGCGCTACGAAAACTGTAGCCCCTTAAATGTGGCAAAAGAGGGCGCAGGCTATATATACAAACGTGCATAAAACTATAGAATTAGAGAAAATACATGCTTACAGAAGCGAGCTAGAACGTTATACGTTCTAACATAATAATGATATCAAATAACAAGTTCACACACTACAATATGTTTATCTCAAATAAAAATACGAGTAAATGTGGTGAAACAGTTACAAGAAAAACCTGTTAGGAAGAGACAATAAATGCAGTTTCTGTGACACTTGAATTATCATAAAGGTCTTAAACATCTTACTTTTATTAGAGATAATAGAAGACAAAATGCAGAAATAGACTCAGAACAAATTACTTGGAAAACAAATGGGTGAAGGGTAGCAATCAAAGCAGTAATAATAATAACACAAGTTTTACTGGGAGAATGTGAGGAGAAAAATGAGTTGCGCACCACGATTAACCAAATTTCGGACTAGATGATGATGGTGATGACGACGACGACGACGACGACGATGAGGATGATGATGATGATGATGATGATGATGATGATGATGATGATGATGATGATGATGATGATGAGGATGATGATGATGATGCTGCTGATGATGATGATGATGATCAGGATGACGATTTCCATTTTGTGCCACCGAGTTACACAAGGGATATAATTGCTGCCTACTTGTGTCTTCGAAAAATAATTTTGATTACTGCCGCTGGATATTTATGTTAACTGAGAGGATACGTTTATAATAAGGCCAAACCTAGACGGTCATATAATCGCCTAGGGCCAAACCTTTCCCGCAACCTTTGCCAGTTCGTCTGTTTTGGTTGCATTTCAGTTTCGTGTACTGTGGTATTTTACTTTGTCTCATTACAAAATCGATCACAATTCCAAAAAGTACAGGTGATAATATACAGCCTTGTCTAACACCAGAGTTTACTTTGTACTTTGTTCGTTTAAGCAAATTTGTACCCTATACTCCTTTGCTGGGTACGCGTTTCCGTAGATACTGTAATGCGAAATGTTATACGTTCTATTCCTTTGGGAAACACGCTCTGAGCACTGAGCGCTGTAAGTTCTGAAAAATAATAGAAATTTATGTTTTTCAGAACAAAACACGATGTAAAATCATCTCGACGTCGGTTTTTACAGCTTTAATAAAATCAAAAACGTTACTTTTATGACGCTGAGCTGCGTTTAGCCTATAATACTATTCATTGAGCACAGTGTATTGGGTTTCAGAATTCGTTTGATGTAGCCTATTGTTATAATACTCAATTCTCTGTCCACCTGCAATCTTAAGGCTGGCGAAGGAGTACTGTTAAAAAAACAAACAACTTGACTCTTGGGTATCATGTTTCATCCAGTTACTTTTAAAATGTAAAGATACTTGACGTTATTCTCAGATGACTGCCAACGTCAAGACAACTAACCTTTATTTGACCTTTATTTCACTTTCTTATCTATAAAGCTCATACATTTCAAACCCTATGAGCATGGTTTTCAACTCCAAGTAGCCTTCATAATCTTTTAGTTGAGCGATGGGTTGCGTTTTATAGCTGAAGCAATAGCTTCTTCTAGTTCTTGCTCATGCTGTTGTTGTTGTTGTTGTTGTTATTTATTTTTCTTCTTCTTCTTCTTCTTCTTCTTCTTCTTCTTCTTCTTCTTCTTCTTCTTCTATAAAGAGTTAGATCAGCTGTCTCCAATAATGAATGTGTCAATCTGGATTTCTTGGGCATTCTTTGAGCAAACGTTTTCTGTGGTTTTATTTTGTTTTGTATTAATGGGCTTGTTAAATGTTTTTTGATTAATTAAGCAATTATTATTAGTTAAGTGTATAAAGTGTTTGCGTTCAGCCTGTTGTGTCTTGTTTTATTCAAGATATCCAGTCCTCATCTGCTGAGCTAAATATACTTAATAAACGTGTTTTTTGTGTGGATCAAGTCACTTAATATGACCCTGTTGATGATTTTGGTTTTATTCACTGTTGATTATCTATGTATTGATGGCCTTCACAGCATAACAGGAAACAGTTCAATGTTTGTAACAGCCGTTCCGTCGCTCCTTCATCCAGCTGCCAGTACTTTTGTTACCGTGAATCCCACCCTGGGCTTGATTCAAGGGAGACTGTAGTGTCAGGCCAGATCTACCATTTTAGTCTTCAGCTCATTTGTCTTTTTATTCAGATTGTAAGTGATGAGATAACAGAGAGGGCACAGCGACTAAACCAAGGTCTTGTCAATTAATTAGGATTGTTGAACGAAATACGTAAGGTAAGTACAGTCGACTCCACTTGTGTTAAACTCGCTTCAGTTGATCTTCGGTTACATTGGTCTTTTTCTCGGGTCCCAGCACCTCTTCTTCTTTACAAATCTCAACAGTTAAGTTGAACTTCGGAATGAGTTGATCATTTTTCACTCTCGGCGACGACATCAACCTATCCACAGTGGACTGTAAGTATTAGAGTTTTACGCCCCTATCATCAACACTAGTAGTTTAATAAAGAAGCTGGACCTCCGATAGGACCGAACCAAATAGGTTGAGAACGTCGAAAGCTCCACAAAATGACCCGAGTTCAAGACCACCCAGTCTGGGGTTCGAACCAGGGCCATCCGCTCTGTAATACAGCATTACCTAACGTAGCGCCATGACAGACATCGTTACATGAATAAAAAATGTTCTGCTTGCGTTGAAGGAGCCATATACCGTGTTTTGGGAGAATAAATAGAAAGTGGATAAAGTATAGTATTATACTTTCTTACAGCACACACATCTTCATAAATCTAGACCTTCAGCCATATTATGAATTTGAGGTTCATATTGAAAAGAAAGGACAGGTATAGTTTGAAATAATCTGTGATAAAGTTCAGGAGCATGGTTTTCGACCTTGAGTATCCTACATAATTTTTCGCAGAGCTATATGGGTTACAATTCAAGAGAATGTATCTTCTTTGAACAAATTTCTAAATGATGAATCAGGATGTAAACTGGTTTGTATATTAAGAACTTTTAAAATACCTCTAGTTTTCTTCCATCCACAAAATGAACAGAATTGATTATGAGCAAAACTAGAACTAGATTTTTTTCATTATTCTGTGAAACTGAAAATTTCATTCTCGTTCCACGCATAAGTGCAATCATTGCCTTTTAGCATTAGGGAAATGTTTTATAGAAAAGAAAGGTTTATGCAACCTGTACTGAAAAGTAAAAATAATATTATTTGTTCTCTTGTTCAGGTCGCTTTAGCGGGAACGCAAACTAGCATGGCTGGGTATGCATAATGAGTGAGTATGCGCATTGAAGAAAACACATTGAGAGTAAGAGTCCGCAATACAACAAGCAGGAGAGAGAGAGAGAGAGAGAGAGAGAGAGAGAGAGAGAGAGAGAGAGAGAGAATGAAAAAGAATCACACACACATGTATACACACACAGTCACACAAACACACACACACACACACACACACACACACACACACACACAAAGACACAAACGTACACAAACACACAGACACCTCTGCATGCAAGTTAATAATATAAATTTTACAAGGTCGCGTGCACTCCATCGTACACTCATGCAGTGCAAAAACAAATGCAGTAGGAACGGTAAAACCTTATCGTGAATAAAAATAATTACAGATTCTATCTCTTCCACCAGGATATACAGGATATTGCCTGTGCTTTTTATATCTAAAAAGCCCAATCTTTTTCATGTAATGATTGCGCTTTGATGATGTTTATCTTCAACTGATTTCAATAAAAATATTAAGCGTGACTAAGTTTCAAACCGTAAAGGCTGTGTTGATCGTTGGCATAAAGATATCGTTTGAGAATATAAACAACTACAATTTCTAAGGCATTTCTGGCGATGTGGAGGTTGTTTACGTCCACAAATAAACAGTTTGGACCAGTAGAAAGACAGGCGTGGCCGTTAAACTGTGGGGGAAAAAAATAAATAAAAAAGCACAAAAAACCCTAGATAACAGTGCAAAACAAACCCCAGAACATAATATTTCACTTAGAAATACAAAAGACTACAGCTTTTTAAAACCATATCGTAGTTCAATGAACTCCGTACCGTACTCTCATTTATCTACACATCAAGATAGGGCCCAATATTATTTTAAACAAAGGGAATATATTATATAGAGAAATATGCATCCGCTCCAGGTTTTCGCACTCCCTCCCCTCCCACGAAAAAAGATAGTGCAATCGCCCATCCTTGAATCGTCGTTTATCTCAAGGACAACAGAACTAGCGTTTGGTTTATTAAGTGTGTTTCATCAAACTGATCTGTATGAAACTCAATTTCAGCGGAACAAACAGCGACCTTTCCGTTGCGGCTTCCCTGGGACGCTTCATTACTCCTCTGTCTGATACCAGCGCAGTACAACGCCAAGGTTTATTTGTTGAACACCACTATAATCAGCGGACCACGACACCATCATTTGCATTTCTTTCCTGCCACATAGAAAGAGAAACATCATAAAAAAGCTTGCTTTTATATTTTAGCGCTCACGCTACAACAGAATTTCCAATTATTATATTTTAAAAATTATTTTGAGATTGTAGGCCTTGGGCTGTTTTTATTGCTACTGTAATTGATTTCGATGTCAACATCTGCAGGTCTACTCAGCTGCTCCCCGTCACATTTACCCCCCACCCACACACCACTTTAACAAAACAAACTCTAACTTGTTATATAAAAGGTGGCTTCAACAATTTAAAAAAATACAATAAAAGAATAAGTATGATGGGAAATTGTGGATCAGGATTTTTTAAATCCTCGTATTTGTGTATAAAATGGGTGGAAAGAAGCCTATGAAGAAAATCACATAGTGCTTATTATGCAGGATTATACAAAGGACGGATGATGTTGTTAACATTTTGCTCCCTCAAAACTACTTTAAATTCTAGTTTAATCTTTTGAAACAAGGTAAATATCACTTTGTTGTATATCAAAATAGCAATACATCAGCAGAGGTGGAAATGTAAGACCGAGCGTTTGTCAAAACTACAATAACTGATTGTACAGTTCATACGTACCAGTACGCTAAATGAAAGGTCTATCTGCCAGTCGTTGGCCTACATAATTATATTATATTGTTTTGCGTTTGGAACAATGCATTTAGGGCCGGTCATCGTGACCCAAAAAAAAAAGAAGAAGCATAGGAGAAACACAAAACACTGCCGGTGAGTCAGCGAATGAACTTTTATCTCAGTGCAGAATGAGCGAGCGTTACGAGGGACTACTTCAATTGGGAAACGAGTTCATGAATGAATTAGCCAAAAGAGCAAAATATGAAGGGTGAGGGAAAAAGAAAATAGAGATGATGAATCCATGGAGTTGATAAGGCTATACCTTTTAACTTGATTTCTTCTACGTTAATCTCTCGCCTATCTCTGGCCATAAAATATCTCTCGCAGCAAACAACAATAAAGAATTAATAAACAAAACAAAAATGCACGCCCCAACGAACCCAAAATTACAAAACTAGAAATAAAAAAACAGTTAGTTAAAAGTGCCCACATTGATACAATTTTGTTTCAGCAACTGAAAGCGTTTTTATTTGTCCTAATTTTTCTGTTATTGAACTGCCCCAGTGGACCACAACAACAATATTTGTATTGCTTCTAAACGATAAGAGAAAAATCATAAAAAGTTTGTATTTCTATTTTAGTGTTTTGGCTACTACAGAGTTTCAATTTGTAAAAGTTGTTGCTTAGCGATTTTTAAGCCTTCACTAGTTCACTATCACGTATCAGAGGACATACTAGTATTGAAACTAAATCAAATAAGGCTGATAATATCAGTAATCGATATTTCAAGGCCTTTGGCAGTGTCACACCTGCTCACAGATTTATAGGTTTATAGCTCATGAACAATTCAAGATACCATTTACAATTTTTGCCTTTTTGTATTTTCTCACATATTAATACTGTAGTCTCCGCCTAAGATCCCGGTGCTCGGGTGGAAGGAAAATGCAGGATGTTAGGCGAACGGGATCTTAGCCGACGCTCCAAGGTAAGAATCTAGGGTGGCCCATGTTCAGGCCCACAACTGGTAAAATGGTCTCTCTTCACTCTATAATGAACTGGCGTGACCCCTGTTTGGGTTTATGACATATGACGAGCAAAGAGTGGTCAACCTTGATGACCAATCACGGTGGCATGAGGTTCGCCATTCTCGCTCATCTGAGTCTCAAGATTACGCTATCCAGTTGTCCTCCCCTTTACCTGTCCAAAGTTTATAGCTTTCCATCTCTGACCGAGTCCCCCCGCCTTTGTTATGCACCATTACGTTTTGAACACACCAATTCAATTAAAATTCAATTTGTCTCGCAAATTCGGGAGTAGAGACAACTGCTGCCATGGTCAGTGAAGAAATCTCAGTTCGATGTGATCCCGCCTGGAGCGAACTTGTAGGCTCTACCCACCCAGCGTGTAATATACGTTTAAGTGTAGAGCTCATAAGCGAGTGCGATGTTTGGGGGAAACAAACACATCGGCGAGTTCACGCCCCGTCTGGGCAAACATTGTATCTTTTTATCGAGACTTACATCGCAAACATGATCTTATTTACGAGTGGTTGATCTGTGACGCAACGGGTAGTTCAATGATCGCAGCTTTTCACTTTTGGTTGATCGGCTGTGCCCGTTCGGGATTTCGTAAAATATAATCGAAAATGCGGGATCTTATGGGTGACTTTTGTATAGTAAAAATTCAATTTTCTTAAAAGACAGGATCTTTAGTCAACCGGGATCGTAAACGGTGGGGGTCTAAGACGGAAACTACCGTATGTGATTTTTTTTAGGACCCATATTTAAGAAAAGAGCACTGAACTATTAATTGAAAAACGGAAGTCACGTTTCATTTGAGGCTATGACTCATTTTCCTACTTGAAATTGGTTCATCGTATATTATCGATGCACTGATTACACTTCATAACATTAGTAGTGTCAAGTTACACTCATGAAGAGATCGTGGATGAAGAAAAGACACGGTTCAGCGATCTTATTGTGATTTCAATATCTCAAAGAAAATAGACTGGTATCTATGATGTAAAGGTTAAGCTCTTCGCAGTTGTACACAGTAGACCAGATATCGATTCTCGAATGGGGTAAATTTTTATTGAGTATCATGATCTTTCACCTGGGATGAAGTATCTCTCTCAAAGTTTCTCGCACACATGTCACACAGTCACACCGAGAGACAGAACGGGTCTGAATCCATAACACCTCTACATAAACCCAAGTCAAAGAGTACCCAATTGTCGGTTCAAACCCAGACCGTCTCCATTCACTACAGAGTGATACCAACACTGTATCAATGATAAGTAAATAACAAGATGGGCCACTCAGCCAAAAAAGTGTCCGCAGGAAGTATGCTCTTTGCTTCAGATGGCGCTGCAGTCTGTTTTGAAGCTCTCTTTCGTTTTTCCAGAAGAAGAATAGGAATAGCACCTCCTTGCGTGCGCAGATCGACTGCTGTTCATCAGCAGTTCGGGTACGTTCAGTGCGGAGTTTTAGGATTTTTTTTATTTTAATGACCTCTCGCCTTTCATTCTAAAGTCAAATTAAACGAAGAAAACCATCACCCTTTCCTCCGGAAGAGGTTTTTTGTCAGCGTAACCATTAAAAAAAAGCGTTCTTCCGAAATTTATCCCAAAACTTGCTAGTTTCACTTTGATTTTTAAAAACTCAAGTAGGGTAACTCTGTTCGCAAAGAGTGCGCTTTTGTGAAGAGGGCGCCACCAAATTTTGAGGACACTTTTTTAATTGGCTCAAAGAGAGAAGTGGCCCATCTTGTTATGTACTATCATTGACTGTATTACGCATGCAATCAATGAGTCGAGTACAAACATTTCTCCAAGGGAGCCAGTCGAGATCGCACTTCTTTTCCTTACCGGTTTTCTTTTCTAACCGACGTTCTTTTGTCTGTAGACCGAGAGCACCGGTCTAGGAAAACACAAAAAAAATAGTAACGTTAATAATAACAGAAAAACAACCATAATAAAAAAAATAAAATATATATATACTAATAACAATAATAAAAATGATAATAATGATAATAAAAATAACAATAATAATAATATAATTATAATATTCATAACAATAATAATAATAATAATAATAATAATAATAATAATAATAATAATAATAATAATAATAATAATAATAATAATAATAATAATAATAATAATAAAAAAAAATAAAAATAATACTAATACTGATAATAATACTAATACTAATAACAATAATGATAATAATTTTTCGTTAATGTTGCGCAAACTTCCCTTCAGCTGCCACTTCAGATTGAAATTAAAGACCTTCACGGAAACAACCTTTTAGTCTTATTGCAATATGATATTAGATTCCATACTAGGATCACTTTCCTAAGACAAACTGAACCATTTCAGACAAGCACCAACCAAAATTTATTTGAATAAAGTATCCCCTAGATAACAAGGAGAGAGCTGGTAAAGTATCCCCTAGATAACAAGGAGAGAGCTGGGCGTTTAATCGCATCAGACACAAAATACTACCCAAGTGTATGGCAACCCCCCCCCCCCCCCCCCCCAAAACAAACCGGGGGGGGCCCCGAAAAAATTTGCAAGAGTTGAATCTTTCTGGCCTTAAACGTAAGGGTTGAACCTTTCCGCAATTCCGCCTGACTGATGCCAGAGTCTACCGTCCTTCGAGGTTACCGTATCTGTTGGTACGTGCTAAGTTCGGCATGCTATCGACCTTGCTTTGCAGTCATGGATGCAGTTTAAACAGCTGGGGTTCGCGCATAACCTTCTCAATCCAGCTCCTCCCGTCCTGCGTTCACGATGTCCTCGTTTTCGTATCCCGTATCGTAGCTTCATACGTTGATTTATACTAATCCATTCTTAAATTCTCTAATCTGAGAACATCCAGCGAAATGCCTCTCGGCTTTCATGATGCAAGATCCATTAGCGCTCGTTATAAACCTATCTTCGTAAAGATCTGTTTCGGCTAACTGTGTAACTTTTTTCCAAATGTCTCGCACAAAATTTGTACTAGAATGTTGTAATTTGGAACCGATATAATCCATTCAAAAGAAATTTGTTTGACATAACACTCGAAAAGAAGAAACCTATTTTCGAAAACGAAAATGGCTTTAATAAAAAAAACACACATATAAATGCAAAATACAATAGTAAAAGATCTTGTAAGGAAAGTCATGAAACGATTGGTCAGTTTTTTTCCTTTCTTTTTATTTCTTAAATTTGATATTTCCATCCTTGTAACCTTTAAACAATATTTATTTTCTCCTATGAAGTTAAAAAAGAATTTTTTAAAATTCTAGATTCCGAGAACCAATGATTATGTCCTCCTTTGGACTCGACACATTTGAACGCGTCGTTCGTAATGTTCAGTGGTTGCCAAACACAAGGATCCACTCAACCATGAGTACTCAAAGCCACACACACTGCACACCTTACAGTATGGAGCTGTTTCTAGAGACAATAGGGGGGGGGGGGGAGGGGTGAGGTTGCCTCAATAGACAGCATTGTGGAGTTGATATAACCTGAAAGGTGAATATGGGCTTTGTCAAGGAACTAAATGTCTTAGAGGAATGTTCACGCTTCTCAAGACGATCGAGGAGTCATGAACACATTGCTATCCTCTGATAGTTTTGCGAACGGGAAAATGGTGCAGTCGTAGACGAAGGTCTGAGTTGAGAATGAGGACTGTTGAAATGTAGGAGAGTCATTGCTGCAGACATCGTCTACGGACAGACGTCTCATAGGGCTCATCTACTGAATTCTGCACCCTGGTGACATTTAAAGGGGTGCGAACGGTGTGTCTCTGACCTGAAATGGTCGTTTTGTCTGGGAAATTTTAGATCTGATTCTCTACATGTCCTAACTGACGGACCATATCCACCCTTGACACCAAAGAAGGCCTTAAGGGCACTATAACATTATTTTAACATTATTTTTTTTAACGAAACTTACGAAATGAGTTAGGGGTGATAAAACGTTCAGTACAAAAAGCTCTCTGCTCTTTACTAATCTTAATGACAATGACAATCTTTATTCATCTCGCAGGGAGAAATTTGTCTTGGTCGTTAACAATGGTAGTAGACGTTACAAAAGTTAGACTTAATAAAGGTGCACTCACGCAAACGCACAACAAGACAGGACATTAGGCCAAGTAAATACATGTCTCACGGGCTGGGACAAACCGCTCCGTAAAACATTCATTCTCTCTCTCTCTCTCTCTCTCTCTCTCTCTCT
>NW_004797349.1:772451-776967 GCF_000002075.1 Aplysia californica
ATTATTATTATTATTATTATTATCATTTTTACTATTATTATCATCATGTTTATATTTAACATTTTTATTCTTTGTGTGCCTTCATCTCTTTTTATCTTTTGAATTGTGGTGAGTAATAATAATTGGTTGGGTTTTATTATTTTATTTTTTTTTGGAGGGGGGAGAGAAGTTTGCTTCAGAGGCCAATAAAATCAACACCACTATCAGGATCACTGGCATAAATAACAACAGTGACAACAATCTTAGGGATGAAAAAAAATAAGACAGTGAAAAACACACCAGGAAACAACACGGAACAGGGATAAGAGCAATGCAGCCAACACAAGATCTTAACAAATTGTATTTCGTTTCCAGGACTAGGGAGAAGCAATTTCAGTAAAAGCAAAACCTGTTATTTTTATTGGGCATCTTTTGTGCACGATTCAACTCACGAGTTTTGCCCAAGCAAACCTTACAGGGATCAAACAACTAATGAAAAATCATAAAATCTAATGTGAGCCATCTTACTGTTTACCACGTTTACAGAGAACATACTATTATTTTTACTCCTGGAGCAAACAAATCCACAAAGAACACTAAAATTGCGTTCAACTTAAGTACTTGAAGTTCAAAAGAGTATAAAATTTAACAAGTGAAGCAATTATCAGCACTTTACTTTCAAGTTTATCAATTCCATTTTAACTCAGCTCAGACATTAGGAAAGGTTTCCACTCGTAGCACAGCTGCAAAGTATGACGTCACTTGGCACATCGACGTCAAATTGGCTCATATGCATACCCTCGGCTTAATGACAAGTAGAGCTGTACCTTGTGTGTGCTTGGCCTTGTGGAGACTCATTCCACCTACCTTAGGGGATCTTAACCCAATCAGAAACTGAGGAGAGTCAATAGAATATTTTATTTTGTAACTTGTCACATATGGACGTGCAATAATGATATTCATCAGCGCCGACTGTACTTGACTTTGATGAAGAGCTCCCCCCCCTTCCCAAATACCTTTCCTCCCACACCCAGTTTCTTCTTTCTATTTCAGTCATATATTAACTTTTTAAGCCCTTAACTTCAAAGTTCAACTTTCACTCAAAATATTTAGAGTAGTCAAGTGAAAGGCTTTGCTTAGGGTGCGTTACGGAGTTGTTTTGTGGGGGGGGGGGGGGAGTTGTTGTCGCAGAAAAGGCTGATGTTGGTGGGTGCGACTGGCAAATATATTGTGTTGAAAGAAAACCTAAAAGAAAACCGATTAGTTGCGGGGGACCTGCATGTTTGATACAAACCGGCTGTCGTGATCATTTTGTCACAACTCAAGAAATTTATGTTATCTAATATATTCTAGCAACGATGATATTTTGTTGTTAAATGCATTGGTTTTCAGAATATGTCCCAAATCTATTCGTCCATCTGATTTGTTCCTTTTCGCCATTTCTATTTTAATCTAACTGATATAGTTCACGTTTGCCAAGACAACATCGCTGCCTCCCAGCGACACTTAGCTGCTCAGGAGGTGGATACAGTGGATATAGTAGTTAACCATTATATTGGTTTTTCTGTATGCCTTTTCAAGCTGATACTAACATCGTATCTCCTATTATAGGGTGTTCTTTCATTGTTTGAAAAATAGCAACAATACGTCCCTTTATTCTTCAGCCTGTTTTCGATTCGATGCAGAAAAAGAAAATAAACTAAAACATCTCTGAATAAAGAAAAAATCTCATAGTATACAACGTTGCATCAGCGGGATACATGATTGTTTTGCGCTTTCCGAGATTTCCGTTTTTAAAATCATCTGTTGCGAGCACACTTTGTTTTCGTCTGTTCTCGAACGCCATCATGAATCTTGGTACTTTTATTTATGATGTCAGAATAAGTCAAACAGTAAAGAAAAGGAAAATATATAATATCACTTTTGGTGCCTCTTTTTGGAAAAGAATATGGATCTGCCCACAACACATATACACTCTGTCTCTCCCTCCACCACTCCCCCTTCTGTCTCTCTCTCTCTCTTTCTCTCTCTTTCTCTCTCTTTTTCTCTCTTTCTCTCTCTTTCTCTCTCTTTCTCTCTCTCTCTCTGTCTCTCTGTCTCTGTCTCCCTCTCTCTCACTTCCTCTTTATCTCGTTACACTTTCTTTTGCTCTCTTCTCAAACCATCTATTCTCTTGCTGCCAATTCCCCTGCGTTTTTTTTCTGTACAGTTTGGCTTGATTCCCGAAAAGACAAAGTTTTCAAATGCCCTTTCACTGTATGGAAGTCATTGTGGCAATTGAAAAGCACACTGCTCTTCGAACAGAGAAAGCAATCTCGAAATGTTGATAAAACCTTTAACATGAATCGTATCAAATTTACAAGCATGGCTCGCTCCAAACTACGGACAATTCCCTGACGACTCAAAAGTTCTTGGTGTGGGTTTTTCTTGGGTTGGGGGGGGGGGGGGTGTTGATGGATTGAGCTGTGGAGCTGACAGGCAATATTATGACTTTTACTGCAATACTTACAATACTCTTAAAAACCTTTTGGAAACAGCTAAAATGCAAAAGTAAAACAGACAAACGACCAGAAATACTAAAATTTATTATGTTTCGGATTACAGTAAGATGTATATTCTCCTAAAACGTTTTGTTTTTAGGAAGGAACTTAACCCTTTGGTCCTTAATGCTCTACTAGGAATGTGTAGTAAACAATCGCAGAGGTGGCAATGTGAATGATTACACAGTAAGATGGTGACATGCTGCAACGTTGCCTGTTCTGGGGGAGGAGAGGGATGAGATGGACTGAGTGGAAAATTGAAAGGAACTGATTGAGCACAGAAGTTATTTTTGAAATCTAATGACCCTTCTTTCTTACGGAACAAACAACGGCAAATCATTTCTGAAAAGTAAAAATGATCTTGCCCATAAGCTGGAAGTAAACTGAATTCAGCCTTGATTAAACCAAATGCATGATGAAAGTTTGAAGCTTTATGCAATGCTTGGCAGGAGATAAGTTTGTAGACTAGAAAAAAAGCGCCCAAAAAGAGTGATTGATAACAAAGTGATTCGTTTGTTGGAAGGGTTATTTTAGAGGTAACATAATCATACTCCCCTGTACACGCCTGTTTCACCAAAAAGAGACAAACAGACGTCATCCCCTCCCCCTAAAAAGAAAAAGAAAAACAGAAACAATCAAACAAGCAAACAAAGAAAAACAAACAAATCACAAAACCCGCTCACGCCATATCTATTTTTGTTTACTTGTATCTATCCAAAACATAACATTTAATAGAAATACATAATATAAAGAAAAAGAATGATTAGAACATGCGCCTCTGTGGTGGTGCAGTTTTTTCCTTTTTTAAAAAACTGATGGCTTTTCCTTTACAGCGTGCATAGAGAGGGGAGAGGGAACCATGCTTTCTTTGTCATCCGCAAACGCTTTCTCTCTCTTTGTCATGGGTACATGCTTAAGTTACTGAAATTACAAATCCTTTTTTTAAAATGTAATCGAAAAACCGTGTAGCTAGACTTTTGTAAAAAAAGACAAAGATATCGGTTTCTGTTCTTCTATTGTTTAGTCATCTTCTCACTTTTCCCTAGAAATATAACAACCATTGTATGGATAACATGCGTACCTTTCAACTGAAGAAAAAAAAGCAAACTCTGTTGCAGCATTGTTGTAGAATTTTAGCTCAGCCTTTGAAGGCACACTGAAAACCCAAAAGAACTGAACTGAGTGTAAAGCCCCACACAAATCAATAGAAGAACCAGTTCCCATGTCGTGATAAAACAGTGAACGAATTTTCGCCCGACACCTCATGGGTTCCCTTTTTGGACTCTGAGACCGAAACCAATTATACGTCATGTAGTGTTCCTGGGTAACTGATGGAGCGGTATGTCACCCATCGATGATCAACGAGGTAAGGTTTTGTTGTGACTTGCATGCTTTTTTCTTTGTCCAACATACGCCCCCCCCCCCACCTTCCGCCCGAGTTCATTAATTAAGAGTTACAGTGTTGTGTTTTACAAAGATACTCCCTGGTGTTTATCAATGGTACTTTACGTTTTAGTTAAAAAGAAACAGTTTTATATATCTACCTCACTTGTGACACATATAAATCATATAAGTGCCGAAGATTAGAGGTGTTACTAGAGATATTAGAGAGTAACATGCACACAAAAGAAAAGAGAGATAAGGACGATAGATTTGTTATAGTAATATGAAGGAAGGAGAAAACTTCATTGAGCACCTGCCAACTGCCCAAGTAGGACTTTTCTCCACACTACTATTGTTGATGCCTGTCGTTGATGACGAACAATAAAAACCTCCCGCGATGTTATCGATATTTATTTCAAAGGCAAGAACACTTGGCTCACCGGAATCATCCCGCCCTGACAGGAAACGCGCACGGAAATGCCGAAATCAAAACAGGAAAAAAAAACAAAAAACATCCTGAATCGGACTTTTACCTACTCCAATTTAAAATGACACCCTGTCTACCTTAGGGGATCTTAACCCAATCAGAAACTGAGGAGAGTCAATAGAATATT
>NW_004797349.1:777067-779237 GCF_000002075.1 Aplysia californica
TATATATATATTAACATGGTTAGATATGATATTGATGAACTTGATTCCGACCTGTAACTTGATGAGCCTTCATTGATTGTTTGGGGAGTATTTTGCTCCTTACTCATCTAGCTTTCTCCTATTGAGGGTGAACTTTAAACTGGAGACAGAGTTGAAAGGGGCGCTAAATCCTTAATAATGTCATATTATTGCGAAACTAAGACTTGACTCTCGAAGAGTTGAAAGAGATGTTAAATCCAGAATTATATCATATTAATCGCAAACTAAAACTTGACTCTCGACCGCCTGAGTTAGGCTCAACCTCTTCACTATCAGGCCTGAGATTTGAGTGATGCGGGAGAGGGGTTGAGAAAGGGAGAGTGGGTTGGGTAAATGGGTTGTTGGTGGAGGAAAGACGGATGAGGAGGGACGGATACGTTAAGACAGATGAGTGTTGAGGAGATGAGGTATGTATAATATGGGATTAAACACAGGAGTTCGCTTATTCAACCAGAGACACCTACTTAGGCTAAGCAATGCAGGGGTTAAAGCCTTGCACTACCCACTTATGCAGCATACACATTTAAAGCTAGATACATTTTGCATCATCTGACTTGGACACATTGAATTACATGTACGTTAAGAGTCGCTAGAAATACGGTAGCTCGAAGCACACAGAGGAGACATGAGCTCAACGTCGCCTTAACGGTGAAGGGGCTCAGATTAAACAGAAGTTATACGTCGTTGTATCAGATTCTTAGCTTTTAAGGGTGGAAAAGTGCACTTGTCCTAGCGCAATTATATTTCTCTGTACGTGATACTGGGTATCTCACACAGCCAACCGCTAACAGTATCAAACGCACCACTTTTTATACTGGAAACTTTAAACTAGTCTCAGTTTTTTTTATTCACACAGGGAGGGACTTGACAGTAGTACTGAAATATCATTTTCACGTCTGATGAATCTTTTGCAGATTGCCCGTTGTGCAGGCATATATAGAAACAGTCTTGAGATGTAAACCTATGCACCTTTGTGGTAGCCTGTACTTTGGTGGTTCTCTTGCCTTACTTGTCTAAACAACAAAGAGCAACGTAAAGCAACTCATTTATTGTTAACTCCCCGCCCCCCCTCCCACCCCCTCATTTCAGCAATCGTCATGGCTTTCTTCGGCTTCAAATATTTAAATGCTGATGACCTACATGTAAAAGAATTGCTTTCATGCATTGGTGTAATGATAATAACAGATAGATGACATGTGTATAGCGCAAATCCACGCTAAACAGCAAACTCGATGCGCTTCACAATCTATACTATTACCCCAGCAGACCTGAGAGCATTCTGAAAAAACTCAACTTCATTGGAAGCATACAGTGCAAGCAGCCATTTATAGGCGCCAAAGCACTAACATACCGACACGATCTTTCGCTGTCTAAGGCGGCTACCCATTTCCACCTGGGTGAAGTGAGGAAAATGCATGTAAAGTGCCTTTCCCAAGGACACAACGTCGGGCCCGCGGCTCGTATCCCCGACCCTGCAACCTCACGATTACGAATCCGGTAGCCTAACCGCTAGGCCACCGACGCCACATAGATGTACGATTTACTTGAAAAATTGGCATGGTTTATCCATCGCTCAACTCATTACATCTCTTTTTACAGATTTGGAAGAAGTTCATTACTGATATCCTAAACCCGACAGCTGGCTTTGAATGTTGGAGCACCCAACACGGTCGAGGGTTTGATTAATAATTTCACACTGTAATAAACACGGGGAAAGTTTTTAAGGAAGAGACAAAACCTATGGCTTGAGTTCTGTCTCTGCTGTTTTATTCATGACATTTCTGCAAATGAAGCCAATAAGACAGAAACTGAAATAGGAACCAGACAACCTTCAAGTAAATTATGTAGAACAGATTTCAAGCATGGTGGAAGAAGGAAAGCATGTATTCAATTCGTCTCTCCTTCCTTCCCTCAATCCTTCCCTCCCTCCCTCCCCTCTCTCTCTATGTCACTCTCTCTCTCCCTCTCTCTCTGTCTGTCTCTCTCGATATCTCTTTCTCTCTCTCTCTTTCCCTGTCTCTCTGTCTCCCCCTCTTCCTCTCTTCCCCTCTTTCTGTCTGTTTGTGCGCCTGTGTGAGTGTATGAGTGTTTATCTGTGAATGTGTATGTGTATAGAGGTGGCAATGTGAAT
>NW_004797349.1:781037-799001 GCF_000002075.1 Aplysia californica
GTAGTAGTAGGAGGAGGAGGAGGAGGAGGAGGAGGAGAATGAAGAGGAGGAAGAGGAGGAAGAGGAGGAGAAGTAAATGTAGTTGCGTGGTGGAAGTATAAAGACCTACTTTTACTACAACTGCTGCTGTTGCTACCCCTGCTTTTCTGTGCTGTGCCGGTGCTTTTACTGCTGCTGCTGCATTGGCGAACCAAGCATTCTACAACTACAACTGCTATTATTGCCGTTGTTTCTGCAGCTACAATTGTTGCGTCTGCTTTTTCTGCAGTAAAAAAAGTGACTCTACATTCGAAGATAAATCCTGTTTACGCTAGTCCCATGTTATGCCCCATCTCCACAGTTTTATGTCTGAGTCTTAACCCACACAGATTCATTTATTGATTGTTGTCTATGGCCTTAAGCAACTCGTCATTAATTCTGATATCGGACTACAAGTCAGCTCTTTTTTCTACGTCTTCTTTGACCTTAAACGCACAGTTTTGAGGGTATAAAAACTGTGCTCTTTGTAGGCCCTTCTTAGTTAAACAAAGAAAAAGGAGACAGTGCACTTCTAACTGTGGGAAAAATGAGACTTCTGGAAGAAAAAAAAACTTGTTTTCTCGAAGAACAGATTAAAAAGGTCACCATAATGGCGTGTCAAGGGGCTGTTACTAACAGTGTTAGGACATTGGTACTTGACGGTACTTGCCTCCTTTCAGAGTGTTTACGCGTTGTCTAGCCAAGGGAAATTATTATTCCGGAACAGTCACCCAGCAGCCCCTAGACACAACAGCAGGATTTCCCTTTGTGCACTGAAACTTGCGAATGGGAAAGAATTTTTTAAAAAGCGGTCAGAACCGGGGAAAAGAGAAATGACAAAGTACAAAACAATGCGTACGTTTCCACTTGATGCTTTTAAGAATTTTGCAGGGTTAATTAAAACTGAACGTGTGTTAATATTTGAAAATATTATTAAAATCATATATAAAAAGCCTTATTTTTGTTTGAATGAACGTAAAAAAAAGAATGAGGGTAAATTCACAGACTTTTGTATTCATTTAAGTATATTTATTGTTACTACCTGAAGAAGACAAGTTGAGTGCAGAACACAGACATGTCTTTACTCTCAATTAGTTTAATAACTCCCATTTACAACAAGGAATCCTGTCACTCAAAAAGACAATTATTATAGTCTCCCAATGTCCATAGTAGCAACATTCTATGATAATATTGTTGTATATCGGGGTTTTCTTTGCAAAAGGATCAATATGGAATGTTTAAATTGTCAACATTTATAAGAATACCATATTGTGCTTCAAATTCCCTGCTTTCTATGAAGTCGAAATAAACTTACTAAGAAATTTCAATGTTCATTTAACTTGAGGTCAAACGAATAAGGAAAAGAATTTTTTAAAAACCCAATCAAACTGACGATAACTGAACTAAAACATCTTTCATTATCATACACTGTACCTAAAATTTCATTCCACCTTACAGTATTTCATGCCCATTTGTTAGGCTTTTATAATATAATTCAGAATGCTCTTTTGGGGAAAATAGAACGTTTTCTACCTCATCAACAGGTAAAATAACACTCACGTGGCTTTGATTTTACAGAAAAAACACAAGACAATCGTCATTGTTATCGTAAGTACAATGTACCTATGTTCAATCGTTAGCTATGTCAAAACTAAGGCAACGTCCAATCTTTTATAGCAGTATTACCACGTAAAGCAATATTTTTAAAAAAAGCTTCACAAACAGTATTCTTTCTAACTTATTTCCCTTTTCTACGTACAGAATGGAGGAAAAGGGATAAGATACTCCGAGAATACATTATATTATGTAAATAAGTAATGTTGTGATTAATGTAGTACGTTTCCAGCAAAAAGGGGGCGCAACTGCCCCCGGTACTGGATCCTAACTCCTGGGTCACATCCCTGTGGAGTTCGGGAGATATCTACTTTTGGGGGGTTCAGTTTGGAGCCAGACAGTCTTTTTTCGGATTGACAGAAACGTCCCATAAAAATGGTGTTAAATTGAAAGGGAATATTCTGAATATCCTATTTCTAAGAGAAAGCTCCACAAAGTTTGTATCATTGTGAGCCAACACAATGCTAGCAAAGCAATACATTTTCTTGGTATTTTACTTGTTCTCAAAATGCTAATTTCATGACTAAACCTAAAAAAAAAAAGAAGAAATAAAAAAAAGACTTTTCAAGACAAAGCGACAAAGCCATTAAATTTGGAGAATACATGCACCATGCAATTTTGAATAAAATGAAGATAGCCATTTCTTTTATTTGAATTTTTAAAATGATTATTTTTACCCCGCCATTTTGACTGTTTTCACTATTTGCTATGCAAATTATTTAAAAGTCATGAAACAATAGTTATTTCATCATCTCAATAACAAAGTTGTGTTATTATGTTGAGAGTTGTTCACTGATTTTTAAAAAATTATGGTTTTAATTGATTAAGTGTTTTTGATTTTTAAAAAAAATTGTCCTCTCAGCTAGCCTGGTTTCAATCTAATTCACCATTTCAATGATTACATAACCGACAACGTTTAAAAACGGAATATTTTAAATCCTTAGACGGAATGCTGAAAGAATATGAGAAAAAAGACGTAAAAAATCAGTTACTTGGAGATTATTGGACTAAGAAATAAAGTGTGGCCTTAACACAAACTCTTCTATTCAGTTCTCTTGCAAGCGTTGTGCCTCTGTCAACCGAAGACGCAGTCACGCAAACTGTGAACCTCGAACTCCCCACAATGGATTATTATTAAGAGTTGAATGAATTTGTGTCCCGTTGGATGTTAACTCATAATAAAAACAATTTGATTAAAAAGCTCTCAACGTGAGAATCAAACGCACGTCTTCTGTCTGAGAAGGCTAAGCGCCGACCTCTACACCGCTGATACAAGTTATTGCCTACTTACTACCTCAATGTTTTAACTCAACACTCTTTCACTTTGCTTGCCATGTCTCCTTCTGCTGTTCATCTAAAAAGTATTGTATAGGTCTACCTTCCCTTTGAAAACTGAGATGTTGAAAGAGGATGTCTCCGAATGTTTTGCCCACCTCCGGTGGAATTAAGAGAAGAGGATGCAGAGCCTTGAAAACATCTCAAACAATCCAGGGCCAAGAAGGTTTGTTAGGTATTCGAACTAGGTCCAAAACCATCGTAGCCCTGGATGATGCCAAGTGAGGTTACATACAGTGCAACAGATCTATTTCAGTAAAATTCAAGTTTGATCCATTCCGGAATCTTATCTCATATCTATCCAGCTAAATTCTGGAGCACTCCCATCATAAAGGTCAAGTAATCTAATGAAACACAACCCCTTTCTCCACCACTCACTTTCTCCCTCAATAATATGAGTCAACTATCATAATGGTCCATAGGCGTGAGGTATTTCGTTCTATTCCATGTCTGCTTGCATTACAATGTTCCTGTTAAATTGATCGGCTGTTGCAGCCATAGACAGTGGCTCCTTCAATGGAACTGAAAACCCTGTAGGTCCCTGCCCGCCCCCCCCCCCCCACTCTCTCTCTGATCTCTCGGCCTGCCAGAAGAAATGATTACGTAACACCTTTCACAATTGCAAACTGTTGGTAGGTCTTGAAATATAAAAGGATCCGCTAAATTTTTATAGTTTCGTTTTTGGCAAGAGCTGAAGGAGTTCGAATGTAATTGCAAGCATTGTGTCTTTTGTTGGTATTGGTCAGTGGCATTGCACTAATTTTCTGCACACAAAACTACTCCTCTCTGATATGAAGTACATTAGGAAACGTTCAAGGGGGAGGGGGGGGGGGGTTAAATTGACGTTTTTCGGTCAATGTATGGTATCAGGACTTTTTACGTATTATAATACTCCAATCACTTGTAAATCTAAAAAGTGCTTACTCTTTGTGTCACAATCATCATCTTTCAGATTTCCTGTCTCAGAACTTTTATTTTGCCTATTATGTAACAAAATGTCGTTTTCTTTCTCAAAGAGAACATTTTTGAATTTTTTTCTCATCTATTTTTAAATTTTCTTTTTGATTCCAGTGAAATTTTCAGGGCTTGTTATTCATACCATAACTTAACTTTATACAGGTAAAAATCGATGCATTTATAAGTTAGTTACATGGATGATTATATAAACGAATTCAGAAGCATGAAGGGGAAGGTCAGTCATCCATTTCTAACCTTTTTTTTTTACTATGCAAGATATCCAAAATCCCAACTGTAGAAAAATTGTGTATTGAGTATATTTATCAAAGTACAAAATTGGAGCACATGTGGTTGGTAAATAAAAAATCTTTTTTCTGTTATGAAAGCTATTTATTTTCAATATGGCAGCCGTTACCATGGCAACCGTAGACTTACACAAAAACATTTAAGTAGCATTTTACATATGTTTTCCTGTTACACCTCCTTGCCATAAGGCTTTATCTAAAAAGACCGTAGTTACCAAGACAGGTTTATGAACCAGCCCCTCCCCTTAACTGTGCTTGAAAAATAGCAACTCTATATTAAAAAGGAAAAGAATTCAAGCATTATATTTTGATACTAGTTATGGCTTTCTTTTAAACATGTAAGGCTTTAGGCTTTCGACGCAAACAGACATTTTTCTGTCCATAACAAACTTGATAATATGATGGATCAACTGAGTACTCAATACTTCAATTATTGGAAAATTAATTCATGGAACTTCAGACTATCATGAACGTAGATCTGTTTATAATGGAAGATGCGAGTTCTCAACGCCATCGGCAATATTCTCGATCTTTCAGCCCAGCGTAATTATATAAAACAACGCCCTAATTGATTGGTTATTTTTCAATGGCTATCGGGTATTTTATACAAATATGAATCAATATTAACTTCCCAAGGGAAGACGATGTTAAAATGCGGGTGTGCATGCATGCTGATATTCAGTAACGCTTGGATGACTTCGTCAAATGATCTACTCAGGGGATGGGTTTTTCTGATGGCCAATAGATTTTAATTTGAGATACGTGGCATGAGCTGCAGTGTTGCGTTGTTTCATAACGAAATTATTGACTCCCTGGGCACTTTCTTCACTACATGGAGGGGGAGGGGGAGGGGTTAATGCGACAAGGAAATTCATTCAGAAACACAATACAAAATTCATTAAGTTTCCAAGTTTTTCATTGAGAAAAGAGTAAGATAAAGTAAAAAAAAAGAAAAAAAACCCAACTGACATTAATTATTACCGGAAGAAAAAGAGAGAATTTAAAAAAATAAATTGGGAAACTCTTCCTGAGTCGAAAGTTCTACAGCCTTCAACAGGAAAGCTTTGTAACGGATTTCAAATCACCCAACCATCAATGTAACACGATCGTGAGAGGGGTAGTAGAGATACAAACCAGGATACTTGAACTGATCACCTTGAAAACAACCACAGCGCAGCGAGTTATTTTTTTAAGCTCGTCAATCAAAAACAAGTTATGTCATGAGCATGCTCCTGCTGCTGCTGCTGTTGTTGTTGTTTATTTGTTTGTTTGTTGTTGTTGGTGTTGTTGTTGTTTGTTTGTTGTTGTTGTTGTTGCTATTTGTTATTGTTGTTGTTGTTGATTTTGTTCTTCTTGTTTTTGTTCTTGTTTTTCTTGTTCTACTTCTTTTTCTTGTTCTTGTTCCCGTTAAACACCTAAAGAGGCACAACGCAGAATATTCATAGTCTAAAGACGGAGTATTTAGTTGTCGGTTTGGACATTGAGCTGGCAGAAAAATATTCATACCAAAAAAAGTATTCCTGACTAAAAAACTGAATTTGAATTTTGAGCGTTTCCGTACCTGCGCAAACGGCTCCACATAACTGGCGAGGATGATCAGGCCATTGCAAACACTCATGGTAACTGTGCTTGCTTTTTGTAGTCAGTGACATTGTATTTGGTTGCTTTTACCTCGAATAATTCATATCTTTACTCTAGTATTTTGAAAAAGTCTGGGCAAGCTAAAAAATGGAGTAGACAATTTTGATTCTGTTCCAAAACAGGCTACTTCTAGCGTGCACGCCAACTGTAACTATTGACGCATTTAATGATTCAGTTCCTTCCTGTCTCACTGAATCTTTGATAGCTTTACAAGAAACGTACCTGTGTGTCTGTACATTAGGGAATACCAGTTTCCTCTCACGAAACGGGTTGGATGTTCTTACCCTGCATGTTGTCCCTGTTTCGTTAAGTGTGTTCACAGGCAAATAAATAAGGCATAACTATAGACTTCATTGCATTCGTGACATTTTTATTACCTTCTTTGAAGAATCCAGATGACCTGTTATTGTTATTTTTCTAAACCCAACCGGCTCTCTTGGTTGCTTCTCGTAGTGCACTGTTTCCATTCGATACTGGAGTACTCTTGCAAACAATGAGACATCGTGGGGAAACCACACGCTCGTCAAAATAATGAAATCAAAGAGACCGACATTTTTCGGCTTTTGGTTTTTTTTTGTAGTTGTTGTTTTCATCTTTTTAAAAATTTAAAAACTTTGTCTTAATTCTTTTTATGTTTATTTAAATACACATTTCTGTGTAGATTTTACTGAAACACTTAAATTAAAGGCACACAAATTGTGAATGCGCAGTTTTCAAGGTCACTCGAGCTTAGAAAGTCATCAAACTGTGGCAGCCATTTACTCGATCATTTTACCGCTTACACTAGGGGACCACCACCACATTCAATCGTACATTTTTCGACCTCTCTTCAAGATAGATGAATATTTTTTTAAAAAGCAAGACAAGTGAACAAACTTTGAGATGACACCAATAATTCCAGATTCCCGCCGGTTGACGAGCGCCTGATTCCACCGAGTTGTGACACCAATCACGCACGTTAGAGTAGAGAGCACCTTCCTCCAGAACTCCACGCTTGACCACGCGTGGATGCTGCTCGTCTGGTGCGAATTATTTGCAAGAATGGAACAGTAGTTTATACAATCATTCTTTTTCTTTTTTTTTTCTTCTTTTTTTGCTTCTTGCCAGCACTGACATTTTTTGAGTACGTAAAATCTTATTGAAGGCTTTAGTTAAAAATCCTATGGCATATCACTGGTTATCCCGTCTTTGCCAGACTCTCTTACTTTTTCATATTTTCAAAACCAGGTCATTTTTTTCTTCTGTCAAGTAGGGCACATCTTCAATGTCTGACTAGATTCCAGTAATGCAGTTAGTGTAGTCACTGAGTTTTGGTATAACTTTTAACAAAGAAGTTGGCCCATACATAGGTGTCTCCTCTCTGTCGGAGGTTACCTTGCCTGTTGCCTTTACAAATAATAGTGCAATATTATGAAACTCCTCACAAACAGAAACTAGAGACTCTCACAAGATTTCCTTAAGAAGCCAGAAACCCAACAAGTCTTCTTTTAAAAAACCCCCACAAAACCTCCTTAAGAAACCCAACAAGACTTCTTTAAGAAACCCCCACAAGTCTTCTTTAAGAACCCCACAAGACCTCTTTAAGAAACCCTACAAGACCTCTTTAAAAAAAACCCACAAGACCTCTTTAAAAAAAACCCCAATCTAGTGTTTTCAAGTCCAGAGAAGGGGCCAACCGGTTGTTCCCTGTTCTCATTGATATCACGAGTTCAAGGAAAACGTCTTCTTGTATGGTGAGGGATACTCTTGTTGCGTGTGAGGGTGCTGCATCCTGTTTAAACCATGCTTGCTGCATATCCACGTCCTTTTCCTCGGGGATGTTCTAATCGCATTCGAAAAAACCTGAAATCAGTCTCATTAACTGCCACAGTTAAGCCAGTCTTACCTTCAAAGAAAAGGAACCCGCTCTCATCTCACCGTTCACTGCACACCATGCTTTGACTCAGGGGAGTGAAGTGATCTTTCAGTCTCACTGTCGAATTTCGTTGAAGCCCACTGAATATTTGATCGTCAGATCTCTGCAGTGTTCAAGTAAAAGTGAACCTCGTCACTAAATCATATGGATTTGGCCCATTCTTCTTCCTCCCCCCTCTTTTTTCTAGCCAGTATCGCATCTAAAGCCTGACCTCCATGTCTTCCGGCAGCAGGGCTTGCTGCACTGGGACAACAAAGGTGATAAAAGATAGGTCTTTTCTTAAATTCCGCTGAAGCAAAGTCTTTGCGAGGGCTCTCGTGGCCTAGAGGTTAATGTGTTCGCCTCTCATTCGAAGGTCCCGGGTTCGAAACCGACGGAAAAATTATCTTCTTTAAAATTGTCTCTTATCATCTTCTTTCCTTCTCTCTTGCAATATTCTGTCGTCTGCTTTCGTCTCCACTTTCTTCTCCCACCCCCTCACCTCCTTTTCCCCCTGCACTGGGCTCCTAACTCTTTCTGCAGCCTTTCTACTACTACTCCTTGGCTCCTTCTTACTGCTTTGTCTTTCAGCTACATCCCTCATCTTCTAGTAGGAAAGACCTACACCTAGCCTTCTCGGAGAATGGCGAAAAATCTCGGACTTCCGTGTGCAAGTTGTGCTCGTTAAAGATTTCTTGATGGTTCAAAATCGATAGATTAGGCTTCTGCCGCCACCCGGGCAAAATTCAAAATTCCCTGCCAATTGAAAATGTTTAGTGTGTCCCGCGCGCTCATAATACTCATCTGACCTTATGCAGTTGCGAGCGCCGTAAAACACTTACCAGAAAAAATCTGTGCTAATACCAGCTCTTGAGATCGCCTGTGATACGACAAGAGAGGGGCATCGGTAGAAGAATCAACAACGAGCCTCTCGTTTTTTTGCATTTCGACGTTTCCTAAGCAAACGAGTAAAACAGCTGTATTTCTTTATCTGTTTTGTGTCTGTGTGTGTGTGTATGTGTGTGTGTGTTTGCGTGCGTGTGTGTGTATGCGTGTCTGCATCTTTGTGTGTATGTATGTGTGTGTATGGGTGTCTGTGTGTGTGTGTGTGTGTGTGTGTGCGTGTATGTGTGTGTGTGTGTGTGTGTGTGTGTGTGTGTGTGTGTGTGTGTGTGTGTGTCTGTGTTAATGTATATGTGTGTGTAGTGTGTGTGTTTGCGTGCGTGTGTGTGTTTTTGTGTGTATTTGTTTGTATGAGTGTGTCTCTGAGTGTTGGGAAAAGGGATGGGACGAGGAAATAAAAAATAAACAACAACAACCAAAAACATGTTTGCTTTTTTATTCCAAAGAAGTTTATTAATTTTTACAATTTAGTTGAAGACATCTCCCCATGTTTATGAATCCATACCTCTAAATTTGAAAATGGCCAACGGGTACAGCGCTTCCCGGAGTTTTAAGGTGGCGTACATGACGTAGAATCAGTGACGTAATCTTTAGAAAATGAAAATGAACAAGGCTTGTCAATGTCTAAAAGATATCCTGAACCTGGCACCCAAAATGTGCGCACAGAAATGTAACACAAGGTGCCAGATTTTAAGGCATATTTATAAACAACAGAATAAAATCTCTAAAAGTATTAACCCCAATAAAAATGTAGGCTTTGCGGAGTCATCCAGAAGACCTTAACGTAAGGTTCTGAAGACTATAATACTCAGTATCAAACCTTTAACAATCAATTAAAATATTACAATTAATTGTGCAAAGATTGGCCATTTCTGATTGATTATGTTTTTTTATCAACTGAATAAATTGAAAGTTACTCCAGTTTACAATCAACACAATAGTTATATATTCTAGATAATAAATGAACACGTGTACCATACATGAGGATACATAGTCAAAGAATATAACCAAACAAGATTAAACAGATGAAGAGGTTAATCAAAGATTGTACTGTTGTTGCCACACCGTTACCTTAGAATACAAAGTTCTATCTGACATTTTGGCCGTTTCGAGTTACTAAGACCATGAGGCCAGGAACCATTTTTTTCTATCTGCTTTGTCAAAATCGTAAGATTATTCGGATTTATCATTATAATTATTCAAAGAATTGCATTCGGAAAAAGCTTGACAATGTTGTGAAACTCAAAATATTTGACGTCAAATTTCTTAAATCTAGATACTGATCAGATAGTACTTTGTAATTCTAAGGTAGTGACATGACGACATTGCTACTCTAGCATGTCAAGAGTAGCATTTTCATCAAAAGTACGTCATATTGGGAAATGTGAACATGGTTCTTTTATTTCACACTTTTTAGGCTTCTGGGCACCGAAGGACTAAGACAGGCAAGCTGAGAGAATTGAGAGTTTTGCGTCTGGGTTATACGTGGCTAAATATTTTTAAAATACTTTATAATTTTATTTCAACATTTTGGTTCCAATTTTTTTTCTAACGGGAAACTTGTACTTGCTGCAAGGAAGGTATTATTAGACTCATATCGCGATCTTATTACAACGCTCTTTTGTACGCGCTTCAATTTCATGCTTTTATGCAAATCTCTTCGAAAGCCCTGAATCCCAGTCTCAGAAAAAGGGATTTAGTAGAAAATAAAACTGAAATTTTTCAGAAACGGGCATTGATAACCATAGTCGTTAAAGGATCAAAGGGAAGATTTTTCAGCAGCCTTGATAGCCATGACTTCCAAGCGTTGGGAATAGGAGATCGTATAACACAGAACTCAGCCCACGACGAACTGGAAATAGTACCAATGTATCAATAGGGGTTGGCTACGGTGGTTCCGACATTTGGACACTTCGAATGAGGCAAGGTGTTAAATCGTCGTTCAACATATTATTCCATGTCCCGTTTTCCAAAGCAAGCCAAAATATTCCAAATGAATTTGTATACGTTCTTGCAATTTACATAAATCTACATAATATTATGTTGAAGTCGTTAACAAGAATCTACACAGAAAGTTACGCTAAGAAAAATGTTTTGTAATATGGCCAGTACTGAAAATCTTCATTGAAATCTAATCAGAAGAAATCAGGATTTAAAACGAACGAAAAAACAACAACAAAAAACAACAACAAAAAACAAACAAAAAAACCAACAACCTCAAACAAGTGAAAAAAATCCCAACAAACAACCCTCGAACCCTTCCCCCCACCTAAAAATGTGACAAACAAACCCTCCCCTATAAAAAAAACCCAACCAACCCCCCCCTAAAAAACAAACAAACAAGCAATCAAACAAACAAACCAAACAACAACTACAGCTGCTCTCCATTGATGGGTCCATCACAGCACACTCGTTACTCATTTATTTCTCTGGCTGTAAAGCAGGCATTGATCAATAAAATGAGTGGGCAGGGCAGTCATCAACTACACTGTCCTTCTCGTAGTGTGGGATCCGCTATAAAAAGGTAACAAGGCCGTATATCCGTCTCTTAACAACAAAGTGAAGTTGATGGAATGGAAATGTTTGAAATATGACACTGATCAACAAAGATTTTGCCACTGGGCAACCAACAATAATATGCTTACTTCATGTTTTCAAGTACACTGATTTCAAATCCGACAACCTTCTTTTTCTACCTCGTCCGGCATTTAGTTATTGGACATTCATGCTTTTGTTTATTTATATATATATACTGTTTTACATGCAGTTTGGGATGACGGGGGATTACTGTCTGTTAGTTTGTTTGGCGCTACTCAGAAAACGTAATGACCAAAGACTTAATCAAGCGATACGGAATTGGGGTTTATTTTCTTTTCTTATTGATGTGTTTATGTTAGTGTTGAATAAGAAACAAAGGTTAGTATCCTGAATAATATTAAACCTTGACGCGTTAGTTCAAATGGAACTGTAGATCTGTAATCAACAACCAAACTTCATTTAGAAGCATACAGTATTATGTTAGATGTAAAAAAAAAATGAAATTTGTCTACCAGTGTTATCTTCTAGTTCCAGGAATGTTTTTAAAAACTATAACATACATTTATGGTAATATTTACAGTTGACATTATTACTTAAGTTCAACGAACAACACGGCACAAGAAAAATACTTTGACGAAATTAAATATAACATTTCAAGCAGTTTAATAATAATATCAGCTGAGCATAAGAGACACGTAGTTATAGCCTGTACAGGCTGGGAACTCCAGTCGCCGAGTGGTTGATGAGCTCAGACTCACCATGATGAATGTCAAGCGTTTGTCGGTGACACAGCGATAAGGTGGGTTGTCAGTGGGGCGGGTCCTTGAGCAAAACACAATAACCGTAAGCCAAAAACAGGTCGCTGCACAGGGGCGAACAATAATTGTGTGTGGATTCTTTATGTTTGTGATAGTTTGTGTCATTCCTGCATTTTGGTACAAATGTATTTGTGGATAAGAAGAATATTATGTTGCTGTGTATAACATGATTTTATTTTCAAACAAAATGGCCACAAGAGCACACACAAACACACATACGAACATACACCACTCTCTGTCTCTCTGTCTTTTTATCTCCCTCTCTGTCTCTGTCTCTTTGTCTCTGTCTCTTTGTCTCTGTCTCTGTCTCTCTGTCTCTCTGTCTCTGTCTCTGTCTCTCTCTCTGTCTCTCTCTCTCTCTCTCTCTCTCTCTCTCTCTCTCTCTTTCACACATACAAAAGCGCACGTAAACACACAATAACTGCATTGTTACTTGCAAGTTGAATTATTCGGGGACCAAATAGAATTCACTCATTGAAACAAAATTAGAACCTTGCAGAAATAATTTTATCAACCAATCGTTTCTTATAATTTACAATCCAACTCGCTCGTATAATGTGCCAGATCAGGAGTGTAGCCCTGCTTTGCACCCAACATGCGTATCCCTCGGTGACATGACTTTCAGGGTTTGAAACAAAAGAACGATTATTCACCAACATGAATTAAAACAAGCTTAAAATGAATCTTCTTTGAAGACAAGTCAAGTTATGCAAATGCATTATAAGTATCAGCACCTTTTCCTAACAACTACAAGACTTAAAAAAACAACAACAGCGACATACTACGTTGAATAAGAAAAACTTTCTTTTAAATCATCATATCACGCCACTCCCGAGTAAACAAACAAATGGGTCCAAGACCGAATTCATAGTTCAGAACAAACTCTTCTTTTGCTTCGAAGAACAAAGAAATACATTTGTTTCTTAGATGCTTTGACTGAAGAGACATGGTTTCGTATTAGATTACGTGTGCTACTGATCTCAGCCATCTCAACGATAATGATTTCTAACTTTCAAAAAAGAAAAAAAGAAAAAAAGAAAAGGAACCTGAGTTACCAGGCTCAAGAAAACGATTCCTCTCTACAAATTTTAATATTCAAAAGTATGCAATCAACAAAAGTTAACATACACGGCGCAGGCAAAGGGCACCGAACCATTTTATTCCATGTAGGTTTGGATTTCCAGAACGCACCTTAGTATATGCATGGAGCAGTTTTGTTTCCTAAAGCCTGAACGTTTTATGTTTCGTGATTACCAACGACATCATAAAATGTGTACAAGTAGTTTTGAATATATATGTTTTATTTTTCCCTTCAAGTGAAGTATTCTCGGGGAGTTTCCGAAACTAGTAAAAATCAAAATGTCAAAGTCTCCAGTCCAACCTGTTATGGGAGAAAATTGATTCGTATGTGTCTATTCCTGCATAGACTTCAGAACGTTTCAAGGGCCGAAAAAAAGAAATTTAGTCAAACGGACAAAACAACTGACACCATGCTGTATGCTCCCCTCCCCGCCACTCCAATACAAAAAGAGACAAAAGAATTAGAGAGAGTATAAAGTATTCCACGTGCTTTGGAGACAAAAGGCTCGACAGCCTTAATCATCAACATGATATCATTCTTTTTCAAAACAAGGCATGAAACAACATTTTGAACAACAGTAAAAGCAACGACAAACATTGAAAAAACAACAATAACAAAAGTTCACAAAAATAGCCACCCCCCCCCAACAAATCCCCTCCCCCACCAAAAAAAAAAAAAAAAAAACGAAAAGAAAAAATCTACCCACCCAAAATGAACGTACAGAAATGCGCCAGTGTATTATAGTTACAATACAATACAATATAATATTCCGAACAGTGAGATTGAATTACCATTCACATGAAAAAGTGTTCGAAAACAAAATTATTAATATGTACTCAGATGCAAATAACAATTCCGAATTGAGCATATTATTGTTCTTGAAAACAAGGTAACATCATAATTATATTTCATAGGGTTAAGACATATCATGTTTAGGCAAAGTATGAGATACCAGAAAAAAAATCCTACATTCGTTTGGAGGAAAGCGAAAAAGAAGTAACCAGATAAAATTATTCACAACATAAACTGTTTTTCACTTGTTCCACCTGTTCTATGGGTATTATTATGCCATCTCAGAGCTTATACTTTTATGGGAAAGAGCGTTATATGTACGCAAGTTATAATGATAATAATAATAATAATAATAATAATAATAATAATAATAATAGTAATAATAGTAATAATAGTACAAAATAATAAAAGAAATAGTAATGCTGATAATAATAATAATGATAATAATAATAATAATAATAATAATAATAATAATAATAATAATAATAATAATAATAATAATAATAATAATAATAATAATAATAATAATAGTCGAGTTGTGGGCGATACTCTGAAGACTTTATAATGAAAAGTCCAAAGAAGGGACAATACAATGTTCTTCGACTTCACTGACTATAGCGTATTTCAATAAAACCTACGAAAACAGGTTTTATTCGAGGGGTCAATGAAAATGCTCTTATGTTTGATTAAGAACAAATAGAAATTGTTAAAGCTCTTAGACAAAAAAAGAGGGGCGATACAAGTTGAGTGAGAAAAGAACATGTTTTATCAATTTTCGATTTCATTGCTTAAATTCACAAATGTGCGATCTGAAGTATTTTGTGCTTGACAAACAATGTCTTCACAAAGAAGCAGGTCTACCTTGACTTCCTTTGGGGCACGTCGGCATTTGAGTAAAGGCTTTTCTGAATTTACGAGCACTTAGAAAGTACAAATAAAAATTCACAGCGTGAGTGGAGTCACAAAGTACAAATGCTATTTGCTGGCAAAGGTATTTTATGTCGTATTCCTCAGTGTAGGGCTTCACTTCCCAATAATGATCAGTCACGACGAAGGCGCAGATGGGGAAAAGAAGAACGACAAATACGAAAGTAGAAGTGAACAACATCAGCAGAATCTGACGTTGGATAGAAACATCGCAACATCTCGGTCGGAACGAATCACTACTAATACACTGTAGTGCTCTCCGAATTCGGAAGGAGTTCCGGATTGCTTTACCAATAAGGATGTTACTTAGAGCGAGTATTATGAAAGGAATGAAAGCGTAAAGAGACGTGTTCACCCACGTCATTAAGTGGGGCATGTGGGAATTCTGTAAAGACTCGCAGTTGTCAGCTTTTTCGTTGTAATAAACAATAGGTATTATCGGGGCGTACGCTGCACCAATGCCCAGACCTACAGAGATTATGATCATGACAGACCTTTTGCATGTGAGAAATTTCTGCACTCTCAGTGGGTAACGAACAGCCAGCAACCTTTCTATCGCCATCAGGACCAACACCCAGTTGGCAAATGTTGAGGAGTAGTTTCCCATAAATTTCAAGAATTTACATCCTGGGGTGCCTAATGCTGCTCCACTTCCGAGGATCTGATAAAACATGATCTTGATCGCAAGTGACAGAGTATCCATGACAGCAAGTAGCACCACGTAGAGCGTAAATGAACCAAGGTGACGCATTCTTACTATAGTCACAATCGTCGCCAGATTTCCAGGAAATCCAAACGCTAGAATAACCCACAAATAATACTTGTTGATGGTCATGGCTAAATCCATGATTCGTGAGTTCTCCATATAAATGTAGGTGATATTGCTGACATTATACGGGGTGGTAGTTACCTCATTCATTTTGGAAATCTTGAGCCAAAATCGAACAGAAAGTTACGTGTCCTGAGAGAACTAATACTAAGCGTCACTTTATCACTTTATTGATATTGACACCACTGTTTCACGATTTGTGCCAAAGCGTTTAAAAATACACACAAGTACCCATTTCAGAAGCAAGAGATATTTTGCTTCCAAAATTAACCATGGAAGAAGGAATTCAGATAATTGTGGTAGAACTCGATCTCGACGAAGAATGTAAAGGATGGTAGTCTAGGGTTTTCCCTCGTTCTTTCTCCTGTGTCGTGACAAGGTATCTGAGGAAGCAGGAAACAAAAAGTAAGATATCTAACCTCAAAGACTTTTCTAATTCAGGATGATAATCATTGAATAGTAAAAGGATAGATTAGCTCCGTTCTGACCGATGTAAAAAATCTGAATGTGTACATGTTGAAGAAATTGAGCACTTAATGTATCAAAGATATGTGACGAGTAAATGAATGTGAAGAAAACAGAATGCATGGGTGGTATCTAAAAAAGTAGCAAATGCGTATTGCAATCTCATAAGCCAACCGAAAAGATCAAACAAGTTCAACAGTTGAAATATCTAGAACTAGGATACATAATAGCTTCTTTTGCCAGATGTTCCATAGGAATAAAACGAAGAATTGAAATGGTTAAGGACAGTTTCAATAAAATGAGTTAAGTTGAGAAAAACAGAAACATCCCAATGTCTACCAAAATGTTCTGAAACACTATGTATGGTCAACCTTCCTATATGGCTGTGAATGCTGGACAGTCACTAAAGACAGTGAAAATAAAACAGAAGCAACAGAGATGGGTTTTTGTTTTAGGAGACTGCTGAGAAAATCTTGGAAGGAAAAGAAATCAAATGAGGTAGTACTTGAAGAAGTTAACGAGGGATACTCGTGGATAAAAATAATCAGGAAAAGACAAATGCAATTTTGGGACACCTGAATAGACATAAAGATCTTGAACATCTAGTTCTCACTGGCAACACTGAAGGCAAACGAGGCAGGGGTAGGCCCAGAGCAACCTACTTGGAGAACTAAAAAGATGGGTAAGGAGGAAAGATCAAGGTAATGTAGCGTTTTTAAGAGAATTAGAGCAAAGGAATGAATGTAGAGCCATGATCGCCGACGTCAGTCGCAGATGATGATAATGATCTATATAAAAGTTAATCTTTCTAATACACTAAATATTCACACCTTTTAAAAAAATATCGAATATTGTGTTAAATGTCCTCTTAGTCTTTCTACCGAATACAGATTAGAGAAATACTGCAAAGAAGAGGTGACACCTCCATAGTAAAACGTGTAGAGAAACGGATCTGAAGTTCGCACTCCCTGGCCTGCCGTCTTTTTTTTAGGAGTTTAGGGGGAAGGGTGCTTTCCCGGAATTTTTGGTTGCAGCTCTACAGTTCAACTTACATCAGTGTGAGACGGCACTGGCAGCTATATACTATTAACATAATGATATAAAAGAAGCGCTTATAATTTGACGTTTTCAACCAGCTTTAAAAAATCCCCCCCCCCCTCGAAAAAACAACCCCATTCCACAAATTAAGCTTAATTAAGAAACAGTCTCTAAAGTACTGTTTTTGACATGTTATTGCTGTGAAGTCAGAAAAAAAAGAATTGAATTGCTACTCTACGTCTTGTAATATGTACGCTTCTTTTTCTTAGCAAATAAGCACCCAATAACACGTCTACATTTAATTTGGTTTCGTACTAGTGCATAGTAATGGGTACCTGACTTCGACTTGGGAAGTACAGGCGGCGTGGAAAGGAACTGACCAACCTACCACAATGCCGAAGGCCCAAGAAGTTATCTCACTAAAAAGGCAATCCCCAATGTCCGGATCACATGCGGGAACAACTTTTACTAGTTCATAACTTACTTGCATTTTCCCTCGTTGTATACTAGTTGTTATGGAAAAAAGATACGCAAGACTCGGAAACAACTGTTTTGTATAAAATCATATTTCTTGTTTAGCCATGGTGACAGGTGACAAGTGACAGGTGACCTATTTGTCCATCTTTTTGTTCAGTACAAAGGGAGCTATAATTTACCATTCGACCGTGACATCACATTTTTCACAATATGACGTAGGAATATCCATAGCAAATTTTTTAATAAACTTTACGGATCAACAACGACACACACACACACGTACACACACACACACACACACACACACACACACACACACACACACACACACA
>NW_004797349.1:804103-807144 GCF_000002075.1 Aplysia californica
TGTATCACTCATCCGCCAAAAATCAGTCTAAAAAATCAGAGGCAAGATTTATTCCAGACGTCAAAGCATCCGTAACTGCTCAAAAACATCAATCCTCTTGATGATTGCTTTTGTAAAGGGTTGCATCTATTCCATTTGGGGGATTAAAAAAAAGCTTAACAACCAAAGTTGCCATGGCAACCGAAAACCCCCCGCTGTAAATCGATTCCAATCATATTTCTTCGAGAGACTAAGAGAAAGACGAGAGGTAAACAATTACAAAAACTGTCTTTTATTTCCACCTCCAGACCCAACCAACAAGATCCTTCTCCTCTTTAGTATAAAAAATGTGTGTGTGTTTGTGCGTGTGCGTGTCTGTCTGTGTCTGCGTGTGTATGTGCATGTGTTTGTGTGTGCGTGCACGCACCTGTTTGAGGAAGTTAGCCTCACGCAATTTGTGTGTATGTTGTGTCCAAAACACAAAAGAAAGGAAAGAGTGCCCAGTTCTCTTTCAGCGAAAGTGGAGATTGGGGGGGGGGGGGGTCAGTGATACATCAATCATCCTTTGTTTAAATACGATGATTATATGCCACGCTTGTCAATTGTTTACAGGTTTTAGTTTCTTCATTTACCTGAATAGAAATGGTAACACCATTGCAATGAATGGTGCTGCCTGAGTATTGTTTCAAGTCTTTTACCTTGTAATGCTGATGACCTATATGATCACACAGTAAAGGTATTGTACAGTTTATTGTAAAGCTTTAAGAAACGCAATAAACTCACAGCCGGAATACGCATACCAAAAAAGGGAAAGTTATGTTTTCAACAAGTTTTAGCCCCAGGATAATGAAGTATGCTAAAAGATTTCACTATGACATTCTAGGACTAGCGCATCGCTCTGGCCTATGCAGTAATGATAAAATCAAGCGCCAGATCTGGTGCAGACATCATCGATCAAGGTCCACCATTCATCTTACTGCTCGCATGCTCTCAAAAACCGTTATCATCCTGTCTCTTCCAGTTTTCTATCAGTTAAAACTTTCAAAAACATGTTGTTCTCTGTATTTGGCTCCACTTTACCAGTGAGCACAAAAATTTCCAAGCCTGAATGTCGACTCAATTGTCCGAGATACTGTGATTGTTTTTTCGTAATTGTGTTTATTAGTGAGCGGCCCTGAGGGGTTTCTTGAGCCACTACCTCGTTTTATTTCTTTTCTATCCAAGAAAGTTTCAATAGAAGCCCAAAGAAACCACGTTTATTTTCACTTTTTTGGGGGGGGTGATTGTCTAGCATTCACACCCATATAGAAGGGCTAACCACACATATATTTCTATAACGATTTTTAAAAATTTGTCATTGAGATGCTTCTATTTTTCAGGAAAGGATTCATTTTATTGAACTGTTTTCATCCATTGAAAAATTCTTCGTTTCATTTCTGTGGCACATTTAGATTTGACATGGGATGAGAGTTGTCTTTTTAAAAGGTCGCATTACCATTTTTTATATAACGCTGGAACTTCTTTTTTGGTTTCGGTCGGGAGTAGGGCATTTTGTGCGTTCCTTCTCAAAACGATCGATTTACCAAGTCCTAAAGGAGAAACATTCAAAGTGATAACTATTTATAATTCAAAAGTCGTGGTTAATGTATCTTAGTAAGAAATCTAACCAAGAATTGCAATCAAGTGCTTCAAATTGTATAATACTAATTTTAAAAAATCAGTATCTCTTTCAAATGGCATTGCTTTCTCAATTTTTCTATTTTTTCTTTTCTTTTCGTCTTTCTTTTCCTTTCTTCTTTCTTAACAACAATGTCAGATATCAACCAATAATTGGTCTAAATGTTTAAGCTCACGTTCTCTAATGTACATTGCATGAGACTTGTTAATAGATCCAGTTTTATTTTTGTTGTGAGAAAGGTAAACTGACTGTTAAGTGTTTTATTGAGACGGGTTTGTGACCACATTCAGAAGCTTGATTAACGCAACATTCTCCCTGACACCCCCCCCCCCCCCCCACAATAATCTGTATTTCCAATCATTTCTATGGCGCCGTAAAGCTGCCAGCCATTTCCATTTTGGTAAAACCTATTTCAACGAGCTATTTTGGGGCTCACGAACTTTGAACGTGATTAATAGGACGCATGGGCAGAACAGATGTCAGTCCTCTTTTGGGCTTGAACGAGACTCAAGTGGCACCATATGTTCACATGGCAGTGTTTCTTTGTCGATACGATGATCAGAAACGATTCTGCGTCCAGCGTGGACACAAATTGAAACTATAAGGATTTGTTTTGAACCGGACTCTCAGGCTCAGTAGAATACAATATTCCAACACAAAGACATATGATACTTAGAAAAGTAATAGACTTCCCAATATTGAAATCAAACTCACGCATTTAGTATTCAATTCTGATCACTGATGATAATGGTTGACGGGATAAAGGAACATTCACCACAAAAGAAAAGCGTAGAAAGGAAGTTTCAATTGATGCCAAAATGCTTCTTTGATAACTCAACAGGTATATAAAATAATAAGCAAGAAAAATAAAGTGATAACTGGTGATCTTGGCACTGAGTTTAAATGTCAAGAGCGTAAATAAAGTAATGATTTTTGAAATTTGAAGTTATATACAGAAGGTGCAACTTAGATGGTTTGAATACAATAAATATGGATATTAACTTTTTTATAACAATCTACCCTTATCTCCGTGAACAATCCCTCCAAATTACACAGTTTTCTGTCGATATTCTGCTGAAAACACATCCTATTAGTAGATCTAAATTAAATATTGTATCTGTTTTCTGCAAGGAAATGTCTATGTTTTCTTAAAATAGACATACGTAGTTTACAGAAAACATGTAGTAAATATAATGCAAAACACATTTGAAATGTTTCATTGGAACAATCAAAACCAACAAAAAAAAAACACCACCACCAATAACACCAACATCGAGAAGAAAAAACCCCCCAGAAACAACATCAAGAAGAAGAAGAAGAAGAAGCTGAAGAAGAAGAAGAAGCTGAAGAAGAAGAAGAAGCTGAAGAAGAAGAAGAAGAAGAA
>NW_004797349.1:807688-809006 GCF_000002075.1 Aplysia californica
TCTCTCTCTCTCTCTCTCTCTCTCTCTCTCTCTCTCTCTCTCTCTCTCTCTTTCTCTCTCTCTCTTTCTGTGAATCTCTCTCTTTGTGTGTGTGTCTCTCTCTCTTTCTCTGTCTCTCTCTCCCCCTCTGTCTCTCGTTCTGTCTCTCTGTCTCTCTGTCTCCCTGTCTCTCCCTCTCTCTCTCTCTGGAAATCTAAGCTGCAGTTTTCCAAGTTTCGTGGCTAAGTTTAACCCCATTACACACAATTAGGTCATGACGAAGGCAGTTTCCATGACAACCTACGAAGGACCGACACGCTCTCAGTAATGAGCTATCTGCATATTCATGAGAGTAAGAAGGAAAAGGAGGTGACACAAAAACAAAAAGGACACAGCTGAAGCTATACCGTGGTAAAAAGGTTTTATGACTTGAGACGTAATTAGCTGTTCAAAAGAGAGAATCCCGAGTGTCACGATAACCCCTTCCTGCTCTGCCCATACCCCAACTCTCATCTTTTCCACCCGTGAGAAATTGGGTTAGAGTTTATGGCGATTCGGAACGAAATCAGCCACGTGAGTACAATTTATACGATAGAAGCATACCTTTGCAACATTTCGTTGGTTCACCAAATAATATCATTCAAGACGATGCCACTTTAAATCCACAACCGACTTCTGTGGTTTAGCGGTTAGACGCCTCGTTGTCGCACACAAGATACCCGATTTGATTCCCGAGTGAAGTGAGCATTTTATTGAGTATCTCGGTCCTAAAATGATCTAAATTGCGTTGATGGTGGCGTAAAACACCTAGATCTACATTAAAAGAAAACACGTCTACAGACTCGCATCAGAAGCAACCAGCAGGTGTTGAGTAAAACTAAATCTCAGTTTGAGAGGGACGGGGCAAAGTGTAAGAAATGACCAGGAAATAAAAACGCAGCTACATCTTCACCTCATAATCTTAAAAACTCATACAATGACCAGACCCAGTGTATAACAAGTGCGTATTGCACTTTCGATTTGTTGGGGATAGTATTTTTGTAAAACCTCATTTTAAGAGATTACAGTTTTTATTCAAGATCAGATTTTAAAATTCAATCCTGACGTAAAAGGGTAACGGGAGTAAAGTGCCTTGAGAACTCACAAAATAAGGAGAGTGGTTTGCACCAATCACCGGCGTCTGTAGTGTCAAGGTTAGGCGCTTCGCCTTCGCACACTGGAGACGGAAGTTCGATTCTCTAGCGGGAAGAAAATGAGTTGTCCTATCTTGGTCTTTCTGCCGGGATATTGTATCCCTCTCAGTCAGGATTGGTCCTGATCGGCAGGATTGAAAGCCCGC
>NW_004797349.1:809987-811291 GCF_000002075.1 Aplysia californica
CCTTTATTCTGCACCCGTAACTGTTTAGTTGATGGAATAAAGTTTAAATGAGAAATTATGGAACAAATCAATGTAAGGTGTCTCATTAACTCAAACCCAGACACATTTTAAAGAAAATAATGGCTTTATTGTAATTTATTATAAAGACCAATGCAGAAATGCAGTAGACGAAACAGACGGGCAGTTCTTTAAACCCCTGATCTTTCAAATTTTTTAACGTTTTTTTTTTCTTTGTACACTGAATTTCTAAAAGCAAAGTTGTATTTCAGATACAGCCACATACTTTGATATTTAAAAAATCGTTAATTATTCATATTATTTTTTTTTTAATGAAGCGAAATTCGCTGTTAACATCATTATCATTGTAAATGTACAGAGTAAAAAAAAAGATTGATAACACTCGATAAATAATGTTTAAGTGCTAAAACGGTCACAGTTTCTCTGTGTAGGTTTTTCTAGGAAAAACAAGGGGGAAAAAACCTAAAACAATTTTTGATAATGGTGTATATAATAAAAAGTAAAGGTTAACAAACCAGTCCTTTAAGTTTCCAGTTGACTCTTTGACTCAGTGTCCGCTAGTTTGGAAGGTTAATTATGTCTCAATGCAAGCTAGTTAAAGACTCTGTGGTGAAAGTGAAACCACACATACACACATTATAATCAGTGGTTCTGAAATAACAGCTGCATAGACCTGTACTGTTTCCACATGGGTACATCAAAGATCTTTTTAGAATACACATTCTCCTCCTCATCTTCTTTCCTTCCATCCATCCTCCTTCCCTCCTTCTCTCCTCCTCCTCATCATCATCATCGTCATCTTCAATATCATCATAAATTATTATTACCATCATCACCCCATCTTCGTAATTTGCAGCAACATCGCTAGAAAATTTAAGACCTGCTTTGAAAACTAAGATTTGTAACAGCACGATGGTCCCATCATGTGAACTTTTATTACTGATATTAAAATATTTTGAGTATTGTTCTTTTTTTTAGCTGTCTCCTTGTCTTTACATCTCCCTTTCTGTCTCCTCCCTATCTCCCCCCCCTCCTAGTATTTCTTTTTCTTTATCTATCTCTATCTCTTGCTCTCTCTCTCTCTCTCTCTCTCTCTCTCTCTCTCTCTCTCTCTCTAATTCTCTCAACCTATTTCACTCTGTTTCTCTGCCTCAGTCTTTATCTGTCTGTCTGTGTGTCTGTCTGTCTATCCGACTGTCTATTCGTCTGGCATTGTGTCGGTCTATCTTACAAATACACACAAACAAACACAGTCATTCACTTCCCTCTCCCCACTCTCTCTCTCT
>NW_004797349.1:818145-849704 GCF_000002075.1 Aplysia californica
ACACAGATACACAGACAGAGACAGAGACAGACTGCATGTGGAGTGAAGCAGAAAGAAGGCTGCCAGGTCCAGACTGCTCAAACACTCGTCTCCTTTTACCGGGGGGAAATTTGTTCTAAGTACGTCTGACGTTTTGAAAGATGTAATCACTTTGTTGAAAAGGCTTACCTCATAAACGTCTGGGTGAACAAGGAAAAAAGTGAGCTCTTTGGAAACACGCCGTTAACGAGCTTGAACCCGGTACCCAAGACCCTCTCTTTCGGTTATTGATCTCTAATCAAATCCCAAATACCCCGAAGGCGATATACTGATGATCAAACAATAGCAGCAACCATTTCAGCCAGTACTCCCACCGAAGTTCACCCTAAGGCAGTAAGACATTTGGTACTTTTCCATTATTATGATTTCGCTCGCCCATCGGGTTTGCGAATGAACAACATCGTTTTTAAAGATACGTCAATTTTTAAAAAATCGGTGTTTTGGGATAAGAAACGGAAAAGGGGGGGGGGGGGGGGGTGAGGCGGAGTATGTCTGTCAGTTATTTTCATTTTCCCCTTTTCGATGATTTTTGTGTGTCAGTACATCTCGCTTTTTGCCCCCTCTCTTTTTTTTACCTACCCCTGGGGTAAAGAAAAGCAAACACAACACCAACTAGCTCGGCAGTGCACTCTGTTCATTAATAGTTTTATTGATGAAGGAAGAAAACGTAAGAGCAAAACAAGATAGTCATAAAATCAACTTCCCTGAACGTATCGAACGAAAAGTCGTACGGCCCCACGTCGTCACGTGATGCTCCACGCTGACCGGAAAAAACTCACAGCTCCGGCCATCAATAATTAATGAAGGACAAGATTCTTTCTCGCACTGACATGTATAAATTGCTAATGTAGCCTTGAGTCTTTTAACGAGACATGCAATATCTTCATAATGATTTTGATGTTGTCTTTCTAAGGTCTATTAGATCTACTTTAAACAGGTTCAGACTATAACGAGAATGGTGTCGCTTTAAATAGAACACAAGTGCATAGACAGCTGCAGCGCACACTAAGACTCATGGATGCCCCTTGGAAAAGCTTTATCTTATCTTACCTTATCTTATCTTACCTTATCTTATTATATTACCTTATCTTACGAGCGTACCTTATCGTATCTATCTTTGACTTACTCTCAAAATAGCATCTACCCTGCAAGCTCATAACAATCTAATCCAATTGGGAAATGCCGAGTTACAGCGTTGCATTTTTTTATTAAAAAATTTCTGTACCTATTCTCTTGAAGTAATTATGGTCTAGAATGCCGCCAGTACTAAAATTTTAAATTATATAAAAGGGCGTCGGATGCACAAGGTGACACCATCCAAATTACGGCCTGACAGACGAACTTGGTATGATTTGTCATTACATTTAACGTTCCTTTCAATATTTGAAGTTTATTCAAGAGCCAGGTGGGTGGTTGGCAGTGTGATATTGAGTAGTTTGTTCATTTTAAAAAAATCAAACATCTATTATAGACCTTTCTATCCTTCTTTTCTCTTTGTGTTACTCTCTTCTAGTAAAACCTCTAATCTTAGGCACTTTATAATCTATTTGTACTACAAGTACCAGGAAACAATTACAACAACTCAATTAAGAAAGGTTTTAAAGCCCCTCTACGAGAGAATTGGGGCAGATGAGCGGACAGCCGGAAAACTCATCAAACAACTCAATACGAAAGTAATGTCTAAAGAAGGATTCGATAAAGGATCATCTACAGCGTAGCCAAGATACACAATTTATGCTCCCCCCTTCCCCTTTTTTTCCTTTTCGACTGCTCATTGTAAGACTCCGCCAAACGCCACTTTTCCAAATAGCGTACAGCTACAAATCTATAGTACGTTACAATCTCTTTGGTGCAATGGTTTCACTTTCCTCTGTTATTTGTAATTATTTCTGTTTCTGATTATCTATTTTTGTTATTGGTCAGTTAACGTAGAGTCCTGGAAATCTTGGAATAAATCCCCCAAATGCCCTGTAGAGTGGCGCCCGGTTTCAAAGTGACCTTTGAGAGTCCAGTTGTAAACTGGAGCACCCAAGATTGCATGACACACGAGCAAACTTTTGTACCATAAGAGGGATATTTCGTTTCCTATCCCTCTTGAACGTCACCCGTATTTACTCGCACATAGAGTGTCTTTCCTGAAAGCTGCTGGCTACCTTAGCCCAACAGATTACGACTATTACAAGTTCCTTGAAACCCAATTTGGAGAAGTCGTTACCAATACTTGATGAATCATTTTTAGGGTTTGTCTTTTATGTCAAAATATATCATCCTGCTTTTGTACATATCAATTAATAATCAAAAGTGAAACGGAAAATAATAGAGATGTGTTTCCGTCTCTGCTCCGGTTAGCCAATTGTTGAGGAGTTGCTGAACCCATTAATAAAGAATGATATAGCTTCACTGTTCATCTAGTTTACGGCTTTGCATCTGAAGAAAGTCTAACCGTTTCAGGAATACAGATTTGTTAGAGTTGTAATAAACTACTTGTTACCGACGTACACGTGGCCTTAATGATCATTATTTACCCGAATCAAATAAATACAACACAACAATGTATAAAGCTTGAGTACTCGCACGTGTTGCTATGGGTTCTGTGTTTTTAATTAAACCCTAGTTAGTGCCTATTTTCTCTCCCATTCAGGGGGAGTGATGGAATAGTTGATAATAACAATACTTATAATGATACTTATACCATAACTAACACTAATTAATAAAGATTGCATTTACCTCTATTATTACCCTAGCGACCACCAAAACACCCAGACACTCTCTCGACCTCCTCGGCAGCATACAGTGAAAGCAGCCGATGAGCTCTCAAACACTAACAAACGGACACACTCTTCCCATATTCAAATTCAAAAGCTGGATACCCATTCTCGCTTAGAGGGGAAGTGAGGATGATTCGTGTAAAATGCCTTTCCCGAGGACACAAATTCGGGCTCTGACGGGGTTTGTACACATGTCTTTTCGGTTAAAGGCCCTGTCAACCTAACTATGAGATCATCGTTGTTTCCAAGCACTGTGATAGCGATTGGAAGAACGTTGATTACATCCGTGAACATAATCTAAACACAACGATTACTTTTTCTTTGTTTTTGTCTTTCTCTCATTTATTGTACTCAAATTCTTCTTTGATGAATTTCAGTTCTAGCAGTAACGAATAGAAACACAAAAACATTGTGAAGCATTGGGGAATGCAATGAAAAGACACGTCATGTTGTTTTGTGTAAAGAACGATTAGGAAATCTATTAGCTATCTTGTTTATTCCATTTAAGATCGACGACCCCGGTAGTCTCCTTCATCGTCAAACTACAAAAACAAACGGTACTGACAGGGCTGAAATGGACATTTTTCATTTGATTAATTTTCTGTCAAGAAAACGGGCTATTCCGAGCGTGCTTCCTGACCCATAATAAATATTTATTTTGAGCGAGCACGTCACAATATCTTGACAGTATGAAGAACGGCTGGCTGTAATATCAACCGGTAATTGCAAAGCCTTAATTGGAACAGCGAAATACGTCCCTTATTGCATTGTCAAGTCTGTTGACAGTACACCGGTATCAGAGTCAAAAGATGAGTATTCAGTTCTCAAGTTTCAGACATATTATAATAATTTTGTTAAGCATCTTGGTTCTGGTGGAATGTATGTCGCACTATCCGGATTGGTCCCCACTGGCATAGTCGAGGCAGTCGACAAGTGATCTATTTGTTACTATCTGGCGTCTAAGGGGTTGGAAAACGTGTGCTGTCTTTTTGGAGTGGCAATACTATAATATAGCAATGCTTACAACTTGTTCTACACTGCGACCCTCGTTCGTACTTTTGAAAGCCAGCTCTCAATGACCAGTTTTCACAGTAAATGTGGTCAAGGTGGTATAATGAGTACGATAAAAATTTTTTTTCATTTTACAGTGATTTAAATTGCAATATTTTTAAAAGCAGTTTGACTATTGACTAAATTGTGGTCCAAGTTGCTTTCATTGTGTCCCTGACCACTGTCTACTTACATTTTCTATTTGGTTTTGTGCACGCCAGAATCTCTTGTTTACGTGTAAAAGTCTTCTGGATTAACTCTGTAGTTTTATAATAAAACATATGATATTTGAACTAGGGATCTCTGTCTGTTTTGATTTTCTCAATAACGAAAATTCAAGTTCTCTGCCATACAAAAAATGCCCTTAGTGTGTTAGTCTGAGAACATTATTTGTGGGGCTGTCAGAGCTTTCAAAAATATTGGCAAGTGCTAAATTAGTTAAGTTATAGACATATCTTTCATTTTTTAAAAAGTATTCAGTTGTATACAGAGGTTAGATAAGAATCCTTAACAGAGTGACCCATTACTTTTTTTCTTTTCCTAGTCTGCGTGCAAACAAATTTTGTAGGTATTTTTTAAATTGATGGTGTAGTTATTCCTGTTAACAACCATAAAGGCTATTCTGCAATGTTAGTGGTGTTTATGTGTAATACCGAAGTTTGGACTGATGATACATCTTACAACACTTTGACATAATTGCCCCAAAATCCAAGAAAAATAAAATATTCTTCAAATGTGTTTGAAACGCTAAAGGACAGCTACAGAATGTCAGTAACTGACATTTTACATTCCTTTCCATAGGGCAAGACAATTTCACCGAAGCGCCTCCAAATGAGTTCAGAGATCCAATTTATTTTCAGTGACTGTTTATCCAGTTCTACAGTAACGAGTTAAGAGTGGGCTACTAGAAAAGAGTAAGCGAACACGGATAAAAGAGCTGATTTCTGATTGGCTGCTTTTGTCAGCCTTTTTGTTATCTGACGTAAGTTGGCCCTTTGTTCTTCAGGACTTGAAACGTATATCTTTACAAACAACAATCTATGAGATCCTCACTAAACGCAGACAAATGTTATCATTTCCCCCAGCTGTTGCCCTTCCCAGTGGTAATGATATACACATCGGCAAAGAAACACCAGTAGACACACTGCACAATGACGCAGTGAAAATGAATGAATAAACTGGATACACACAGTCGATAAATGTCATTTTGCATTTTTGTAACATTTTGTTCCTTCAAACCTTTTGCCTGTGATACGAACTGTAAGTCTCACCTAACAAAGCCCTCTTGAACTTGAGGACTTTATGTGTAAGCAGCGTTCCTATTCTAATACAGTCTACATGTAACTAGCCACATATATTTGAAGCACTGAAAGATTTTGAGAGGGTTGGGTTAGAAAGTGGAGACAAAAGCAAACGATAGAACATTGCTGGAGAGCAGGACAGGAGGCGAAAGGAGAAAATTTGAGAGAAAAAATGTTCCATTGCTATCCGGATTTGAATCCGGGATCTATTGAATGAGAGGCGAACACAGATACTTCTAGACCACGTCAGCCCCTTATAATAATTTTGATTTTGGAGAAAATTATATGAGCATAATAATCTATACAAAATATTATATTTGGGAAAGTTCGTCACTTTTGCCGCCTAAAACTTCCGAACCATTTAACTTCCGAATTTGACAATTAATGATGGTTCAGAATCATTTAAAAGGTGCACAGTTTTATTGAGGAGCCTGAAGTCACTGTAGTTTAATTTTTAGTTTTTCATAAGTTTCGTTTAGATCTAATCTGGGGAAAGTCCGTATTCTAAGACGCTATTGTAAACAAGTGAGATTTCCGTTCACTAGCCGTGCGCACTGGAATTCTGGAGTGTACAACCACGAAAGCGGAATAGAGAATCAATCTATATATGCATTATCTCTATATCTAGACCTTCTAATTTTTTGCATCTCTCAAGATTTATTGCTCCATTCCAGTTAAGTGTACATATAGTAGGCCAATGACTTTCAGTTGATATTAATGCACCGATCATTCCTTTCATCGAAAGGGGGTCCAGCTAGTATTATAATAAGTTTGATCATAGACAAAATAAATAACATAAACAATCCCCAGTCATTATTATCTCAGTGCAGAATTTCGTACGTCTTAATCACATATTCTCGTCATTGTCTTTATATTTTGGTTTTGTTCATGTTTGTGGTCGAGTTCAAATTTTTCTAATCCGCCTGCCCCCGTCCCTTTACCTCAACTCTTCCTGTTCCTCGTTTCTGTCCTTGTCCTCGTCCTATTCTTCTTCTTCTTCTTCTTCTTCTTCTTCTTCTTCTTTTTCTTCTTCTTCTTCTTCTTCTTCTTCTTCTTCTTCTTCTTCTTCTTCTTCTTCTTCTTCTTCTTCTTCTTCTTCTTCTTCTTCTTCTTCTTCTTCTTCTTCTTCTTCTTCTTCTTCTTCTTCTTCTTCTTCTTCTTCTTCTTCTTCTTCTTCTTCTTCTTCTTCTTCTTCTTCTTCTTCTTCTTCTCCTTTGGCTGCTGCTGCTGCTCCTGTCACTATAATTTTATGTTCCTGTTGCTGCTGCTGCTACAGCAACAACTTCAAACAACAACAACAACAACTACTACTACTACTACTACTACTACTACTACTACTACTACTACTACTACTACTACTACTACTACTACTACTATTACTACTACTACTACTACTACTACTACTACTACTACTACTACTACTACTACTACTACTACTACTACTACTACTACTACTACTACTACTACTACTACTACATCTAACCTAAACCTTAGTACTAGAGATATTGGGACATCCTAAGATATCTTGTTCATAATACACGCATGTTTAAGGGTGTGGCTCAGACACTTCAGGTATTTAGATTTTTTTTACTGAAAGTATTTAAGCTGTGGCATTACTTCATCTATGTGTTTTCAAACAATGCGTTGCTTTATGTGCAGTCACAAGAGCATACAACGAGGACAACAAACGGTGCACTGCAGACAGAATTTAGACATTTTATTTTTGTAAAGATACGGTTAAATGCTTTGTATATGCAAACATATGAAACGTCACAACACCAGGGCAATTTATTATACATTTATAATCCATTCTAGATTTTTGAACATACACCAAAGTGTTCTGAAATACCTCAATTCGTATTTATGAGTATTCGTGTCATAAACAACTTTCTGGTACCTATTGAACGAATGTGCTTTCGCTAATTATCTTTACTGTTCTTATTTTCCTTCTTCTCCCCTCCCCCCCCTCCGGTGTTTAGACAGGGCACTTAAACAGAAACCTTAAACGTTTGATCTTCTCTCTGTTTTTCTCCAAGCAGTTTGTAGGAAAAGCGAAATAACAAAACCAACACCTCTCCACGTTATCAGGATACAAAGCACTTGAAAGCGAAGGTTTGCCACCGTTTCTGAATTTGACAGTTATGTGGATGGACAGGAATTTCAACCTTTACGGAGAGAGAGACAGAGAGAGGGAAGGAGGGAGGGAGAGAGAAAGAGAAAGATAGAGAGAAGGGAGAGAGAAGGATTGAGAGAGAGAGAGAGAGAGAGAGAGAGAGGGGGGGAGAGGGAGAGAGAGAGAGAGAGAGAGAGAGAGAGAGAGAGAGAGAGAGAGAGAGAGAGAGAGAGAGAGGCCATAGTAATAGTGTGGAGATTAGTTTTGCTGCCTCACACGCCGATGTTTAAGCATTTCACTTCCGGTGAAATAAATACATATATTTCAGACGTGGAATGTATAAAAGACAATCTCTCGTGTGAAATATCAGCTGTTGTGACGGAATTTGCGTTAATTACTCGGAGTACTTACTCGCCCTACCTTTCGGTTTGTTATTGCAACATTTAACACCAGAGTCATCTCTGTTGTAACAACACCATGACAGATGAATTCTCTGACACCATCCAAGAAAAGGTGCTTAATTTCAATGTGCGAATGAAAAATGAAAACAACAAAAATGGTACAAAAAAAAGAAGAAAAAAAAGAATAATAAATAATCAAAAGATACACTCACGGTTATTTTTTTTTTGTTGCGTTTTGTACTCAATAGTAGTACTAGCTATAGGTGACATCTGTAACTGTTTTGTGTCAGACGAGACAACGCCCAGCAATGACGTTGTCCTTGTGGTAGCTCCGCCCACATATCACTGACGTCATTGTTTCCCTTGGCAACTGCAAAGTCTTTACTGTACTTTTTGGGTACAAAAGAGTTAGAAAAAGGCAGATTTGGAATTGTGGATTAGAGGTTTAGATTTTAACCACTGAATTTTTTGTGGAGACGAAGTTATTTTCGGTGTTGGTTGTCACAAGGACTAGAATCTAGATCTAGAATCTAGTCTAGACTACACTACACTTGTCAGTCTCGATAGATTTTTGTTAAGTCTATTTTTTCCAATACTAAACTAGAATTTAATTTTCTTTTTACTCACCCTCCCTCCTTCCCTCCTTTCAAAATGAAGTTGCTTTAATCTTTGACATGTTGAATCGTACCTTTCTACTTGCTTTGTTTTGCCTTTTGCTTGGGTTGTATTTCGCAGAGGGATACATACGGATGATTAACTAACACGGCTTAAAGTGAAATGAATCCCGGTTTTTTTCATACCTTTCTCTAAATCTCACAGGACTTGAAATTTCGTTTCCATATAAGACTCTTGAGTAGGAACACTTGACCACTTAGCAGGATATTAGATTTTTTTTTTTTTTTTTTTGGGGGGGGGGTCCAGACCTAGTTCATCAGCTTATATCGGTATAGTATGACAATTTATTACACGCACTATGTTGACAGAGCATGATGCATCCTTCTAGGAAAATTAGCAGTTGTAACCACTCTCTAAAACTTGTGATTACAGTTTGGCAATTTCACTCTTTGGGTAGAATATCAAGATATACCACCACAACTCATACAATCCATTTTAAAGAAAATCTTGAATACAGTAGGAGTTGGTCCTGTACATGTATATATATATATATCTAAAATGGTACTATGTCATTTCGGTGTTAATCAACTTTTAGTTGTAATGTCAACATTAATTTCTAGAGAAAGTTTCTGAACAAGCATCTCAACTTATTGCTAAACGAAATTTAATTTAAATTTAAGACAGCTGTATATTCTTTAGTCTCGATTATGTAATAAATGAGACTTATATTTATCTACAACATGTTTGAAAACTATTTAAAAGAAAAAACCCCCGAAACAAGTCAAAGTTTTCATAATCGAGTTACACAACGTGTGGCTGACGTACCAGTTATTAGACAGCTTGGATACATTCAGAAGACTTGTCGTGTCTGAGCCTCGCCCTCGCGCTTATAAATGATTGTGTAAGGCTTGGGCACACCTCAGAGCGTGAGGAAGAAATCTTCTATATTATTATACATGTAAATCTTGACACGCCAGACGGGCTTTAGTTTCGGGAGATGATGACCAGCGCTGATTATGAGGATAGCTTGCCCATAATCCAAAGCTTACGACGCCCACATAGGCTGACCTGGCACTTTTTCTGTCTATTCATTAAAAGTTAGGTTGTTTGTGTCCTCATTTCTTGTACACGCGTTAATTATTTTTCGTTCTGATTTTAAGAGAAAAGGAAAGAATTTGCACCTTCTTTCACCGGAATTAAACGTTTTCCCTGACGTGGTATCGTGTTCAACTGAACTTTTGAAACCGGTATAAGAGTAAACAACTTTTCAACAAAAAATTATGTTTTTTCCCTAAAAAATAAAATCGAAAAAGGAAACAAATCGTTGGGTTTTTTGGGGTCCTTTTTTAGGGTGAGATCAGAGGTGGGAAGTGGCCGCAGTAACGTTATGAAGAGCAATGAACCACTGTTTATAAACTATGTTCATGACCGTTGAGTCTGTCTGCCATTGCAAATCTTCACTTGTTATACCATAAAAGTAATAAAACTATTCAAAACAAGGAGTAGCTATAATTATTTAACCTCCTACCTTGAAACAATTATGTCAGGTGGAAGAAATTCACTGAGACACATTCTGGGGAAGCTTATTAACTATTTCCTTCTTTTATTGAGTGTGTGCACTGTAAACGCTCGAGGGATTATTTCTCAAGGCGCACTGGACTTTGCTCTATGTCAACTGAAGTTAAAGTTGAAACAGATTAGAGCTGTAGTCATTCTAAACTTCAGAAATATTCAATGTGCCTTGTTTTTTGCCAGTGATTCCCAAACGTCTTCGGACTTAGGGAGTTGAAGCGGGAGTGAATTAGAAAAGGGGGGGGGGGTTATGGAGACTGTTCTAAGCCCCACTAAGCGAGTACAAGATACCCCAGGGAGACCAATAGGGAACTGGACAGATATTGGATTTTCGCCCCTTCCAGTCCCATTATTTTTCTATTTTGACCGAAATAAAGTTGAAGGTAGTGGGTTCTCTTTTGTTCCAAATGGGCTGTGATTTGGCTAGCTTGACTCGTATTCCTGTTTAATGAAGGTGGCTTTACGTCGATATCGACACAATTCTCGTTCATTTAGGAGGCAGGCTTCCTACTCTGTCTGTCACGGCCATCCCAGGCCAAGTGGGATCCAACGCCCCAGCTGAAAGACTGAGATACTTGAAACACATTTCTCCTCACTCGGGAATCAAATTGGGGTCTCATGTAGGAGCGACAGCGAAGATCCTAACCGCTAACCACAGTAGAGTGTGCATTTGTACTTACCAGACTAAAGCTACCTACCAAACCATGTGTTAAAAAGACAACACATGAAGTGCAGCTAAAACATAAAATAAAATAACGCTTCTCATACAGATAGCCTTTTCTTCACCTACCACCGCTCATCTTGACATAGTTCCCGATTCTAGTTTTGGCGTATGTGTAGACATTTTTGGCGTTTATGTATAATGTACGCAACTGAACAGCCGGTTGTTTACCAGGTCAATTTTGCGCGCTATTTTAAAAAAAAGTTTTGTGTTGCCCATTTCGTTTTACGCGAACATTAAATTTGATTTCGCCTTTTTGAATCACTCACTGTCATGTATGTGTTTGGGTCAATCTCTTTGGTTTGGGTTTCAATGCAGTTGCGCGAATGACTTAAATTCGTGGATGTCTTTAAAAATCGAGAATTCAAGTAGCGCACAACAACAACAACAACAACAACAGCAACAACAACAACAACAACAACAACAGCAACAACAACAGCATTGACAAAAACAACAACAAATACAAATGTAATAAAAAGAAAGAAATAACCCTGAATACAGTATCACTGTCTCAGTGACACTTAAATTTGACTTTTAAGGAAAACAACCATTGCGATCAGTTATCACTCCCTGAAACAACATTAATAATATTATTTATGTAAACAAAAAACTTTTTTTTCACGTCAGAATCTGGAGGACATGTACACATACAAAGCAAAACCAAGAACATCAACATGATTTTTGATAGCCAAAAGTTTCAGTTTGCCATGAGGATGGTATTGTATTTTATTGAAAAAAAAAAAAAATGAAACTCACTAGAAAAAAAGTTATTAATCTCAGAGGGGGTGTTTATCCAAAGTGCAACATAATATGACATAAATTAAATATCATATAAGCATCATATTCAATGTATAAGGAAGAGACAGGACGACAAGGATGGCAGGAGATGGGCGGGGATGGGTAATACACTGGAGAGAAATTAGAGAAGGGTCAAATTACTTGTAGGTGCCGTCGTTCGAGATTTGGAGGTTGTAAGAATGAAGAAATATCTCTAAAAACGACCGTTTTTCGATTCTCATCAATCCCTCATCTGTCTCTCTGCAAATGCGAAGAACAAATATCTATCAGAACGATTGCTTTTCGTTACTTCCCTCTCTTCTTCCACCCTTCCACCCACTCCCTCCCCCCCGTCTCTCTCTCTCTCTCTCTCTCTCTCTCTCTCTCTCTCTCTGTCTGTCTCTCTCTATGTGTCTCTCTCTGTCTCTCTCTGTCTCCCCCCCTCTCTCTCTCCCCTCTCTCTCTCTCTCTCTCTCTCTCTCTCGTGCTCCATCCTTCCCCACCTCTTTCTCCGTCCCACTTAGTGCACTCCGGTGGTCGTGTCCTGGGGTGACCCCAAGGCTTATAAAATTATGCCATTGCAATTTCCGAGAGACGCCATATGAGTTATTGAGGCGTGTATTTAGACAGCTTTGTCCTTGAACAGGACGCGATAAATCTTGTTAAAAAACAATGCTTTGCTCTATAGGGACCAGACAACTGCTTCAGATTGTCATGTCGCATTATTCAGATTGTAACGTAAGTCTGCCTATGGGGAAAATTACAGGTGTCTTCTTCTCGATTACTGTCTTCTCTCCATCAGCCAACGCCTTTCCCCTCATTTTCTTTATTTCCCGTTCTCACTCACTCTCTCTGTCTCTCTCTCTCTCTCTGTCTCTCTCTCTCTCTCTCTCTCTCTCTCGCACTCTCTCTCGCACTCTCTCTCCCTCTCTCCGTCTACCCCCTTTCTTTCTACCCCTCCCCCATCTCTCCCTCTCTCTCTCTCTCATTCTCTCTCTCTCTCTCTCTCTCTCTCTCTCTCTCTCCAATCCCCCTCCCTCCCCCTCTCCTCGCCCCCTCTGTTTCTCTCCATGTCATTCACTCCCCCCCTCTCCCCCCCCCTCTCTCTCTCTCTCTCTCTCTATTGTCTTTCTTGCATGCTTGAGTGCAAAATGGATAATGGGACAAAAGAGTAATAAACTGAAGAGCAATATAGGGGAAGGTGTTTTCTTGTGTGTACTGTCGGTTTGTTGTTTTTTTTTGGCGGAGGGTGGGGGTGGATGTTGAGACGTAAAGAAAGATCTATTAAAACGATTGTTTGTTTTTTCTTTACTCCCCACCCCTCTGTCTGTCTCCCTGTCTCCCTCTTTCTCTCTATTTCTCTGTTTCGCTCTTACTTTCTATTCTCTCAGATGGCTTCTGCGTCTATCTCTAGACTGACCCCAAGCTCATAAATAATGTCGTGCGATAAAGGAACTAGAGGTGGGGGAGGGGGAATGTAGGGGGGCTTGTTCAGTGAAGTGTGCCTTTGAACAAAAGCAGGGGACTATTCTGTGGGGACCAGTACTGAGGTGCAGTTGTTTCGGGTCGCGATGCTGAATTATTCATTTATGTGGGGACAAGTACAGAGTACAGTTGTCTGCAAATTATTTTTCTCCGACCCACCATTTTTATCCCTTCTCCTAGTTGTCTGTCTGTCTGTCTGTCTGTCTGTCTGTCTGTCTGTCTGTCTGTCTGTCTGTCTATCTGTCTGTTTGTTTAAGGCCAATTTTGTTAGCACAAACTGCGTGAAAGAGTTTATCATTGTGACAAATCAAGAATACGGTTTAGCTCCCATTGAGGAGACAGATTTCGGGTACCAGCTGATTCGTACTCGAAAAAAAATAATACAGATTGGGTTTGATCTATTTAAACGGTTTTTCCTACCTAATAAACGGATTTCAAGAACTATTTTTGTGAAAGCTAGCTTTATCACGCCTCCACAGTAGCAAGCCCCAAATCATAAAATTAATGCTCTCTCACCTGACAATAGGTAGGCCAAGAATCGATTCCAGAACCGATCCCCGCAATTTTTGCTTCAGACAAAAAGAACCCATCCCTTTTCCCGTAAACTAATCATTTCCAAATGCTTCATTTTTATCTTCTTTTTTTGAAAAAAAAAATGTTGGTGTTTTTGGTGTTCTGAAATCGAGGTTATCCTGAATCTTGAAGACTTAAAAAAGAGTAATCGGGATGCGAATTCATTGTCGAAGATTATTTCGATCTAGTCTACACAATGTCAAGACGTACTCGTTTCTTCCGGCTTTTTCCCTTTCATCTGTTGTTGTTTTTGTGTTCCCTCTTCTTTCAATTTAAAATCTAAAACTGTAACGTCTGCCCACGAGGCTCTATATAATGGGCTCTCATTTCTCGGTGTAGGTCAGAGTTGGTTCTCTGACTTCACTCTGTATAGATTGGGCGGGGGTACCGCCCTTCCACCCCAAGTAATCAAAGTAATCCGTTACTCGCCGGAAGTAGTCATAGGTATCGGAGTAATTGCTACTCGCCGGAAGTAATTGTTGGTGTCGGACTAATCGTTACTCGCCAGAAGTAATTGCAGGGGTAGGACTAATTGCTTATCGCCGCATGTGATTATGATACTGGCTAGGGGTTGGAACAACTTGAAAAAATCATAGATCCACTGGAAGAAACCACACCAGTGGAAGTACTGAAAGTAATTGGGTTTGGACCCGATTCCTACGATTCCTAGCTTTCAATAATCGGGAATCTACTGTTACCGAAAAAAACCACACACACACAAACCCGGAATGTTCCACCACTACACCTGACGATGATGCATTGAGGCAAAGATAGTACATATTAACAAGATGGTTCACTCAGCCAAAAATGTTTCGGCGGAAGTCCGCTCATCGCTTCAGATGGAGCTGCAGTCTTTGTTTAGTTAGAGGCTCTCTTTCGTTTCTCCAGAAGAAGAATAGGAATAGCACCCCCTTGCGTGCGTAGATCGACTGCTGTTCATCAGCTGTTCGGATTCGTTCAGTGTGGAGTTAACGGTTTAAAAAATATTTTAATAACCTCTCGCCTCTCATTCTAAAGTCAAATTAAACGAAGAAAACAGTAACGTCTTCCATCGGAAGAGGTTTCTAATTGTCTGCGCAGCCATTTTAAAAAAGCGTTCTTCCGAAATTTGCATGGTAACTCTGTCCGCAAAGGCGCGCTTTTCCGAAGAGTTCGCACCTGCTTTTGAGGACACTTTTTAATTGGCTCAAAGAGAGGGGTGAACTATCTTGTTTTGTGCTATCAAAGATAGTAAATAACAAGATGGGCCACTCAGTCAAAAAAGTGTCTTGCTCTTTGCTTCAGATGGCGCTGCAGTCTGTTTTGAAGCTCTCTTTCGTTTTTCCAGAAGAAGAATAGGAATAGCACCTCCTTGCGTGCGCAGATCGACTGCTGTCAGTTCGGGTTCGTTCAGTGCGGAGTTTTAGGTTTTTTTATATTTTAATGACCTCTCGCCTTTCATTCTAAAGTCAAATTAAACGAAGAAAACAATCACTCTTTCCTCCGGAAGAGTTTTTTTTGTCAGCGTAACTATTTTAAAAAAGTGTTCTTCCGAAATTCGTTCAAAAACTTGCTAGTTTCACTTTGATTTTTTAAAACTCAAGTAGGATAATTCTGTTCGCAATAGGTGCGCTTTTGCGAAGAGGGCGCCACCGAATTTTGAGGACACTTTTTTAATTGGCTCAAAGAGAGATGTGGCCCCTCTTGTTATGCAGACTCTTTGGTGCTATCATTGACTGATATCGGTATTGATACTCAATGTGTATTTTGAAACAGTTTCATCCTGTACAACATGATTCCACCAACAGAAAATCCCCCACCCCCACACCTTACCCCATTAATTCCCTCCCGAACATAGCCTCACACGTCTCATAAGCTGCCATATTATATATCGTACTACAGTTGCAGATGTTTTAAATCCCTCTTTAAAACAAATTAGATCACTAGGATGCAAACAGCTTCGCATTTGTCTGCGCGAGTCAACCAGGACTGAGAGGGGTGCAGCATCCCAGCAGACAGACAGAGGTGTTCTATAAAAACTTCCCACACTGTAATCACACTCAAGTTTTATGTGTGCGATAGCAAAGCGCTTAACCGCTACACCGCAAACTAAGGATGAATAAGGCATCTTTTCCAATCTGTTTTACAAACTGTCTAAGCGTTCCCTGAATTCCAATAACTCGGACCTTCACACGGCCAGTTCCGATCAGTTATGCCAGAGACGTCAGACGTTAGTGTTACGGCGCTCGCAACTGCACAAGGTCATATTAGTGTGCGGTTAAGCATTTTCAGTTTGGAAGGAAACAATTTCCTATTTTGCCCGTGTGGCAGCCGAAGCCTACTGTTAACGATTTTTAAGACCACCAAGGATTCTAAAACTTGCGCAACTTGCACACGGGTCCTTCGAGACGTATTTGTTATTACCCAAGAAGGCTAGGCGTTTGATCTTACCTACCAGAAGATTAGGGGTGTGGCTGAAAGAAAGCAGTAAAAAGAAGCCAAGGAGTAACGGTAGAAAGGCTGAAGACAGAGTCAGGAGCCCAGAAGAGGGGACACAAGTAGGAAGGGGGGGGGGGTGGTGGCAGAAGCAGAATGTAGAGATGAAAGCGAACGACAGAATTTGGTTGGAGAACAAGAGAGCTGGAAGGAGAATTTTTTTAGAAAGAACATTTTCCGTCCCTGTCAGGTTTCGAACCCGGGACCTATTGAATGATAAGCAATTGCCGTATCTCTAGACCTCGAGGGCCCCAAGGGATATAATTATTATTAAATTGGAACGAATTTATCACAAACAAGATCTTGAACTGAAGATATCAAAACGACCTTTAAAAGAGAAGACGGATATATTTGGGAGATGTATTGAGAATCCCCGAGACAAAATTGCCCCATCAGACATGCACTAGAGACCAAATCAAAAGAGAAGAAAAGGTAGACCAACTGACAGAGTAGTTATAGAAGTACGATCAGGAATGGGACAATCACCAAGGTCTAGACGTGTTAAAGCAAGAGGAAACGCTAAGCAAAGACACGCTCGGCGTGACTGCTCCCTGCCAAGTGTACCTGACGGTTCATGGAGGGAGTAATAGCAATAAGTAGTAGGAGTAAGAGTGTACAGCAACCAATCCATTTCACTCTTGGCGAACCCCATTGATGACTCTCTTGGGCGTCTCTTACAGGCCAGGGAATTCCTATAAAAACTGCTGTCTGGAACGACAACGTAATTTTTTTAGCAAGCCCCAGAGGCAACCGTCCACAACAATTGACAAGATTACGAGAAGAATGACTCAGTAAATAAGACACATTTCTGCTGAATCACTTTTTTCTGGTAAATGAGGAAAGGACTGGGGGGTTTGGGTATATATATATATATATATAATAATTTTTTTTGACCAGGCAGTTCTGTAACTAGTGGCTGCGTGTCATCATTTATGCGTGCGTGGGTGTATGTGCAAGGTTTTTGGTTGAACTTTCTGAACTCAAGCATGTACTGGAAAGGGAAAGTTAGAAGAGAGAGAGAGAGAGAGAGAGAGAGAGAGAGAGAGAGAGAGAGAGAGAGAGAGAGAGAGAGAGAGAGAGAGAGAGAGAGAGAGATGTGCTGAAATCAGAATCTCGCCAAAATAAAGAAATCGAGAAAAATATAAATGTTTTCAACCCGATGGGCAATTTTCATCAGTTTGAATTTGATCAACATCTTTTATTCCCAGCTGAAAACATATTTCTATGTAGATTTTTACTTTTTAAAAAAACGTTGTTCTAAGGTACAAAAATTGTAAATTTGCAGAACACTCAAACTTTGAAGTCACCAAACTTTGTTGGCCATTTTCGCGCTAATCTTTTGAATGAATGGCTTTCCCTAATGTTTATGTTATCATCCATGATAATAATAACTGCAACTGCTGCCTGGGTAAATTATTCGTAATGAATATTTTTTTTATGACATCCTGTTTTATTATGCTATTTAGAGAATCCTTAAAAGCTGTAATTGAAAATATAAAAGAATGTCATCCAATGTTCATGTTGCTTGTTCTCAGACATTAGGAACTTGGGAAATAGATGGACTGTAACGCTGGGGGAACACTACACATATCCCCGTGACCGGCTTATGGAAGGAATCCAAATCAGCGTTTTTCTTTTAATTGTTTGGAAAGACGAAATAACCTAGGGTTGGGATGGGGGTGGTTGTTTTGCAGGAGAGGGTGAGAAGCCCATAATAAAATATGTAAGAACTTGATTTTCCTTCAAGAATGTGCCTCGTCAAATCGATTTAATCCTTAATTCATAGAGGCTTTTTAACACGAGCAAACGAGACAATGGCGTTCTTGCACTGTAACAACTCTATCCTTAAAGTTTCGCACCAAGATGACGTTGGCAGCTAATCTCCCTTTCATGTGGAAGAAGATTACAAGGAGAAACCGAATTCCAGTCTGAAACCGATACTTGGGGGAGAATTTATTGTGAATTTAGTTCCCGTGTGCCAAGACAGTCATACATATTATGAAGGAGATGGAAACGTAAGAAGAGGAGGAGAGGATGAAACAGAAGAAGAAGAAGAAGAAGAAGAAGAAGAAGAAGAAGAAGAAGAAGAAGAAGAGAAGAAGAAGAAGAAGAAGAAAAAGAAGAAGAAGAAGAAGAAAAAGAAGAAGAAGGAGAAGAAGAAGAAGAAGAAGAAGAAGAAGAAGAAGAAATGGTGATTTTCTTGTTGAAAATTAATTGATTACCATAAGCAATCACCAGGACGACCTGTGCCCAAAAAATTAACTTTGCGCTCTATTTGTTCCTAACATAGACAAGGTTATACTGAGACATTAAGAAGATCCAGCACGTCATTTTGAGGGGAGCTAACACCCGTGTCCGCAGTCTCCATATCAGCAGCAATAGAACCCGACATCTCTCAGAGCCCTGGTCATCCAAACCGGAAGTCGAGAAGTCAGGCCTGGCCTGTCGTGGCCCCATGGGTACAGGCTTCTTCCATCGGGTAACCAGATACGATTGGCAACAGGTTCATTGTCCCTAGAGGTTCGAGCTAGGAGATAAATAATCAGCGCCCATTTCACATGAACATAACAATCTCGATCTATTTTATATGAAAACAGTTATCCTGTCAAAGGTGGTAACGAACAGATTACGATCCAGACGTTGGTGTTCCGGATGCTGTGAGTTATAAATGAGGTCAAAAGCAGATTTATGACAAAAGGGAAAGACAGGATAGATTGTTTTTCATCTCAATCGCTCTGGAAAGCCAATATAACCGTTCCAGCTTATAAATTACGTTTTCTATCTTTCTTTTTTCACGGAACTTTCTACTTAGACTGATTATTTATTACGACCCGCAACGTATTTTGACAGTGGGTGGTTGGCGGGTGCTCTGGTGGGGTTTTGCTGCTTCTTCTTATCAAACGTCTACTATCCTTATCTCTTCTCCATTTTCATTCTCCACCCCTCTCCACCCGTCCTTTCTTACAAAAGAAGAAAAGATCGTAAAATTGGCAGCAGTCTACGTCAGCCCTCCACACGGATCCTATTTGACCTACTACAGACATCTAGAGTGTCTGTTCTCTGTTGGGGTCACATGTGGATCACTGCAAAGTCATCCGCGAAAGACGATACTAACTTTTTGTATGAATGGTGGTTTGGGGGCCGGGGGGAGGGGGGGGGGGTGGCGAAAGGTCTACTTCCAAAGATACTTGCATGGAAATGGCTCTCGTAGGTTGGCAGGTTGGAAAGCAATTAATTTTTAAAATCTGTATCCTGTAAGATTGGTGCCTGTATTGATCAATGTTAAAGGCCAAATGGGGAATGTTTAGATAGACAGACAGATAGATAGATAGATAGATAGATAGATAGATAGATAGATAGATAGATAGATAGATAAGTGGGCACTGATAGGCGAGTGGTACCTAATAACAGGGTCAAATTCTACACAAAAATGAATAAGGATTCCACCTCGCAGAAGCAAGGTGCAAAAGTAGACGATTAAGGACAAATTAGTTTTGTTTCATTATTTCATTTTTTTTCTTTTTCTTATTTTGGTGTGGGTTGTTATTTTTTAAAATTTATTTATTTATTCATTTTTTAAAATTTTTTTTTTTTTTGGGGGGGGGGGTCTTTGTCTTGTTTTAATATAGTTTTTGTTTCTTTTTGTTAGAAGAAATGCTTGTGTCCAAGAAAGGGGTGGACTCAGACACGGAGTTTTCAACTTACATTACCTTTACTTCTTCTAAATAATAATGTAAACGTTTTTACGCCCAAATAGACACAATTAGATAATTTTGGGAGACGGGTTTTAACCATGTCTGTCAGGACCAAACCTGACTGAGATGGGTGCGAAGTCCGAGCGCAGCACACAGACCGAGATATTCAATAAAAAAAATACTTCTGTGAGCGACGACGAACCGCTTAATTGGCACAGCACAGACATCGATGACGTGAGCATGAATTACTAAGCAGCTTGCTTATAAAACTGTCGACCGCGCTGTGTGAGGTGTACCACAAGATTCATGGAAACCGAGAGGGCTCAAAATAATTTCCCCTGAGTAAAACCACCTTTGCGATTTTTTACATGACACTTTATAGTCTGGACAACACCAACTGGACAACTTGTCGACCTCATTACACCGAAACTAAGTGGCGAATTGCCTTGATTTTTTACATGTGCTTCTGAATTCCAAAAAGCCTAAAATCTCAATTTTCGTGTATGTGCAACAAATATAAAGAGGTGTTTTCTATATAATCATTCGTGTTTTATTACAGTCTGTGTGGTTTTTGTTAGAACAAGAACAGTAGTTGAAAGTTAGTTTTTTTGTCTGTTTAAATCTATTTTCTTTTTTTGAACGGACTGCATGTGCCGCAAGACTGAGTTGTTTTCAGTCCAGCGGTTAGTGGGTAACAGTGGGTTTATTTAGATTGGCTATTTGGTAATTGTGATATACAATGAGTAAAATGTTTTTCTTCACAGTCTTTGAGGTTGCATGTGTTTCAACTTGCAGTCGCTTTTTCATTTATCACCATGGTTAGATTACTTAATTTACAAACCAGAAAAAACCCTTTTAAAAACATTGCTTTAAAACTACTGAACTATTGACTACTGAGATAATGTGGACATGTCAGAAATGATAATAATAATAATAATAATAATAATAATAATAATAATAATAATAATAATAACAATAATAATAACAATAATAATAATAATAATAATAAGGCGCATGATACTTCCAATAATACTACTTTCATATTTAGGTGGTTCGAAAATGTATGTGTAGAGAGGGGGGGTATGCCTTTGACCTTCGTGGGGAGTGGGGGTGGGGTGCCCAGTGACATGCCTATGCTTCAAATTTAGCACTCGGTTGATCCTCGGCTTTGGGTTTGACCAAACTGTATTCCCCCCCCCCCCCCCTGAAATTTCTGGCTGAGCCCCTACAACGACACCCTGTATGGTTATTATTTTAGCCTTGTACCGTGCTTGCTATAAAAAGTGTGCGGCGTTGAGTTTAATGAGCAATTAATTACCAATGATTATATAGACAGCACTTCTTTATATTTGTCGCACATGCACAAAAATCGCAATTTTTCAGGTGTTTTAGAAATCAAAAGCGCAAGCCAAAATTCAGAGAGATTCGCCACTTAGATTCGGTGTAACGAGGTTGACAAGTTGTCCATTTGGAGTTGGTCGGACAGCAACAAGACCACTCTCACACCACTCCCCACCCATCCTCCTTTATGATATGTCTCTTGTTTGTCTCCCCCTCGCATCTCTCTCTGTGTCTCCCCCCCCCCCTCTCTCTCTCTCTCTCTCTCTCTCTCTCTCTCTTTGTATCTCTCTCTCGCTCTGTGTGCGAGTGTGTGTATGTGTGTGTGTGTATGTGTGTGTGTGTGTGTGTGTGTGTGTGTGTGTGTGTGTGTGTGTGTGTGTGTGTGTGTGTGTGTCTGTCTGTCTCTTTCTGTTTTTCTTTCTCTTTCTCTATTTATCTATGTTCTTTCTCTCTTTCTCTATTTTTCCTTTCTGTTTCAATTTTGATTGACAAAAAAGTCGAAAAATTCTCTAATGTCAGCAAGAATCAGAAAGACATAGATGACATACAGATAGACAGGTATATACCCTGGTAGAGACATGCTTTTATAAAAAGCCTTAATAAACATTTTTGAAATAATGTTTAACTAATATTTATTTACTGATGAGAATCAAGAAACGAAAGCGGTTTTTTGGGGGGTCTGGAAACTAGTATTGATGTAAGAATTATTGAAAATTGTAAAGTCATTGGAAATAGTTGCCTCTTTTTTTAGGGGAGTGGCATTCATTGCGTGGGAAGAGGCAAAGCCCTTGATATCATCAAAGCATAACAAAAAAGCAATGATAAAAGTATTGTTACTAAATTACTGTTAGGAGTAACGGCACTAGTTATTTTATGACAAAGTAAATTCTATGATATTTGCACTAATTTTGGTTTAATTGAGTCCAATGAGAACTACTATGCGGTTCCCAGCCAGCAGTACAAGGGTTCTAAATAAGTCCCAGTGAAACTAGTTTGGTAATGAGATTTTGCTGAGCAACATGCATCCCCGAAGCCACCATGGTATTTCGGGAGCAATGCCACCCCCGTTAATGGTGCGATGGTTAATCTAGTCTGCTTGCAAACAAGTACTATGAGTATGAGTATTTAGTGAAAAACGCACATCCACACACACACACACACACACACACACACACACACACACACACACACACACACAAACACTCTCTCTCTCACACACACACGCACACACATACACACACACACACGCGCGCGCGCGCACACACTCACACGCAAGCACACACACACACACACACACACACACACATACACACGCATACACACACACACATACATTTGGTTGAAAATATATGTCTTTTACTTCGATGAATGTATCCCACACTGGCTGGGATAACTCTGATATGCAGAATCGGAACAGCTCAGTAAATAATGAAGGTATTTTCCCCTGCTTCGTTACAATAAAAGCAGCTGGTTTTAGTAATGGCTCTGCACGTTTGCCCTCTGCGTGTTTTCCCCGTTTTTTAAATAGTTGCAGGAAAGCTTTAACATAACAATAAATGTGGTACCAAAGCACTATGTGTTAAATACCGGAGGGTCGTGTGGATTGTCATGAGGTTAAAAATAGAAGTAATGCCAACCAGCTCTCTAATGTATTTACCTTAAAATGATTGTGTTATTGGAATTTTTAAATTAGATATGAATTTCATTTTCGAAAAAACAAACAAAAGGGATATCAGTTTGTAGTGCAATAGTGTAATTCAAGAGTCGTCCTACCAACATGAGACCACTATAATACTAAACAGTCTCCCTCCAAAACAAAATTTCAATAACAACAACAGCGGCAGCAACAACAACAAAAAGAAGAAGAACAACAACAACAACAACAACAACAACAACAACAACAACAACAACAACACAGCACTGGTTAAAGATATTCTACGAAGGGTAGATTGCTGACGTATGGTGGTACACATAAGGCTAGAAAAAACTTCAGTTACAGCTCTACAATCGCTCTAGATCCCAGTTCGACTAAAACGCCATAATAAAATAAATAGGCCTTGACGCATTTCCCCCTTATTTCTGTCTGTGACGCCCAAGAAGAGGTCGTAAATCCTGTCATTCTAATGAGTCGCGTTGAGTCTCTTTTGTCTCTTTCCTTTACACATTAAAACAGCAGCTGTTCTTTCGGCCCGGTGGTGAGTGCTAACGAGTTCAGTGACCGCAGCAAATAACCTCACAGAAGGAAAAAGTATAGCCGACTGAAAACAATTTTTTTCATTTTGCATTGTTCTTTGTCTTGTTTATACGTTCAGTTTTGTTTTACGAGAGTAAAGGGTGTGAGTGTGAGTATTTAAAAAAAAAGGGGGGGTGGGTAGTTTCGTGTGTACTGTCATGTGTAACTCAGTAGTTAACCGAGTCTTATTGCCTGTAAATGATGTGAATGGGGATTTATAGTTTGACCTTTGCAAACGACGTGAAGTATAGAGAAAGCACACCATAAATTACAGTATAATTATATACACACACAAGAGGCAGTCAGACACAATTAAAAATGGAGTAACCATGATATTATTAGTATCTTGAGTATGACGGAAAGCAATCGCACGCTTGTTAATAAGGTAACGCCATTATTTGAGCGTCATCGGCTTCATGAAAGTAGTCTTCGTCGGGTCAGCGAAAGATTGCCTAGAAGTCTTATGACGATAAACAGTACAATGCGAAGCAAACTTTCTTCACAAATAATACAACTATTTTTTTATGAGGAAGTTAAAGCTAAAAAAAACCAAATTATTTGATTGAGATTCAGGAGGTCTTTTAAAAGATTGAAATCTAGGGCTGTTAGTGATAGTTGAGTGCTGGTTGTTGCCACACTATTGATGTCTGTTTGTTTCTTCGTTTTCGAGCTCTTGCGTCTTCTATAAAATATATACAGGACCCGTGATGTCATGTTATAGCAATCTTTTTGAGCCAAAGACGACATCTGAAATGCTCGCCCTGAGCTTGCTGTGAATAAATTGTCATAGCATCCCGCCATGAATCGTAATATACATATTATATATAATATATATATATACATATATATTATATATATATAAACAGATAATCCTTCAACATATAAATATCAGTGCTTGTGTAGGTACAAACATGTTTGTGTGTTCGGTCGGTATGAGTGTGTGTGTGTGTGTGTGTGTGTGTGTGTGTGTGTGTGTGTGTGTGTGTGTGTGTGTGTGTGTGTGTGTGTGTGTGTGTGTGTGTGTGTGTGTGAATGTGCAATGTTTGTATGTGCTCAAGTTTGCGTGTGTGTGCGTGTTCGTGTGTGTGTTCGTATATGTGTGTGTGTGTGAGAGAGAGATAGATAGATAGATAGATAGATAGATAGATAGATAGATAGATAGATAGATAGATAGATAGATAGATAGAGAGAGAAAAAGAGAGAAAGAGAGAGAGAGAGAGAGAGAGAGAGAGAGAGAGAGAGAGAGAGAGAGAGAGAGAGATGGTGTCGGTAAGGGGGGTTTCGGGTGGATCTACAATTATGTACTCTGACCGCACGCTAAGACAGCTTTGTGCATGCGGCAATTTGAGTGCGCAAGCACTCATAAACCCCCAACGAAGATATAAAGGGAAGTAAATCTTAATGAACAGGCGTTACCGCTGTGTGATTAAATAAATGAACAACAAAACGCCGGAGCCGAAAGACAGTATTGTATTAACTGGGTTTTATCTTTTGATTTAGAACAGAGGCAGTTATTGTTAACTATGCCACAATTGCGTTTACTATGACGTTATGACACATTGTGCATACCAGTGATAGCAACAAATAAAGTATGATAAAATAACAGCAATCATAACCTTATATAAAATCAGGAGATAGACTACAAAATTATTGAAAGGCTCATATAAAAGCCTATCTCTATTTACTGTTATAATCTCAACGATTCTATAATTACGGCGGTGGATCAGAAAGTAATGGAATTTGCCATCTAACGGGTAAGACATTGGTTTCTGCTATAAAACAACAGACATAATGATCTATAACATGATTGCTCGGGGTATCGTTGGGCGGGGTATCGTCTGACGTCAGTCTTTATTATTTTTAATGACGTCACAAAAAAGAATGGTTTCAGCTCATGAGGAAGCAAGATGGCGTACATGAAAGATGACATTTATCCATTCAAAACCGATTAATAAAATATTACAGTGTTTGCAGCGAATCTGCTTGTTGGTGGGTAAGTGAATTTAGTGAAAGGAGAAACATTATTTTTGATGACCCACGTTCTGAAAGCACAAATTCCTCATTGAACGAGAAAACCATCAATGTTATCGGGCCGTAAGATCGCCATACCTCTATACGAGGACTTGGTTACAGGCCTGAACTTTCGTTTGGGTCGGTGCAAACTATGACTCCTTTACAACTTCATATGAAAAAGTGTGCACCTGTTAGATACCCTAACTACTATTTGAGGAAAGAAAAAGAAAAAGGGTGAAATGTACAACAGAATTGAGCAACATGTTTGAACCCCATAGGCCCAAGCGATTATAGACTTTGTCTCGGAGAGATGGGAAATAGATTCCCTTTTTGAAATTCCAACAAAACGGCAGAGTTGCATGTGCGAGAAAGGTAGAGTCCTGTTGTTTTGTATCCAGAATTTTTAAAGCAGAAAGAGGCATTTCCGTCCTTTTTCAATTATGGTCGCCTCCTTGTAAATGATATAATGACAAATTATACTATTATAACATCTTACTATTATGTGCAAAAAATACTGCCTTTGTTGTAAAATACAGCTGATGAGCAGAAACCAAAGATAGAAGCCTCTCGTACAATCCTCCTCCACATGTAGCCTTGCACAAAGCTAAAGAACGACTCTGTGTATACAAGGACAAGGAATCCAAATTTGTATCTTGCAGTGTGTAGTCTTGACTACATGTTATTTCCCATCCTGAAAGAGGCTTTCTGGGCGCGTTCTGGACCTAGCAATGGCTATCAATACAGAGTTGCAAAGCATTCTAGAAGCTGAGTAACTCTGTGACTTCCAGAAGTGGTTGTGGCGGCTGGAATCCTGCATACAAAGCTGAAGAGACTATTAATTCGAGGGCGCGTAAAATTGTCACGTTCATAGCATTAAGTCTTTTCTTTTGTTAGATATTTCACAACTTCCTTTACTTTTTAACCACCCATGCATACTTCTAATCCATTTTCCACTCACCTGACAGACGAATTTGTTCCAGTTATTTCACGTATAATGTTTTTGAAAAAACAAACTCACTCGATGAGGCCCAGGTGCAGAAAGTGGACTTGGCAAGAACTGTCTTTATGAGAAAAACAGATCATGTGAATCAATGGGAGTTAGTCTCAGTTAAAGCCATGCATTTAAACGACGATAAATACGTCGTTATATCTCTTGTTGACGTGGGCGAATTCTTTTATATTTTCGCTCTCTTCGCATTAGCCCATCCGCTTCTGGAGGTGTGACGTAGCCTGTAAGCAAAGCTGTGGCAAACGCGGGTTTTTCCGACCTCACTCCGGCACAGACTGTCGCGTGCGCGATGCGCGTGGGCTGTCGACAAACGTGAGTGATGGTGGACGAGCGGGGGTGTAATTTAGAAGATTGTTTTTTTTCTCGTTGACGGTTGCTTGCTGCTCTTGTTTTGTTCTGTTTTGTCTCTGCTTTTGTTTGTAAACTTCATGTTGTTTTGTTGCTTTTGTTATTGTTGTTGGTTTTGCTGTTGTTCTGATATTCATCATCATTTCCTCTCTCACCTTGGATCAAGGTGTAGACCACGAGCAAACACTTTCCACCTTTCCCTACCCTAGGCTAACCTCTTGATGTTGTTCCATGTCTTGATGTTTTCCATATTCTGATGTTGCTGTTGCATTTATACATATTGTATAATATTGTACAAGTTTAATGTCCCTTTCAAGACTGAGATTTCTTTAAAAAGGTGGACCTCCGAATTACCAGCATCTCTGGTGTAGAGGTTAGCGCTTTGCTGTCGCACACAGGAGACCCGAGTTCAATTCTCGATTTGGGAGGAATTTTGATCGAGTATCTTAGTCTTTCTGCTGTGATGTATCCTTCTCAGTCTGTGTTGGCTTTGTCAGACAGGGTCAAAAGTTCACCTACTAAATAAACTAAACTAGGCTAAAACACCTTCATTAAAGAAACTCAACCGGCGGATTTAACGCCCTCCCCGACAGGACCGAGCCGAATGAATGAAGAGCCTTTAAAATTCCGCAACAAAATACAACTCAAGTCCAATACGCTTCTTTGGGGATCCAAAGCAGGGCCACCAGCTTATAGTCCAGCACGAAACCAACTGAGGTAAAAGGACGTCAAAATATTCAGAATGCTGTCGCTCGTAGGGTGTCTGTTGTCGACGCTGTTGTTGTTGCTGCTGATATTGTTAGTAATATTCAAGGTGCTGCTGTTCTCATTATCCATGATACGGCTTACTGCTGAAGCTAACCTTGTAATGATTGCAACTTCATTCTTTTTATTCTTTTTGGCATGTACATGTATATTTATATTGATTCCTCTCTTATTCTTGTGGATGGTTCCCATCAAATATCAATCCTTCTTATATCGCCTCCTTTCTTTGCTCACTTTCTTGTAACATCTCTAATCTTCGGCCCTTATATGATCTTATTGTGCTGCAAGTGCTGTAAAACCATATCTAAAGCGAACTTTTTACTTTTGATGTCGTAACTCTTGCGTTTGAAATAGCGACACATTTTCCACTACAAGACGAATGTTATTTGAGCTTATTGCTATAGAATACGCTGCCGTTGATTGACCTATGCAATATAATAGGTATCGTCTGTTAGATAATCCCCCCCCCCCAACTCACCCCCCCCCCCCACAGACAACAGTTCAATCGTTTATTTTATTGGTATCAAATACAATTTGAAGACTGCAATACGTGTAATCACCCCCACCCCCGACCCACCACCGTGCCATAATATTTTCAGCTCTAGACAAGCAGCAGGATACTTTTCTCTATTCTTAGTGAGAGCAGGCGCAAGAACACATCTCTCCTCCCTCTCTCCCTCTCTCCCTCTCTCTCTCTCTCTCTCTCTCTCTCTCTCTCTCTCTCTCTTAAACACGCGCGCTAAAGCAGAACAAAATTTAGTGAAATTAGTTGAAGTCCCTAAACTCTCATAAGTCAGGCTAAAACTGACACTATAGCGTAATATTATGCCACTCATGAGATAAACTATCAGATGTATTGCTGCCAACAGGACCGGAAACTATTAGTGTTCATTTTCAAGACGGACAGTTTTGCCTTCATAGTGATTATCAACTCACCGCGGGCCACTTTCAATACTTTCAATACAAATTACAGGGTCGACTCGTTGGTTGGTGGACTGAAATTGCTCGTGGGCTGGATGTGGCCCGCGGGCTGCAAGATTGCTAGTGTCTGCTCTATGGGATTCTGCAGAAATCGGGACAAGGACCTCGAGATGATGACCCAGGAGTCCAGGGATGACGAAGGTGTGTCATGTAACCAGGACAACGTCTCGTATCCCGGGATCTCTGAGGAATGATGAGGCGCCATTGATAATTGATCTGGACGCGCATCGACAACAGACACCCACCGGGCGACAGCGTTCTGAATATTTTGACGTCCAGTCAAGATTGCATCGGGGAAACTCTCGCCCTGGGTAGCGACATCATGCGTCTGGATAGCAATTTCTGGTTGTTATATTATTTTCCTGGCGGGTTCTGTAGTCTGGAGGTAATAATATTTTTAGCGATTTTGTGAAGAACAGCTGCAGACAGTTATGTCTTGTTTTAGTTATCCATAGTGAGGAAAAACGTTCTGACTACTTTTCGCTTTTCGATGATGTTTTCTCTCAAGCCGCATAATAAGACGAAAATGGTTTGTTTTTATTTTGTGTATCCATCTACCAAATTAACTATCGACCTACCTACATACCTACCCACCCCTACCTACCTATCTATCTACCAATCTACCTACCTAACTACCTACCTACCTGTCTGTCTATCTACTAACCAACCATCCAACCTATCTGCCTGCCTGCCTGCCTACCTATTTATCTACTTACCTATTTACCTACCTACCAAACAATGTAGAAATCCACCTACCAAGCATGGCATATCTAGCATACCTAGGGTGCGGTGGCGGAGCGATTAGAGCGCTCGTCTCCAAAGCGGAAAGTGCGGGTTCGAGCTTCGGTTCATACACGGATTTTTTAAAACCCCCTCCTGCCCACCTGGCAGTAATGGATACCTGAATTCGAGTTGGGGAAGTAAAGGCGGCGTGGCTACCCTACCACAATATGCCAAAGGCCCAGGAAGTTGTCTCACTAACAAGACAAAATCCAATGTCCGGATCGGACGCGGGAACAACTTAAGCATGGCATGCTGGTTATAAACCTACTTCCTTTTATCCATTCATTTTTCTCAGCCTTTATTTTGAGGCCACATTGGGTAAACATTGTTTTTTCTTGCTGGATTAGAAAATCACAAAAGTCATTTTATGAAGATTGCATCGTGTAGTATTTTTCTTTCAATCACCAGGAAGAAGGCCAACTGTCAGTTTTAACCTTATATCTATGGTTTTAACTAATCTTGTAATAGACCCCTACTGTTAGAAATGGGAGAGGCGAACTGTGACCCAGAATCCCTTTGAAGTTTGCCGCTGCGTGGGACTAAACCTTGCTTGCAAAATTAAAAAAATAATGATCGTTGCTAAAAACATTTTCGAAATTAGAGTATCAAAAGAAGCAGCCACACAGTCTTGACTGGCCTATGTTTTACACGTCTGTTGACCGAGTTTGACAATTGTTGTGCGCTTCAGTTACTAAAGTGTAGTGTTGATGAAAAAAGGTCAACGTTTGAATGTCTTAGGTGTATGTCATCAATCACCCATCATTAATTTCTTTTACCCGCTTCAGGCTAACATTAAAAATAAACGTGTCGGAAACTTATTTTTGCTTGGCGTTCATTAATGGCCCTTTACATATAGATTATTTTGGTGATCCAAATTTTAGACCCGCATGCAAACATACGAGAGGAAGGAACGGAGCGACTTGTGGTTTTTTTTATTTCGTTTTAATCGCTGACAGACGAAAGTGAACAAGCTATTGCGATACACTCTGCCCACCCAGTCTGACATGGTGGCTTGATCAGGGTAGGATTGGACAAAAAGTCACTCTACTGTGGTAACGTGTACTTCAGTCGTTCAAAATTCTTTTTTCCTATGATATGAATAGAAACTGTCCTTATTTTGACTCTATTCTCGTCTATGGCATGCGTGAGATGGACATGAGGTAGAGAGTTGGAGCTGATAGACTCAATAGTTCGTTACCTTTTTAAGACGATATGGAATCCCTCCCAAAACACCAGCTTCAGTAAGTAATTGATAAGTTCATCTTCACTTTCTCGTAGAAGATGTGATCCGATCACCTAGTGATGTAATGTGGCGTATTGCCGTGTATCTGGAGGAAGAATATCTGAGAAATCTTTGCACATGTGCGTGTATTTATTCATAGTATCAACCACATTAATATGCAAAGTGTGCGACACATATTTTTGCGGAAATTTGTTCATAAGAATACTTACTACTCAATACATATAACTACCTAAAGAATTTGTAGAAATAGTGAGAGTTCTCTCTAAATTCCAGTCTTCTCTACAACTTGCCCATACAGTCACTGCTAATTTCATCACCTCTTTCTTGTAGAAAACATGATTTGTACCCCTATTGAGGTAGTCTCTTTTATGGAGTATTTTCGTGTGTCAGGTGGAAGGCTGCATCCCAAGCTTTCCAGATTTGCCCTAATGTTAAAAATGTGCAAAAAAGGGCGTTAATTGTTTACAGTCCATTACAATCGATCATGTAGAAGAATGAGTACTGGGAAAGCAATTTGACAAATTTAATTAACGTATTAGAGAGTAGGTTTTTGCTCATTTTTTGGTTATGTTTGTTTGGTAAGTGTTTTTCGGCGCTCTCAACTGCATAAAGTAATAGGAGCTCGCGGGACACATTAAGCTTTTTAAATTGGTAATAAATTTTGAATTTTTTTTCCCGGGTGGCGACCAAACTTTTGGACCACAAAGGGATCATTAATGTGCCCAACTTACACACGGGACCTCCGAGAATTTTCGCCTTTGTTCGGCAAGGCTAGGTAGATTTTTCCTACCAGAAGATCGGGGGTGTGGCTGAAAGACAGCAGTAAGAAGGCACCAAGGAGTAACAGTAAAAATGCTGCAGAAAGAGTCAGGAGCCCAGAAGAAGGGGCAAAGGAGGTGAGGGAGTGGAGGCAGAAAGTGGAGACGAAAGCAGAAAACAAAACATTGTTAGAGAGCAGGAAAGAATGTGAAAGAAGAACATTTTTAGAGAAGAACATTTCACTCGATATCTGGATTCGAACCCACAATCTATTGAATGAGAGGCGAACACCTTAACCTCAAGGCCATGAGAGCCCCCAGTTTTCGCTCAGCTACTCTAAAAACATAGCTGTGCATGTGCTTAAAATCTAGAAAAAACTTGACTTGTCACTTAAATAGGAGCTGCTTTCTCTTATCTGAACTTCAAAAACAATTGTTCAAAAAATCAAAATCACAAAAATATTTTAAAAGTAAAAGATAAATAAAAAAAAACTCCCCTC
>NW_004797349.1:850323-860323 GCF_000002075.1 Aplysia californica
ACACACACACACACACACACACACACACACATACACACACACAAACACACACAAACACACATCCCCCAGCGAAAAGGACAGGCTAAAAATCAAAATTAATGACTTTCAGGTCTTTGAAACATCTTTCAGTAGAATTGAAAAAACAAACAAACAAACTCAAACGAATGAACTTTTACATTAATGAGAATTATTTGTCAGTTTTACATTCTGTTACCAGGGAAATATATTGTGTCATAAGCATTATTTCTGCGGTAGCTGTGTCGCCTGTTTCGAATGGAATATAAAGTAAATCACAATTTTACATTTAAAACCCGTATAAGGATGCATGTAAAGAGGGGAAAAAAATAATTTCAGTGTTATATCCACGTATGTAGTAATAAGCAATAAATGAGGTTACATTGTTATAACTGCATGCCATCAAAATGATTTTAAAGCTTTCACTTAATCATCAGTCTACTTTCGAGGAAAATATTGTAAGCAAAACATGTTTGAATATAACAAAATTAGCCGTTCTGTTTTGATTACTACAGAAATCAATAATCATTGCTTATTCACTTGGGTCTGTCGACGTTAAAGAAATTTTATGATTCATTTATTAATTTATCTATGCCCATGAAACTTTGCGTTGAACCTCTGCATATTTTTTTTTCAGAAAATCTTGACTCAGTAGATTTTGTTTATGTTTCTCTATTAGTGCGGTGCCCTATATTAAAATGCTCTTTAGGTGTATACAAGGGATCACTAAAATAAATGACTTACAGTTACCTGGCCTATAAAAATGCTCCTTTTGAAACAGCGATTCCATCCAACCCTCACATTAGAGTGTAATCTTGTAAATTCCATCACACGACTGCGTTCGTTAAAGTAGTGTCTCGTTGCTGAAAATAGGTCAACTTTATAAATCATGTTTTAGGAGTGTACTGTAAATCCCAGGTTATTGTTTTACCCTCTTCAAGCTAACATCGCGGAAAAATGTTTGAAACTTTACAGCTTGTTCACTTTCGTCTGTCGATGTAAAAAAAAAAACTAGTTCATTTTTTACTTTATCTATGCCCACGAAACATTGCATTGTGCTTCTGCAGGCCAGCAACCAAACAAATTATTTAAAAAACTGATCTAGGGATAAACATTTTTCTGTATTTTGGTCCCCAAAATAAAAACTGCCCTTTGGACGCATACACAGAATCACTAAAATAAATTTTTTACAGTAATCTAGTCGACAAACTCTTCATTTTGAGACAGCGACATCACACCCTCTCCCCCCCTCAAACACACAATTTTAGTGTGAACTTTTTTATTTCATCCCACGACTGTCGAGAACTTTCCTCATAAACCTCGAAAAGCTCTTACTCTCCTGTGTAATGTTGATGAAAGTATAATGTCAACTTTTTAATGTTTTAGGTGTATACTGTAAATCCTGTACTATTTCTGAGACCTGCTTTAGAATAACATTACGGAAAACGTGTCGGAATCTTCGTTTGCAGTGACCTTCATGGATGGGTCTTTAGATTTTGTTGGTCATCCAACTTTTAGACCCACTTAGGGGGCTCTCGTGGCCTAGAGGTTTAGGTGTTGGCCTCTCATTCAAAGGTTCCGGGTTGGAATCCGGGTAGCGACCGAAAAATGTTCTTCTCTAAAATTGTCTCCTTTCACCTCCTTTTCTGCTCTCTAGCAATGTTCTGTAGTCTGCTTCCATTTCCACTTTCTGCCCCCACCCCCTCACCTCCTTTGACCCCTCCTCTGGGCTCCTGACTCTTTCTGCAACCTTTCTACTGCTACTCCTTGGCTTCTCCTTACTGCTGTCTTTCTGCCACACCCCTGATCTTCTGGTAGGAAAGATCTACACCTAGCCTTCTCGGAAAAGGGCGGAAAATCTCGAAGGGCCCGTGAGCAAGTTGCGCACGTTAAAGATCATTGGTGGTCTATAATCTATAAGAGTAGGCTTCGGCCGCCACCCGGGAAAAAATCAAAATTTCCTACCAACTGAAAATATTAGGTGTGTCCCGCACGCTCATATGACCTTATGCAGTTGCGAGCGCCGTAAAACACTTTACAAAAACAAAGACCCACTTATAAATACCCAAGAAGACTTAACTGAGCAAAATGATTTGATTTTGTTTAAACCGCGGTCAGTCGCAAGTGAATAGAGATAACAAATACTTTTACATTGTATATTTAAAGTCTTGTATGACAACGTATTAAAAAAACAACAACCGATACCCCATTTGCGGGAGCGCTGAACAATGGCACTGCCACAAACTCATAGTTTGACTATTGTTCAACTCTTATATTTATGGAGCAAGTTTTGGATACTATTTGTGTTTTTCTTAGTAAGAAAATGACAAAAGCCTATTTCTGGGCTGGTTTCTTTTCAATCTCCTGCGTCGTTCTGTTCAGATTGTCTTAAGTTTCACATAATTTTAGAAGTTTATAATGATAAATGTTGACATTTCCAACAACTGAAAAGAAAGACAAACTGAAAACATATTCTAGCCAGAGCCATTACGTTCAATGGATGATTGAGGGATGCCAACGGTAGTTTCTGATTGTTTCCCGCCACCATTTATTTGTTCCTGTTTTGCTATCTGGTTTTGTAAAATATTTTTCACGGTGGTTATCAAATCTATGTTTCTTCACTCAAACACAATTTTGAACTTGCAATATGTTTGACCAGTACAAATGTCTTGTTCCTCCTATAAATTATAAATACACACTACAGACTTCAAGATCCTCAGAGGTTAAACTAATAAACAGAACTCTGTTATCACAAGAGGAAGCCACAGAACTGGCAACCATGGGGGCGTTAACTACATTAACGTGCTCAAGATGACGAGACAATTCAATTATGAGGACAGCCAGTGTGCATTCAGAAGCCACCACATGATGTTTGTGGTGAAGCATTCTCAAGTGATTCTACATAATGACTCTAACGAGTAGCATATGTCACGAATGGTGCATCCTTTTTGTTTAATTTCTAACATCTATAAACTATTCAACTTTTGCAATCTTGTATAAATAGACACTGCTAATCAGGCAAAGACAAAACAGATGTTGGGACAAAAGAATACGGGTCTGTTCAATTTTGCATGGCTAAGACGAGTTTCTAATTGTCAAAAAAATTACCTTTATGCTGAGGCCATTACATAAAACTATGTCCATTAAACAAAACGTGACATTCATTACACAGGTCATAATCCTTTTTTTTTTCAATTGACAAGAGTGTGAAAATAACTGACATTGTAAGACAAGTGCTGAAAAAAAACCGATCAAAATAATCCTGTACGAACCCTCTAATATAGATACTGGATTGGCCAACGAATAATTGATTAATGCGAAACAGATCGGAAGGTCCATAAGTCGGCTCATAAGCGTTGAACTCAAGTGGCCATAAGAGCTGTGTAAACGTCCAGTTTTTCATGAGAAACCCTTTTAAGTAAGCAAAAAAAAAGATAAATACCCGTATTGTTTTTTTCTGCAAGATGTTTACGAGAGGATGCTGAACGTGATCCCTGTAGGGTCATCGATTGTCTCTTGAATCTGGTAAACAGGAAGAGGTCAACAAAATCAAGCAACCAGTGATGGATGTGTTCTCAGTTGAAATAAAAAGGCCTTGTTGTGACGTGTAAGTTTACATAAAATATATTATTTATGCAAACTGTCAGTTCAGATCATTAAAATTTCTAACAAACATGGCTCTAGCGGTCGTTAACTTAAGGTCACCGGCTGATTCCTTTCTAGGAAGTTGGTTCTATGTTAAATTCGAAAATGTGAAAAAGTAACTGGTTTTCAGCGTGGTCACCTTTTCGGCCAACTTGTACCACACTGTGTTTAATCATAGTTTCATTAGCCTAAAAACTGTATAAGCGTCAGTAATTATTTTTACTCATTAAAAAAGAAAAATGATTGATTTTAGATGTCGAAGACTCATCCGATTTAAAGGTTTCGTACTTTATGAGAATCAAGACGCGCATTGCTGTGAGAGAATGTAATTAAACTCATTAGACAGAGCGCCAGACCGTACTATTAATTTTCGAGCGTGTCTAGGTATTATTACTTATTGGTCGCAACGGGTGCTCCAGCTATCCTGGATGAGGATGAAGCTAAAAGATGCAGTTCTCAAATCGTAGTAACTATGTGGGGCTGAAAAAGGTGAATGTCTGCGCTAAACGCCTGATCCTATCTGGTCGTAGACTTATTTTGATGCTGGAAAGAAATCATAAGATTTATACCATTTCTTCCAATAAATGTGAAAGAAACCTTGAATGTAGTAGCGATGTCTTATACTTTACGCAGCCTTCTCTGAGGGACATTATGTTGTGAAAACAGACATTTAGAATGATGTATTTCTGGTGCTGTGCAACATACTTCGACTCTCTCGTTGAGCGTGACCAGACAGAAGATGGAAAATTATACAACGGTATAGAGAGATTTTTTCACATACTAATTGCTTTTTCTCTAACACGAAAGCTTTTAAGAGACTGAAAAAGAATAATAAAAGAAACGTTAAAACAGTTTCATCATTTCAGAAATAGAGTGAATGCGCTTCATCATAAAACCAAACAGCCTCGTTTGTTTGATCAAAAAGAGTAAGGGCAAATATAAATTTAATTCAGGTGTTACAGTATTTGCAAACATTTTCGCCATAATCTGAACGAAGAATGATTACTGCGAGCAGAGATGACTGAACTGTCGTCAGTGGTGTGGCGGTTAAATGCTTCGCCGTCGCACGCAAAAGACATGAGTTCGATCACCATTTGGGTGTTTCTATATCGAGTACTCGCATCTGTCTGCTGGCATGTTGTATCCCTTTCAGCGCGGGTTGGTCCTGCCAGGATGAATCAAAGCAGCCCTCTTCCTTAAAGTTTTAAACTGTGTCAATGGGGACGTAAACTTCGACAATTGCAATTAGACCCAGAGCCGATGGGATTCAAGGTCAACAAAATTTTCATCTTTCCTGGATATGCCAATCTCACGCGTTCTTAAACGACCGTCAGTTTCCGCCCACACATAGCCTCGTGAGAATCTTTTTAAAAAATACAATTAAGATGCAGTTTGAAAATCCGTGACGCCACCCTTTATCTCCAAGATTGAACAGCTGACCTTGGCTTCTCATTACGTCTCCCTCAATCTTTTTCTATCTCAAAATATTTTTATTCTTCCAGAAAACATTTAACAGATGATGTGAGTTCGATTCACGTGTACGTGTAGGTTTTTTGTTGTGGAAAAAAAAATCGGTTCGGATTTTGTGGCGTTGTATCTCTCTGAGCCTGGTAGCCCCTTTCAGGAAGGAAAGAAGAAGTCCATTTTCTTAATAATCTAAAATGTAAAAATGGGGGACTCAAACACCTACAATAAAAAACGATTCTAATGCATTTGAATTAAAGCTGTCAAACACTTACGTTGAAGACCCCAGTGGAAATACGTCTAAAGTTACAATGGAGGCTTGTAGAAAATCAAATAAAGAAGTTCAAGGCACTTTTTGTTTTTGGTGATTTTGCAAATAAACCTCTAAAAACGGACTTTTTAACTCAGTACTGAGCCTGTTGTTCTGTTTCACGGTTTTGAGGAGTGAACTATAGAAAAGGTGCACATGTTTAAGTCAATAATTCTATAACTTAGAATTTTGCAGTTTTGATCGATAATCCCTTTGTCGTTTTCATTAACATTAAAAAAATATCTTATTCAGGAAAAGAAGGAGAAGAAATCCTTTCAGTTCCTAAATAAAACTTTAAAAGTGATTAGTTTTTAAAAGCAATCCCACAACATTATAAAGGATTCTCTTTCTGCACTTTTATGACGCTAATGGGATCAACGAATCATTATGTCGATCGTGAGAATGAGGCTAACAAGGCAGTTCCTCTCCTGAGAAGGTACAACGAGAATACATAAATACAGCTTCGGGAATTTTGGCGACATTCAAGACTGGGTCAGAGTTTGCGTCACAGAAACGGGAACGGACAGAGCCCCAGGGTAGACTGGGGATTGATTTCCTTAAGTTTTTCGTCTACGTTTGAGCAAAGTGAAGCACATCGACACAATAATGGTCGGCTAGCGCAGGGAATAATCAAGAAAGACAGACAGGACCAATACAGGGAAGAAAAAGTTCCTCATTAGTTCCTCCCAAACATCCGCTAGATCGATTACATGGTGAAGAAGAAGAAGAAGAAGAAGAAGAAGAAGAAGAAGAAGAAGAAGAAGAAGAAAAAGAAGAAGAAGAAGAAGAAGAAGAAGAAGAAGAAGAAGAAGAAAAGAAGGGACGAGGCGAAGGAGGAAGAGGAGGTCGAGGAGTAGGAAAGGGAGGCGGTGGCGGTGGCTTTGGTGGTAGAGTAGGAAGAGACGAAAGAAAAAATCTAGTAAGTGTGGAACACTCTGATGGTGCCTTCTCCAATATGAGATCCTAGTTCATAAAGGCTAGACCTTACGAAAAAAACAGGTTGTTTGCTGATTGACGGCGTTTATTCTAAAATTCTATTTTGCATAAAAAGTGAAAGACCTGACCTATTTTCGAAGTTAACATTCACGTGAAGATTTGCAGTATCAATTCTGCTATTTACGTGAATAATAAAATAGATATCTTACTACTACTACTACTAGTACTACTACTACAACAACAACAACAACAACTACTACTACTACTACTACTACTACTACTACTACTACTACTACTACTACTACAAAAATAATGACAATAATAATATAGCATTAGAGCTCAGACCCGCGTAATCCAAATTCCACAGGCTATGCTCTTTACGTTCTGTTTTATTACCTCAGCAGACCCTAAAACACCTAGAAACACCCCCGGCTTCCTGGGAAGCACAAACATACGATTAAGACGTGCTCAAACACCTACAAACTGACCAGATGTTTTCCTGTTTATAGCTTGGCACTAATCAACCTCTAACAGGCATTTAGAAGATCTGAAAACAAAAGCAAGGTTAAGTCACATTTCCCTAAAAAATAGAGTTCTGCACATCATTCGAAAGCAGCGACAAAGGGCTATCTATTTACAGCACAGACGAAGCGCTATTCTACTCCTACACCAAGTTCTTAAAGCCTAAATGCAACAACAAGGTCAAGTCCAGAAAAAGTCTTCTATGCCCCCTATGAGGAACGTACGTGAAGAATTCCCCGAATTGAGTTTTTTTTCTCGTTTTCTCAAATTCATCTTTACGGGGTTGAAGGCTGTCTCACTTATTGGTGGATTACGTTTTACCGAATTTCGCACATATAACAAGCATAGTAAGGAGTCTTAAAATCTGCAATCAAATTTGAGAAAAAACTTTTTTTGTTTCCATGAATACGACGGCCATATTGGATTTTGTTGACATGTCTTACGTAATGAATATCGCACTTATTTTTCATGGAAATTGATTTTTTTTTTAAATTTGGCATGCAAGTTAACGAACATCTGATCTAAAAATTCATTAGTCGTTATTTTTCCTAAACGAAATAAAACAATTTTTAATGAATTTTTTCCTGAGTTAGTTTCCAAGTTTGTGCATGTATAAAAAATATTTAACAGACAAATGTTTAGTAATACATCTTCTCTGCATTCTGTGAAAATTTCTTGAAGATTGGATGAAAAATGGTGGAGTTATTTAAAAAAGTATATTAAAACATCGCGTTTTGAGAGAACGGCCGATAAAGAAAAACAAAATATGGACTTTATGAGGAAATGGTGGTGACAAACATGCCCGGTATGTTAAGCGATAAAATATTTGTAGGAGAGGCTGAGAAAGCTAAAGATGCCTACAACTCAAATTCCATAATTTTAAGCTGAATCGTGACTTTGGGGGTGCAGCACTCCCCCCCCCCCCCTTAAAATGACAAGACCCTGGTGTCGATCTCATGTCTTTGTTTCTCTTTTTGAGAGTTCTAAACTAGAGCATAACAATACCCAACTTGGCGTTCTTGAAATTGATCAGCCTGGGGAGTCTCCAAGGCACTATTCCAGCCTGACTATTGTTCTAAGAGGAGACTGACTTTAAATTCAAAGATCTTATGTATAAGCTTCCAAAAGAAAAAAAGAACACGTCTAAGGTGTTGCTATGCTTTGGCATACGGTGTTATGGATTTGCCAACAAGTCTCTACTTCTTTTTATGTTTTATTTTGAATCTGAGAGATGTTCAGTCGAAATATTTGACATACCTTAATTTTTTCTTTAGATTTGTTTCCGTCTTGACTGGATGGGGTACTAAGTGCTAACAGTTTCAGTTCGTTTTTCATAAAAAGTAATTCCACTTTAATCATCTTGATCTATATCATGTACTGATTTTTTAAATGAAAAGCTTCAGATCTTTAAAGATTATCCGAGTAAAACTGATACAGTATATCTGCAAAAACACTCATTTACCCGTAATAAGTTTATATTCTCAGATATACATGTCCCAACGATGGTGACATTTGCCAAATCAATAGCCAGAAAAAAATGATAGTAAAAAAAAACAGACACAAAAATACTCATTACACTGTACGACATCATGTACCTGTACGCAAAAAATCAAATAATATTTATGCTGTATTCGCTGAAGCAGATTTAAAATTCATCTCGTGGCCATATTTCCATCTACATTTGATGAACCCACACCGTTGAGTATAGTTATCAATGTAAACAAAATTCCGTCTTCTTAGTGATGGATTTTGTTTTAATGCAGACATCATGATGCACCTGCTGATTTGTCTCTGACGAACTGGCTGTGAACGCGTGATGGGAAGGAGGGAAGAATGTGTAGACAGCTTCCTCCTCGGTGAACCCAACTCCCTTCATGGTGAGTGCACAGAGGGCGCAACTTTTTCGAGTGTAACAAATGATGTGCAAAATAAATTCCGAAAATCAAAAGATTTAACATCGATCTGAATATGTTGTGATTATTATTTTTCTATCATTACTTAAACGACTCGCAGGACATGAAGCTCCTATTAGAGGTGAGTTCTAGGAGTCATTTTATGGTCTAACTAGACCCGCGGGAAACAGAATGGTACGAAAGATACTATCGAGGGAAGTACTAAGAAAAGATGGCACTTCCTCACTGGACAATTGATCACATACGAGTAGCTCCCCATCTGTTGGTTGGAACAGGGGATTGTTATTAAAGATAACCCTGCGGACTCACTCTGTAATATATATTTACATTGAAAAATTGCGCACACTTACACACACTCATAAACATAATAGAATATAAAACTTAATGTGTGTATGTTTGTGCACACGTGTGTGCGTGTGTGTGTGTGTGTGTGTGTGTGTGTGTGTGTGTGTGTGTGTGTGTGTGTGTTTGTATGTGTGTGCGTATGTGTGTTATGACGCCAGGAGTCAGGTGCTGGTCAGTTTTTGGCCATGTGGCAATACTGGTATCATCTAAAAGCTTGTTTGAGGGCGCTCGTAGTCGAGAGGTTACGGTGTTTGCCTCTCATTCAATAGGTCCCAGATTCGAATCCGGATAGCGACGGAAAATTTTCTTCTTTAAAATTGTCTTCTTTCACCTCTATCTTGCTCTCTAATAGTGTTCTATCGTCTGCTTTCGGATGTTTGTCCCCATCCCCTAACCTCCTTTGCCACCTCCTCTGGGCTCCTGACTCTTTCTGCAGCCTTTCTACTGCTACTCCTTGGCTCCTTCTTACTACTGTCTTTCAGCCACACCCCTGGTCTTATGGTAGGTAAGATCTAACACCTAGTCTTCTCGGATAAGGACAAACAATTTTTGAGGTGGTCCCGTGTGCACGTTGCACAGTCTAAAGATCTTTTGATTGTCCAAAATCGATAAAAATAGGCTCCGGCCGCCACCCGGGCAAAATTCAAAAGTTGATTCCTACCAAAACTAAGATTGTTTAATATGTCCCTCGCGCTCATATGACATTATGCAGTTGCGAGCGCCATAAAGCACTTCCAAAAAATACACACAAAAAAGTTGTTCAATAATATTTTTCTTGATTAAAAGTTGTTGAAACTGAAAGAGGTGGGAGTAGCCTGGTTTCAGAGGTAAAATTAGCGAGATCATGACA
>NW_004797349.1:862823-872823 GCF_000002075.1 Aplysia californica
ATTTTTAAAAAAATTTATTATTCGACAATGTTTTCAAAATCGTGGAATACGTCGGTTCTTACTTACTTTATTTACTTACTCACTCACTCACTCACTCACTCACTCACTCACTCACTCACTCACTCACTCACTCACACTGAAATTACAAGACGGCAAAGCCTTTCCTGCCCAGCGCTCTTGTGCTCACCAAATTTCTAAAATAAAAACGATGTATCGACCTACATGTTTATAACATATTAAGGATTTACAAGACACGAAGTTCCTTTTCAAAGATGGGTAGCAGGTATGAATTTATCGTGTGTCTGGACCAGTGGTGGGCATTATAACACGACAAATAGCAAGACAGAATACTAGCTAACCTCTGAGAAAAGATGTCACGACAACACTGGTGAACTGATGACGTATGATGGGCACACGACTATAAACAGTAACACTACTGGCTCGTGCCCCAAGGACTGTCCACTTTGACAAACCGCATAGCTAGCCTACTACTCTACATAATTTCTTAAATTTCAGCAGAGATTCTGGCTTGAGATAAATGAGAAATATCCTGACCACAAGAGAAGAATACCGAATGTATTCGAGTCTGAGTGCCGGAGCGTGCATGGCATGTAGACAAGTCGTAAGCCCAGTCACAAGAGCCTTTCTAGGGCTCTTAACAAGACGAGCTCGTGTACTAGTAATCCTCTGAGACGTTTCCTCTAAACTCAAAACCCACTTTCCTTCTCCCACAGCACTGATTGCTTCTGTGGGGTTTACAGCTCCTGATGCCATAATATAGTGAGCTATCTTGTACTGACTCCTTTTTTTTTCCTTTTTGATGTAAATTGCTTTGAAATTTCAGTGGTACGTATAAACGGGAGATGGCATAAAAAGAAACTGAAATTCTTCGAAGCACAGAAAACTGCAGAATAAAGGGCTCAAAGGGAATATCTTTAATAGCTTTGAAGGCAGCCAAAATGCCAAAAGTCGGAGATTGGAGTCAGCATCAGAAAGCACTAACATCAAAATATTATGTTGTTTAGGTATATGGGGCGAATCGTAAACATCGGATGAACAAGTCTGGGTCCCAGTCATTAATTGTCTGACTTCTCCTCACAATATTATAGATCAATATGTTCTCCTGTTTGGTATACTTTTCATCGTTGCCACATTACACGATTTCAATATACAGCTGCATACTTGTCTAGCAATACAAAGATGGCACAAAATGTGTCTACTGGCTATCTTTGTATAGTTGTTTATTACTCAGGCAAATACTCTGAGAATAAGATTTCGTGTATGAATAGGGTCCTACCCTTTTATCAATATGTGTTTTCTCCTCAGCCCAATGTTTTTAAAAGAGAATGTCCAGTTTTCTCTTAAACAAAAATAGTTATCTTGTTTTGTGAATATTCTGTTTTAGCAGTTTCGCCGAAGAGAAGAAAACGATGCAGAACGGGGCAATCAGCTTGACTTCCAGGAATTCTCCACCAGAATAATTTACGGAATAAGGTTATCTGACTTTTAACGCAGAGGAAATCGACTCGTTCACTCTCTCCATGAAAATGCTGCGCTATGCTACGTCATTATGGAGATAATTATTCTGTACCTGTATGCATTCTAATCACCATGCCTTCGCAGCAATAATGACATGATTTCTAAGAGAGTATAGCAAAAGAGTCACAAATGCAATAAATATCCTGAGAAAAAATTATGGTAATTCAACTATCAAAAACTGAATGACTAGAATTACATGTAGCGGTTTGCAGTAAAATTTCTCTATGAGTTGTTAATTAATAATAATTTACTGTAAAATAACTGAAAAAAGATTCTGGATGTAGATGGGCTAAAAACCAAATAGCGAGTGTAATAATAAAGAATAAGACATAATGATTATTTTAAAACAAATTTAGGTTAAAAGTTTTCATTCAAAGCGCGGGATCACGGAAAAACCCAAGAAACAAATGCATTTTAAACCACAACAATAGCAGCAATGTTCATCTTCTCTTCTTTGTGTTACCCCTGCATAATGTCAGGGGTAGTCAACTTCTTGTTCTTCAACCTTCGGTGCGACTGATTTTTCTACGTGTAACTGTTTATCCTACTTTGTAGGGCCTCTTGCCTTCAGGTAGCCACATTCCGATATCGAAGGTGATCTGTATTATGTTTTTATAATGACGAGAGTATTTTTATTTTCTGTTGGAATTTATTTTGAATTTTGCGCGGGTGGCGGGCTGAAGCCTATTCTTATCGATTCGAGGAAAACCAAGGTTTCTTTGACGTGCGCAATTTGCAAGCGGGACCTTATAGATTTTTCGCTCTAATCCAAAAAGGCAACGTGTTCGATCTTACCTACCCTGAGATCAGGGTTTTGGCTGAAAAGAGTCAGTAGTAGCAGTAAAAAGAGTCAGGAGTAAAGAAGAAAAGAGCCCAGGGGAATCCGGGGTTTGATTTTTTTTTGGGAGGGGGGGAGGGGGGGGGTCGAGAGAAAGGGGAGATGGATGGGAGCCAACAACAGTACAGGAATAGAGAATACAAAAGGAGGTGAAAGGAGAACAAAGAGAAGAACATTTTTTAAAGTCACAACAGACCTCGTAGACCAGGAGAGCCCCTGGTGTTTAAATAGGGGTTCATGTATTCCAGTTCGATGAACTTGTTAAAGAAAAGAAGATGTACCAAGACAATGGTACAACGTCACTCACTATACAGTAAAGTTTTGTATGATGTAAACTGTTCACTTCTACAGCTCCCTCCGATGGTGCAGAGAAAAGCATGACACTTGCACTACAACCAGAGCTCTTTAATTTAAAGTCAATGATCCGTAGTCCTTTATTAAAGAAGCGACGCAATAATTGGAAATGTATTTCCTTAAAAAACTGCCGATATTTGGAGTACGAAACGGGAGAATGATATTAAAACGTAAAGGAATCTCTCCCATAACAATACCAATTACATTGTAACACACGGGTATAAAGGAAATAAACAAAAGCGAAAACAAAATCTTACACGCATTCCCAGATCATAATAAGAAACATTACTAAAACAATCAATGTACCTTTTTATAGTATTGAACTGGGAACTACCAATAGCAACCCCTGTCAACTTACCTATTAGATCGTGGAGAACAACGCTCTTTTTCTTTGTTTTATTTTATAGGCAAAAAGCCTAAATGGGCGAAATAAACAATTGATTTCAAAAGCTAAGCTATTCGTCCAGTGTTAGAGTACATAAAACTAAGGAGAGTGAAGGATATATATATATATATATATATATATATATATATATATATATATATATATATATATATATATATATATATAGAGAGAGAGAGAGAGAGAGAGGGAGAGAGAGAGAAATTGGGAGACAGAGAGACATAGAGAAAGAGAGACAGAGAGAAAAAGAGAGAGAGAGAGAGAAAGAGAGAGAGAGAGAGAGGGAGAGAGAGAGAGAGGGAGAGAGAGAGAGAGAGAGAGAGAAAGAGAAAGAGACAGAGAGAGAGAGAGAGAGAGAGAGAGAGAGAGAGAGAGAGAGAGAGAAAGAGAGATTAAATGAGGGAAGCATGGGGAGAAAAACTCGTGCGTCTTTCATTTCCTTAAAGACACGAGTATTTCGACATTGTAATGAACACACCATAAACAAGCAGGTATGCATTTCAGACTTAGAATAAGTGGCTAAAATAGTATAATAAGCTCTACATGAGAGAACACAACCGATGCTGCTGCTGTTGAGACCGCCATCAATCATCCGTTGAGACACACCCCCATTGACCTTCCAGCGCGGCCATTCATCAGAGCCGGTAATGGGGGGCTGCTCACCCCGGGGCTCGTACGTCAGCACCACACACGGACACTCGTGGGACTCTGTGAGTGGAGTCGGAGAGAAATCAGACTGTGCAAGTATGTGGTTGTTGAAACAGATGTGTAGCAAAGTACAGTGGACTCTCATACAGGTAGTCGGATCTGCGTGATCGAATTAAAAAAACAAAAAACATACAAAAATAGAAACCCTAGAAACTGAAAAAGCCCAATCCAAAAACAAAACCAAACAAAACGAGTCAAGATAAAATTTAAAAAATAAAAAAAAATTTAAAAAAACAAAAAAAACCCAACCCCTCCCCCCTAAAAAAAAAGAAGAAAAAAAGAAAAAGAAAAACTTGGACCGTCAAGTGAATACTAAGCGGAATTCCACAAAAAAGTAACTCATTCATTTCTGATTTCTAAAGCGTGCTATGCGTGTCAGAGCCACGTTGTGCAGGGTGGACTACATTCCTTTATTTGAATATGACGGAAAACCTCCACAGGGTCCTCTTCTCTACGCGAGAATCGAACTTGCAAGGCCAGCTGCCAAATAGCCAACTAACACACCATAGGCGTAAAGCAGTGGAATAATCAAATAGGAGCATTCAAACTGGTATAAACTCAATAATGGATGTCGCCCATTCTACACCCTGGGGCGCAATGAGATACATGTGTGTTGAAACTACTGAGTAGAATCAGTACTTCTGATAATCAAAGATCTTTTATGTGACTTCAAAACAGCTGGTACCAAAAGAATCGAACTTAATTGGGGGGGGGGGGGGGGGGTGTCTGGTCACTTAACTATATTTCCATCTGGTCTGTTCGAAAAGCGGATACCATATTTCTGGTCTGTCTCCTCCGGAAGCTCTCAAGCAGCTGAAGGTAGGCCGATTATGGTTACCCAAACAGGATAATTAGTCATCTTTAAAAACATCAGTTCCTCCGATTCCCTTAGCTAAAATCCGTACCAAAATAAAAGAAAAATGTAATAATTGAGTAGGAGTCTTCCTACTCTGGAATAATTACAATAACAACTTTTCTATATTTTTGTTTTGCGTATTTGTCGTTTAAAACTTCCACTTTTTTTTCCAATGTCATGTATGATACCTATAGCACGCACTCAAATCTTCCCAGTGGCACCTCTATTTCTTCTCAAAGAAAAGCTTTAAGTCAGAGTAAGAACACTAATAAAATACATAAAACTAAAGCTAACTTTTTTGTCTTAGTCTTTTTGATCTAACCAGTATGTCTCATCTGGAAAAGAGAAAGATTAAATTAAACAGACTTTCTACAATTACCAAAACCCCCAAGAAAATAGTGTGAATCTATCAGGGTAAGTAAAGTAAACAGTGATTGCTCAGTGAGTGTTGGTAGCGACCGAGAAAGTGTCAGGAAGAGTATCAGTTGTTTACCACTGTGATGTCACAGCTCAACTGAATTGATGAAAAGTACCAGGTGTAGCGATTAGGCTCTTCATTTTTTAAGAGAGTTAATTTTTTTCATACTGGTAATACTAATAGCTAGTTTTATCGTTTTCCTCTGTCTTTAATCTAGGGTGCATTTCACACGTTACATAATTATAGTAATAATAATGTTCTTAACATAACAATCGCTATCACCCTCCCTCTGTTACATCTGGCACAACCAACCGTTAAATGTTGAAAATCATGAGACCCCTATTTCTTCTGACGGCTTGTTTATGCCGGCATCCCTCATAATTAGTGGATGTTGGTTTGGTACAAATTTAATGGCGCTCGCAACAGCATACGGTCATATTATGAGCGCTTTGGACAGAAGTTGGCTGTTTTCTCGTCAGTTCACAGAACAGTTTGGTTTTACTTTGCAAGTCAGAATGGTAGAATTTAAAAAAATACTTGAGTAAAAATTCAGTTTTAAAAGGATAAGTTTGCAATTTCCAAACAAAAACTATTTACATTTTTGAGAAAACGTTCTTTCTAAAAATCGAAAATTCTGTTGGAATAACTTGACGAACTTCTTTGAAAAGCAAAAAGTAAGCCCGTGATCCTGCCAGGAAGCAGTAAGAACTAATGTAAAAAGCAATAAAGCAAAAAGCTCACTCGAGATTAGGGAAGCGTCAACACTGCCTGGCTACGTGCGCAAAATGTTAATTGAATTTTTCCTCATCAGAATGTCGCGAAGTGCGATTGAGACTTTGGCGAGGTGCCGGGGTTCGACGGAGAGAGGCGTTAATTACATTGTTCGCACTCTCTTTTTGTGCCTTACAAGTGCTGTGGCAAAGCGATAGCGGGAACGGTGTCCTATTTTCCTCTTTGACTTAAGTGTTCGAGCTTGAACAAGCGAATGCTGGCGTCTGTTGTGTATTTTGTGTAAGCTTGCTTCATGCAGATCCCTAACTGCCAACATAAACAGGGAGAAATAACAAACGTTGACTGGTTTAGATCTGAGATGTGTAAAAAGACACATAAATACTTTGGGAGGGAAAGACAAATAAACACGTGTTTATTAATGATGAAAACCGTTTATTTTTCTTGAGCGACAAGTTTACATGTGAAGGCAACATTTAGGGGTTATTGTTCAGATATAATATTACTGGAAGCACGTCTTGTTCAAAGTAAAATATAGTAACCCATCATTAAAGATTGTTCCTTAAATAACCTCAGTGTTGAAGAGGGTAACATAAGCCATAATTAACGGTGATAAGAGCAGGAGTTTTCTTTGGGGGGGGGGGGGTATTTTTGTTCATATTTAACTAGGTCCGAATTAATAACAACATTAAGGCGATGCAGTCACTTATACGTTGTCGAAAATAAAACGACACATGAACGAAACAGACCGCAACAAGAAATGTTAGGTTGTCAAAACAAAACAGCATCGGAACAATGCCGAGGTCAACACCAAACGCAGGCAGAGTTTTGGTCACCACCTCTCTGTGCTGTGTTGTTTCGAGAGAACAAATTCCAAGCCAGAAAGTCCATACACCGAGGGTGAATCAATAACAACAGTGCCAAGCGCTAAAAATAACTCTTCTTTTCAAACAGCCACCCCCATCCCGCTAGCCCTTCCACACTTATCCCTCTCGTTCAGCCTCAAAGGAAGAAAACAAAAATCAACCTCAGACAGAATCTCACAAACTGGGGCGACGAGTGCTCGTTTGTGCTCCGGAAGTACTAATGAACCATGGGTGTGCTCACGACAGCATACCAGGGTGTTTGAAAATAGGCCAACCGTTTTCTTTTGTTAGGGCAATAGGCTTGTGTTCTAACATCCTAGATCGTGTTCTTTAGCGAATTTCCGGTTCACTATTGAGTTCACCATCTGACTCAGTTTTAGCCAAATGAATGGGAAGATGAAAGGGTCTGGGCGCACTAGACTATAGCCGGACTGGTGTTGTACTCTTGAGGAAGGTCTAGTGGTGCAGCCTATGGTGTACACACTTAATAATAATTTTTTTTAAAAATAAAAAAAATAATGTTTGCTCTTACATAGCGCATATCCACGCTCTACATAATGCTCTGTGCGCTTTACAACTATTATTTCCCCAGCAGACCCTAGAACAACCATATATATTCTCAGCTTTCCGAGGAAGCACACAGTGCAAACTGCGGATTACTTGCACCCAAGCACTGGCAAACTGACAAGTTTGTTCGCTGTCTGTAGCAGGATCAGTGGCGGAGCGTAGTGACGGGCTAACGGGCTTGAGTCCCCCCCCCTCCCCCCATCCCTTCCCTGGAAACAAAAGAATGGCCCTTAATTAAAGAAAGGATTAACTAGGGCCGCCATGTTTGCTCAAGGTTCTCCCGCCTCGTTTATCCAATCACTGTTCATCACCATGTACAATGATAGTAGCCTAACAGCCAATGAAATGCCTTCAGGGCTCAGAGGGAATGAGCCGGTTCCCACGGTCCTTTCGTAATGAAACTCTTCTTGTAAAAAGGTAAACGATTTTTAAAAAAATACTTTACAACACTGTGGTGGAGTGGGCTCACCGACTGTCAGCCCAGACAATGGGGGTGAAAGTTTACGGCACGCTTTCCCCAGTGACCCAGTTACCTACACGATCATTGGTACTTCGTTAATTACAATGTCTCGATGCGTTCTGCTCTGGAATTACACGGCCTTATCCAGTTGCACCTTACTGTTTGTTTTCATAAATGGAATGTGTTTGCAATGCTTTGTGTGCATGTCTATGTTAGTGCAGTGGTGGTTTGTCAGTTATGAATCACGTTGAAGTACTTTTAAAACGACCTTTTCAATGGCTAAATTTAGAAGAAAAACTGGAGGTGAAACGGCTTGGTCCTCACCAGCCAGAAGATTTTAAGTTAGAACAAAGAGATGGAAGACAAAGACGACTTTTCTCGTCTGAGTGGTTCTCAAAATTCCCTTGGCTTACCGTGAGTACAGAAAAAGCATCGTTATTTTGTTTTTATTGCTTGCTATTTGGTGGTAAAGAAGTGGACGTAACGTGGGTCACGACTGGATTTTAAAAAATTAAAACATGTCCATGAGAGAATTCAGAGACATGAAAGGAACAGTGGGCATTTGAACAGTGCTATTCGTTACAAGTCCTTCGGAAAAGTGAACATAGCATCTCAAATAAATGAAAGTCATCGTCTGTCAGTGGAACTCCACAATAAGCAAGTTAATAAAAAACAGGCACGTTTTAAATAGAATCATTGTGTGCATCAAGTTTTGTGGTTTCCACGAGCTGCCTCTCAGAGGACACAATGAATCAGTTTCGTCTCCTAACAAGGGAGTTTTTCTTGATTGGATCCCTTTCCTGTCTACACTGGATAATCAGATCCAAAAGCATTTGGAAACTGCATCTGTAGCTAGGTACACGTCAAACACAATACAAAATGAAATATTGGAAAGCATCTATGATGTATACTTTGAAGACCTCAAAGAATCAATCGCAAAAGCAAGTTTCATTGTAGTGTCAGCAGATGAAACAACTGATATCTTCTACAAGTCTCAGTTTGTGATAACAGTTAAATTCATGAAAGACAACAGTCCCGTTGAACGGTTTGTCAAGTTTGTTAATGTCACAGACAGATCAGCACGGGGGCTCACGACAGTGCGGACAGAAGAGCTTCATAGACTAGGTGTGGGCGAAAAGTGTAGGTTAATAGCTCAATCAAACATATGATGTAGCATCTGTGATGAGTGGATCTACAAGGGGTGTTCAAAACTCTGTTGAAAGAAGATTTCCTAGAGGCACATTTTGTCCACTATTATGCACATCAGACAATTAAATCTTGTCTTGCAACAATTAACAAAGCACATTCCAGATGTCAGGCTCTTCTTTTCAAACCTTTCTGGTTTTTCGTCGTTCTTTTCTGTCTTTCCGAAAAGATCGGATGCTCTGAGGGAAGTTTCCGAGAGACGATTGCCTGGTCCATGTCCGACAAGATGAAATTTCCAGTCAAGACTGGTCAGCAGTGTATATGAGAACAAGGACAGTCTTATAGAATGTTTTCGAGAGATGGAATCGTCTGAAGTGTGGGACTCGGTCACAGCAAGAGAAGCTTTTGGCCTCAGATATCTTCTTGAAGATATCAATTTCACTTACTTTCTGACATTTTTCAACACCATACTCTATCATACTGACACTGTCTTCAGCCTATTTCAAGCTAGGACAACAAATGGACAAGATGCAAACCAAGCTCATGCTAGTTTCACACACTCTTTACAACACATAAGGGAAACATTGCCAGAGTGCGCAACACGGCATGGGAAAAGGCGGGCGACAGAGTCAACATCAGTAAATATAACAGCAAAGGAAGTTTGTGATACTCTGATCACACAGGTGAAACAGCGACTGATGAGGTCAGAGTTCATAAGAGCATTTTGTATTGTCGACCCGCGGCTGTTCATGCAGCATGCACAGAATTTTCTCGAAGAGCATGTCAACACCCTCATCGCTTCTTACCCATTTCTAAGCAAGGAACGGCTGGTGAGTGAACTACAAGTTCTGTACACAAATGTTTCTTTTCATTCGTGTTCAACACGGACTGTCTCATCTCTCCACCAGTTCATAGTTTCTGTGGATCTGCAGGAAAATTTCAAAGAACTTCACAAAATGTTACAGATTATTCTTACAACACCTGTAACATCTAAAGAAGCAAAACACTGCTTCAGCACCCTAAAGAGGATAAAAAATTTCATGAGAAATGCAATGGAGCAAGAGAGACTCAATGCTTTAGCCGTCCTTTCCATCCACAAGAAGGACGTCCAGGACA
>NW_004797349.1:877823-886010 GCF_000002075.1 Aplysia californica
GAATATAAATTAATTAATTAATTAATTAATTAATAAATTAATAAATTAATTTTTTAAAATAAAAAATAAAAACAATCAGGCAATGAAAAAAGTAAGCGTTTATATTACTAACAATGGAACAGTTTTGTTGAAAACATGGGCATTCGAGTAGGTTAGAAATTCCCTTCTACTCATGGTCCAGCCAGAGATGTCGAGACAATCTCTGGAAGGTAGTTAAGGGGTTAAGAGGAAGTACAAGCACTCGGGGTAAGTATGCTAATGTCATTCTATTGTCTGTAGAGACAACTAGGATACAAGGGGAAAGTCTGGCTCACGCAAAACTGTCCGGGACATGACACGCAAGCAACGTGATTGCCCGATCATGGAAATTTGAGTGGGTATGTGTGTGGTCTGTGAGTGAGTGAGTGTGAGTGTGTGTGTGTGTGTGTGTGTGTGTGTGTGTATGTGTTTGTGTGGGGGTGTGTGTGTGCGTGTGTGTGTGTGTGTTTGTGTGTATAAATATATTATGTGTGTGTAGGTGTGTGAGTGTTTGTTTGTTGGTACATAATTATCTGCGTCCATGTATGTGTATATATGTGTGTGTTTGCATACATGTTTATGTGTGCTTGTGTATGTGTGTGTGTGTGTGTGTGTGTGTGTGTGTGTGTGTGTGTGTGTGTGTGTGTGTGTGTGTGTGTGTGTGTGTGTGTGTGTGAATGTTCGATTCGCCTCGATGGACGGGGTAGGGAACAATTTTACCAAAATTTGGCAAGCCGAATCTATTTTTAAAAATGTTTTACGGCGCTCGGAACAGCATAATAAGGTCATATGAGCGAGTGCATCAAATATTTTTAGTTGGTGGGAAACTTTGAATTTTGCCCGGGTGGCGGCTGAAGCCTACTCTTATCGATTTTAGACCACCAAGGGGTCTTTCACGTGCGCAACTTGCACATGAGCCCTCCGAGATTTTTCGCCCTTGTCCGAGAAGGCTTGGGGTAGATCTTTCCTACCAGAAGATCAGGGATGTGGCTGAAAGACAGCAGTCAGAAGGTGTCAAGGAGTAGTAGTTGAAAGGCTGCAGAAAGAGTCGGGAGCCCAGAGGAGGGGGCAAAGGAGGTGAGGGGAGGGCGGCAGAAAGAGAAGATGAAAGCAGATAACAGAACATTGCTAGAGAGCAGGAAAGGAGGTGAATGGAGACAATTTTAGAGAAGAAAATGTTTCCGTCTCTACCTGGATTCGAACCCGGGACTTTTAAATAAGAGGTCAACACCTTAACCTCTCGGCCACGAGAGTCCCCCGAGTCTATTCATTTAAAAACCTGAAGCCTAAATAAAAGTCTTGAAAATGTAGATTATTGATCTAATGTTCTATGATTAAGCACTATGACATCTTTTAAACAAAGCTACATTAAGCGAATTATACAATCGTGTACATCTTTTTCTCAGTACTTTTTAAAAAGTTACAAGCTGGGGAAATGTATATACATGTAAAGATACTTTGAGGCAGTTAACTGTCAATATGGATTTTTTCACAATAGGAATAACACGATGATATGTGATGTATGTACCATTTATTGCGTCGATTTTACCTACTGGCACCAAGGGAATCAGCCATCTGCGCACTACCTATTATTATCGGTCAAAAGAAAAGGAGCAAATAGTTTCCGTTAATTTGAAATTCGGAATAGTAAATTTACTTGTCTACTATTCCAGAATGAAGGATAGCCCAGGCTGAACACACTGCATTGACGTCTGCCTGCAAGAAAAACAATGTCTTTACAAAATGTATCAGGTCCTGTGGACATTTGTCGTCCGCATTCTTAAATCTCGTTTTAAATAAAAGGGACAGTTAGAAAGAAAAGAAATCAGAAATGATATCTCTATTTTTGGCTTGTAATTAATCTTTTTTTTTTGGGTCATAAGAAGTAGGTTAATCGAAATAAAAATGTGGAATCAAGAAAAAGTGTAACAAAAGAACATAAGTTTGTGTCACGTAATCTGTAGCTATCAGGAGTCCATGGGAAACATGGTCGAGGTTTAAAAAATTGGAAATCGCGAGAGAATAGGTCTGAAAAGCTTGTAGGCACAAACGATTATTTATTTTACTGTTGGTTTAGTATTGTTGTTAATAAAATAGGAAATCAAACGAAAATAATAAACTGACGGTCGTACAAATTCCATCTGAATCAGATACAACGCATAAAGAAAGTTATGCAACCCAAAATTGATATTTTTAAAACTATCACCCTTTGAGTAAATTGAGACACATTGTGTTTTTGAATATTCATGAATTTTTTGACCTCGCGACTGCGGCTTGTTGTAACAAGAATACCAAAGTTTGATTTAGCATCGCGTTCCTTTCAAACAATATCATTGCTGTAGGGGTAAAATAATAATAATTGGCCTTATGGGGGCACGTTCAGTAATTGGCAGGCTCGTTTTTGTCACTAGAAAGGAAACCAGGACAACTAGGCTCCTGTTTTGCTCAGTCGAAGGTCAGTCTCTTTAAACAATCATTGAAAATGTTTTTCAATAAACTAGTATATTATTTTGCTTACTTAACTAAGAAGTTATTGGGACCGACTTTGCATATCTATTAGCATTCATACCAAATCATCTATATGATTGAAATAAATGTTTTTCTTTTTGCATTTTTCTGTGGACACATCAAAGGCAGCTCTTTACATATTATGTCTAACAAACAAAAGAAACCAACGGCAAATGGCTGTATTTTAAACAAAATTAAGTGCAATTTGCTTATGAAAAACCACCAGTGAGGTGTCCTTTTGCACCACGTTAAATTATTATGGGAGAATGTCACTTTTAATTACAACCAGCTAATAAAATGTGTCGCAACGCGGTGGAATAAGCCGCTCGTCTATTTTCTTCGGTCATGTGAAGTTATTGATAGCATCTGAAACTTAATTAGATGTCTTGCTTTCTGTGAAAATATACCCTTCTATCTTGAATAGAAGTTGAGATATTTGAGATTGATGGAGGTGGGTCACTTGGTTTCAGAGGTAATATTAGCGAGAAAATGGCCGCCAAAGTTTGATTGTTTCAAAAGCTTGAGAGTCCTAGGGAACTGATAATTTACATTTTTTGGTGCTTTTATCCAATGCTTTTAAAATAAATTCACACAGAAATGGTTTTTATTTTTTCATAAAAAGCGTTGAGAATGAAAAATAATTCATAAAAAACTACTAGACCTGCAGAAAATGCCGGTAAGGTAAACACCCAAAGTGAAATTCTGCCTCTAGGAAAAAATGGGAACAGTTTTACAGTTAGTCCAGGCAAATATTTTCCATCAAAAGCTTTTAGAGTCTCACTGAAGTCGGTTTCGCTTAGGAAGTACCCCATTCCTCATCAATTTTCTCGGAGCTTTCAATGTGAGACAGATTATATTCAGGGGAAGATGCAGCATGCTATGTTGATTGGTTATTTGAAGGACTCGAACATTCAGTCAATGTCTACAAGCATCCTATTTCATTTGCTTCATCACATTGCATCTGTCTTCCTCTTCCCCGTCAATATTGTCCATCTGGGATTCTGTCTGCCGAATTTCCATTAGAATTCCCTGCCACCTGTTTCCCGGGTGATACGACACCCATTCAATCTCCCCTGCCATTGTTTTCCTATGCAATCTTTCCATCCTATTATAGTATTATCGATCTGGTAAAATGAGTCTTCGCAATTTCTTTTTCTTAGTAAAAAACCAAAACAAACGACCGTAGACTGAAGTTATGCTGGAGTTTCAAAGATATCTCAGAAACACTTCCCAAAAACTCTTTGTATGTATAGTATGTATAGTATAAGGTTTTACGGCGCTCGCAACTGCTAAGGTCATATGAGCGCGCGTAAAAACTCTTTGAGATCGCACTTAATTTCAAATTTTAAAACTAAAACAAGGAAAATTACTTCAGAAGAAGAAGAAGAAGAACAAGAATAATAATAAGAAGAAGAACAAGAACAAGAACAATAACAGGAAGAACAAGAAGAAGAACTAGAAGAAGAAGAGGAAAAACAATAACAACAACAGCAACAACAATAGCAACAACAACAACAAGAACAACAACAACAATAACAACAAAAAGAGCAAGAACATGAAAAAGAGAACAAGAAGAGCAACAGGAACAAGAACTAGGAGGAGGGGGAGGAAGAGGAGGACGAGGAAGAGATGGCGGTGTAGGAGGAGGAGGAGCAGCAGCAGCAGCAGCATCAAGAAAAGCAAGAAGAGGAGAAGAGTAAGAAAAATGATAACATTTCTTATTATGGAAAAAAAGCAAGAAAGATTCTCTAAAGTTACATTTGTTTTCTTTATGCTGGCATATTATCTGATTAGAAGACAAATGTAAGTGGACAGAGGGGTAGCCTCTGGGGATTGCACGCACGTGTATGCACGTGGTAAAGCATGGAAATTGCTATCATCTGACGAGTCAAGCCTTACTCATAACCGGCTTGCTGGTCTCGCGAAAGCGTTACAGGCCACTGGTTTCATAAAGGTTATTTCTTCTTTTAAGACAAAACCCAGACTGCCCCTCCTACCATTCCCTTTTCTTTTCCACTAACCACCACCACCACCACTCTGCCTGCTGACTTGAAGTCCACGAAGGTCGTATGGAAACTGCGTGGGCTTTCCTGTCTTTCTTTATACGGGGTGCCCACTACGGATGAGATCGGCCGATTGCCCGACTCGATCGCCTCAAAAACAAACGTGCTTGTTTTCAGTTTCAGGCGATCGAGTCGGGCGATGGGCCCGATCCAGTCATAGTGGGCACCCCGTATTTCATCACCTCCCAAGGTGACTCTCGTTCAATACACCCACCACCCCGACCCCTCCCCCACCTCATGGCCAATTCTCTTCGTTTTCGCCGACTTATCGATCTTTTGGTTCCGCTTCTCTTGTTTTATCCCTGGACGCAAAAAAAGCCCAATCTAGCACAAGGATTAATATGTTTACTCACCCATTTCACGCACAGTTGTTAGTTTCCCCAAGGTCGGTCGAGAATCACACTAGACCATGGAAGATTCCGCTCCATTGCTAGAACATGATCAAAAGAATGATACATGACATTGTCAATAGCTTTGTTGAATACAACAAGAAAAAGCTCTTCCAATCCTTGCTACAACCCTGTTTATTATAGATGTATGTCAAAGCAGTACTTCATCACTTGGGATCACGTGTGCCATTAACTGTTTCTGCTTTTAAAGAGAATGAGTTCATTTTCAAATGTTTCACCCTTTGTTTTCCATTTGCTTTATTCGTGCATTTTTGTCGGCCACAGTCCAACTATCTCTTTCCACTTTTCACTCTCTACCTCTCTCTCACTCTATCCCTCTTCCCCCACCCCATCCCCCTCTCTTTCACCCCCTCCCCCTCTCTCTCCTTCTTCTCCCCCATCCACTCTCTTTCTCCGACATTTCTCATCCTTTCCACTGACGCATTCACATTTCAACAAAAAGGCACTAAAACACTCGACCAAATAAATAAACCAACCTAAGACCCCCCCCCCCCTTCCTCCACAACACACAAACACACCCCTCACGTGTGGCCCAAAAAACCCAGAAAATAAAAGACAAAAAAACAACAACAACCTCCCAAAGGACTTATTGAAATGAAATTAGCATTCTCCTTCTTTTGCATGTCTTTTTTTTGTAGAGTTAATTTTCTCAACTGAATGGAGGGTGTTAAAAGGAGGTTTAACACTTGTACATGATTTTCCCCAAACATTAAGCACATCTGAACTTTTCTTCAAGTCTCCTTTTGTTGTATTGCCACGCCTTCTCTTAACATAACTATTTACTTAGAATCCCACCAGAAGGTGTACCAAATACGTATGGCCCCAGACTTACAAACAGACTTTTCAATAGCATCATATGACTCACGACAAATAATTGAATTCTGGAGAAAAGTGAGGCGCTCATCAACAGCAAGTAGAAAACAATAATTTTTTATTAAGCCCCTGCCAACAATTCAACCGAAGCAAGTCAGGAGAAATCGCTCAGGTTCGAGTGGTTTACGCAAGTAATTGATAAGATTTTTTAAAACAGTTCCCCTCATTTCGTTTTACGTAGACACGTATTGTGCTATTTAGTTGGCTGTGCTTTTTAGAAAATGCATTGTTTTTTCATCTGCCCCGCGCCCAAATCCACATAATTTTTCTCCAGGATAGCAGCACAACTGTCACATCTCGTGTTTTCAAATTTTACAGAAAGGAAAAAGAAACTGATTTTTCACATTTGTATCCAATATAAGATAACTTGAATTCCGATTTAACGTGTATCTCCGCAAAATAATAGCACGATCGATTCTGGGATTTTTACAGAGCCTGTGACCCTTCCCTGTGCCCTGGAATAATATGTAAGAAAAATGATTTTCACCAAAACCTGAGTTATGATCCTTGAGTTGCTACACAGCTCTGTGCGCTCGATTTCCATTATATGATTACGTCAGAGAATATTATTCTCGGATTTATGTCAAATTGCGTTGTAGCAATTCTTTAAAACTTGATTAGCTGTAGGATTCTGAAATGATATCTAAAGCTTAATCAGCGTTCTAAAGAGGAAGTATCCTCGTCCAGAGCTTTCTTCAAGAAGCGGGGCTGTGCCTTTATTCAGGAAACCGCTGTTTGATCGAGAGCACTGGACACGTCTGGGACAAGAGCTGTCTCACAGGGGCAACTTGTGTGTGTGTGTGTGTGTGTGTGTGTGTGGGGGGGGGGGGGGTAATGGAACAAGAACAGGAAATAGAAAGTGGGTGGGAAGAGTACGGGTTTAGAAATAAAACCAAAAATAGAGGGACAATTTTTGTGTTGAAATAAAAAAAATATTTTATTCCAGTTGGGGCTCAGAAGGACAAATGGAAAGAAGGAACTATGTGTACTCGGGGCAACAAATGAAGATCGCGCTGAATAAGGACCAAGGGAGTAATTTATTTCTTTACATTAACAATAATATGACGTTGGTGTGTTTCACGTGTCCTATAACTCTCTAAAGTTGAAATTAAATGATTATTTAAGCCATTCAATCCCCCCTCCCCCCTCCCCACTTTCGGGGCCCTCACCCACATACCCATAACAATTCAGAGGTCATGACGTACTGACAATGCTTTGAGTGAGTGAGGCAGAGGCAGGCTTCAGCCTCCATTCTGATTTTGCCGTTTAAATGAATTTCAACAGTCAATTTGAAATAAGGCAAATTAACATTGAATACGATAAAAACCACCTTTCTGCGTGATGTCACACCAAGCCAAATGTGACCCCACTAAGACCTCGGAGGTGCGGACTTGATCAATTATCTTTCAAATGAAAGGCTTAGCCATACTTTAACCATTTTGCTTGGTTTAAATGTCCCACCATGGTACAGGGTAAAAGCTTGGTAAAAAATAAAAGGTCTTAACAATAGTAATAAGTTCTATGGAACATTTGAGCACTTTTCCGTTTGTAGGCTTAGTTTATAGCCATCAAGGGACAAGCCAAATAGGTTTCTTAAGTTTCTTGCCAATCGTCAGCAATGCAAGTATTGCCCATTTCCATAAATCATCTACCTAATGTCTTATAAAAATGCAATATATAATGGAAGAAACAACAAATACACTCGTTTTTCATATGGAATGAAAACAAATGCTGGTAAGTGATTCACGTCTTATTTTCAATTACAAATTTGTGTAGCTAGGGACAATTGTAATAATATTTGTTTACCGAGTAAAAAGGTACAGGAAATATTAACCCCTGAAAATGTCTTCTTCTAACAGTTTGCCCCTGGTTTCGATTAGCTTCTGCTTCAGCAATGCATTGGGGTATTGGTTTCCTCGATATATTATCTTCCCCGTCTTTCCTAACTGAGAAATGCTAAGACAGCGAAAGGAATAAAGGATGGGTCCACAGGGACCTGGGAATGCCGTTTTATTCATTTGTGTTTTTCTTCATACCATTATCTTTTAAAGATGAAATGTAATAAAATAGCGATGCATATGGAACATACAGCGCTTGCAGACAAACAAGGGAAATGAAAGCGTTTCCGGGGATCACTATGACGCATAACTATTATTTTTATTATACTATGTTTCAGATTCTCGTAGTTTTATAGGATTTATAATGGCAAAACATTTCCTCAAAGTATCAATACTATGGATATTTATGCACAGTGCTATTATGCTTGTAGGCGTATGTTTGTGTGTGTATGTGTGTGTGTGTGTATGTGTGTGTGT
>NW_004797349.1:886169-891776 GCF_000002075.1 Aplysia californica
TGACTACGGCGGTGTGCCTCAAGAAGTTGAGGAATGGAGCTTACTTTGTACATGTTATTTCTATTGTATATATTATTATTATGTAGGACAATTTAATCAACCTATATCTTCTATTTCTTCTCTAACAAATGGCGATGTGTGAGCTTAACCTGCTGCTTTTGGTTCCTGACATGCCAGAATTGTCTTTTAGGGACACTCCGACGGATAGCTCAGTTGATATCTTGCGGGACAACGGTGTGGATTACTCTTGGTCGAATTCCTAATGCAGTTTAGGAGAACGTATAGCTCCTGACCCACCTGGCTCTATCCGTCTACAGATTTACGGAGATATCGCCTCTGTATTAACCTCACAGTGTTGAGAAAGGAAATGAGAGTTTCACCAAAACCATTCAATTACTGCAGCCATACTAGACAAAGGATGATGAAGTAAACAACGACAAGTTGTACAGATTAAGGGTGCATATCAATTTGTTTTCCTCTCGCAAAGAAATAAAGAATTAAAAAAAACTTCTTATTATTGTGCGCCCAAGTTAGAGTCACTTTATTAATCAGATTTAATCAACTGTTTGCTACATTTTTTTCCGTTTTCTTTTCCCAGTCTGCTATTACTTTTCTTTGTGCATCAACTTTCGTTTTACCATAATCCGAGTTGGTTTTCTGTAAAGGTAACCCTATGTTTAAAGTTAAGCTACAGACTCCATACGAGAAACAGTAAAAACAAAGCTTCATTAATAAAAGAAGAAAAAAAGTAAACCAGCCTACTGAACAACTAATTACTCAATTATGAAAGAGAGAAAGAATAAAGAAAATGTTAAGATTAATCAACCTCGGACTTGGAGAACAAACCCAGCCATGCTGAGTGACCAGTTGTTTGTTCAAACCGATTGTTGCAATTTTGGATTCTACAGTAAGAGAATATAAGTCTCAGTAAATGTCACATATCTAGATACAGTGAAAACAAACGAAACATTTTAACATAATAACGCTATTTATAGGTACTGATTCTTTGAAAGATGAAAACAGAATCCTCTCCAAGACGGATTGGGGCCAGAAATAATCGTATGACCCATTAATCGGTGGTGGGTGAGTAGATCAACGCTTATGTGGTCCCCCCCCCCTCAACATACACAGACTTATACAGGCGTTCTGGAGTGGAATTATCTACCTTCTACCTCATGTAATAAATCTTTTTTCCCAGCTCTCCTTTGTGCCAATCTGTCGATAGCACTTCCGGTTCTAGGAGAGAAAATCCTTCAACGGTCCACAATTTGATAATGACCTATTGTTTTGTTCGTTTGAGTAAAACGAATTACATCGGTAAAGCAATGGTCAATGCTTGGGTAAAAAAGTAAGACATACCCACAGAAATGACAGAAATGAGGAAAACAAAAGTCGGACCTTCCAGAGGCGCTCACCAGCCACCCACAAGACATGGAAAAGACAATAAAAGTGATGAGTGATCTCAAAGTTCGCTAACAATTTGCTTTTCCAACTGGAAGTGTTGTTTTTAAGGCTGTTGGCTTCCAACAGAAAACGAAGAAAGATAATAAAACTACAACACGAGCGAAGCCGCAGAAATTGTTCTGGGATCCCTGACTAATTCCTTGCAAGTGGGACAAGTATCCTAATTACTGGACACAACTTTTATACACTCTTGAACCTCGATTCTCCAAGGGAAGTAAATAAATGGGCACGGCCTGATTCTGTAATTGCCTGTATCCCTATTAGAGTGGGAGGGTGAATAGTGGAAAGTAGTTGAGAGTACTGTGGCCAGAGATGGGGTCATTTATATAATGTGTTCACTCTCGCCACGGCCACACTGACCTTGGGCACGCGCAAAACCCAATAAGGTTGTTGCTCTCAAAGGGCACATGCCAATCTCGACATTCCATTTTCGAGGACAATGTGAACTGGAAGAGTAGACTTTGGTCATGCTGCATGCTTATAATTCTGCAAGGCCCTGTTGATTGTATCTGTTCTTCGAGAAATCTATTAAGTTTTTTTTCTCGTCTCTCGTAAGTGTCCTTAAAATACTGAAAACAAAAGACGGCTTTTGCATTTCTTGGCTAAGCATGCAGACGAGGTTTTCGGGGTTTCCACCCTTTTCAAGGTATACGTTTACCGGATACAGAACTTTTGCTATCGTTGTCTGAATAATAAAGGCTCATTATAAAAACGTTGCTGCGAAGCGAAATTATCAAATGAAGGCGCTGGTGCTAAATTTCACACATCAGTGAACAATTTTATTCCCGGCGTTTTCCCTGGCCCGCAGAGTATACAGTGCCATGTACCTGAACTCTCTTGGGGCACCTCTTAAATTGACACAAACCACGTGAAAGCGTGCGCTCGTGTCAGAAGGGTTAATAGAGTGGAGACGCAATTAATTCAATGCATCTGTTGTTACGGTTGCTTATTTAATTTGATATATTTATTACGTTTTACCTTTAATGATCCTCCTTTTATACACTTTCAGTTCTATGGATACGTGTTTTTACTACACTGTTTTTTTTTCTCTTTCAAGGAAGTTATTTTATTTTTTTATCGACAGCCGTGTACGATATCTAACACTCACCACAGAAACTTCTCTCAACAATGAACCGTTCATTCGGAAACATCGCTATACGGATGACAGTAGTAAAATGGTAGTAAGAATCGGTCATAATCTGCAAGTCTCGGATTCAATAACCACGAACATCCCTCATGATTTGTTTCTGGACAAACAAGCTAGATGGGAAACGAGACAATATTGGGTGCCGCTTCGAGGGAAACGACGAAATGAACATAGGCCATAAACTTACTTATCTACAGAAATCTAAGTCATTTTGTGTCAGTATATTATTTTAACGTGGTTTTTATATTAGGACAATCAATTTTTGTCCTAGAATAGAACTGTGGTATATTTTAAGAACAATATACTTCAAACTAAGACGTTTAAAAACGCACAAAAAAAGAAACAACAAACACTGCTAATAACACTTGTTCATCAAAAGATGATTTATTTGTCTTTAATGTCAAACAGATGTGAAATAAAACGAAGAGAAGACGGGGTGAAATAGAATTGTACTATTGTATTGTTTTAATAATGGTATAATGTCGTTATTGGAACCAAACACGAGAGCTTACATCACGCGTTGAAACAGCCAGCGTTAATGGAAGTCCTACGGATCAAGGCGATAGAGCAGGACTGGGTAGAGAGGCCCGATACAACCAGAATGAAAGTGCCAGTCAGACTTTCGTCTCGCCGATACGGCCGTTCGTCAGTGCCACGCTGTGGAGAGTCCATTTACGCAGCAAAACCGGAATTGATAAGAGCATTTTGGTTCCGAATGAGAGAAATAAATACATCACATCAAATATATAAAACAAAAACAAAAGAAAAATGACGATGATTGTACATTTGACTGACACTCGTTGATGTGATTTCAGGTATCGAGAACAATGACTGATGCGGGAAAGTGAATTGGGCAGAATTTGCACTCTCTGAAAGGAATCAGAACACCGGCGTGGTAATGTTAGAATAGTTTGTGATGGTGCTTTGTTATTCAAACCATTTCAACTTGCAAACACAAACACACACACACACACACACACACACACACACACACACACACACACACACACACACACACACACATATATATATATATATATATATATATATATATATATATATATATATATATATATACACATATATAGTACATAAATATACATGTATAGTACATAAGTATATATATAATATACATAATATATATAATAATATATGGATATATATACACGCACACACTCACACGAATAATGCAAAAAACGCAAAACTAAGACATTATAATATGCTTGCTAGACTTCAGTTTAACAAAATGAATAATAAATATTATTTCATTTCATATTTTACTGGGTACATTCGCATTTTTTTCACAATCTTTAACAAATTATATTATATCAGTTTATTTTTGAAACATAATCCGTGCACTCTTCTCTCTGTGTCTGATATAAAATGATTGTTGACTAAAAAGGCTCGTGTTCATAAAAAAAAGCATTTGATCTTCAGCAACCGAGTAGCAGGGTTTTCTCATTCCATAGATATTAATCATGTTAGTAGGTCGTACCCGCTGACACAGAGAAACTTCAAAATCTCTCTCTCCCTCTCTCTCTCTCTCTCTCTCTCTCTCTCTCTCTCTTTCTCTCTCTACGTCTCTGTCTGTCTGTCTGTCTGTCTGTCTGTCTGTCTGTCTGTCTGTCTGTCTGTCTCTCTCTCTCTCTCTCTCTTTCTCCTTTTCTTTCTTTCCTTCTCTCTCTGTCCCTCTTGTCCTTTCAGTTTTTACTTCCATACAACAAGATGGTACACTCTGTTTTAAAAAACGCGTCCGCTTCCGCGCAAACTCTCGCATGGCTCAAACATCTCGGAGCTTCCTTCCGTTTCTCGTGAAGAAAACTAGCGCTTTATTCGTTTGAAAACCAATTTTAATGCTGTGATTCATCTAAAGAGTAATTCACCATACTGCGATCAGCTTTTTGCTCAGTGGTGTTCTTATCAACTACGACACCATGGCCTCACAAGGCCAATTAAAGTAAATTAAGCGTCGAAAATGATCGCCGTTTTCATTTCATTCCAAGTTCAAAATATTATAAGTTACAAAGTTTTTGTTGCACGAGACTGCAAAGAGAGTGAAATAATAACGTTGTTCTATTTATTTCTCATTCTCCCATAATCAGCTGTGCGCCAAGTACGCTCAAACTCCCAGGCTGTCTTAAGGATGCTTCTCCTAGTTACTCATAGAGAGGAATGAACCATCTTGTAGAATAAGATATTTTTGATAATGTCATTGTCGTAATATTCTTCGCCTATGAGGAAATAAATTAAACCAAAACCGCACCTAAGACAGCAAAATTCCCTACAATATACCCCCCCCCCCTGAAATTAAGGTAAAAAATCAAACTTCTCTGAGCATGTGTATGCCATTCAAGAAATAAAAAATAAGGCATTTCAACAAAGAAGCACTCCATCCATGCATAACTTATAGGTAGAAATACACAATACTTCACAATGGTAATCAATGTATTGTACTTTCGAGTCTTTTTTGAAAGGCTGCAAAACTTAAAACGATGGTTGGTTAAATACGAGTCGAAACGTACATGGCAGTGAATGTTTACCCATTTTTTTTTAGTCGTATCCAAAACCATACGTTGATGTCCATTTTAATGCCAATGTAAAAATTAAATGTACATTCTCACAATTCAATATATCATATATATTCATATTTAAGGTAGTCTTATGAAGGGGGGCTTTCGTGGCCTAGAGGTCAAAGGGTTGGCCTCTCATTCAAAGGTCGAGGTTCGAATCCGGGAAGCGACCAAAAACAAATTTCTTCTCTAAAATCGTCTCCTTCCACCTCCTTTCCTGCTCTCTAGAAAGATTCTGTCGTCTGCTTTCGTCTCCGCGCTTTTCCCTTTCGTCAACCCGCAGCCACTTAACGAATCGTCAGCCACATAGGCCTACCAACCTTTGACACGGGTCAAACTTCCATCTATTTATAGGTAGTTACCGGAACATGTATAGGTGAAGTGATGTGCCGTGATAGTCGCGATATATTATTTATTGAGATTGTT
>NW_004797349.1:891991-894491 GCF_000002075.1 Aplysia californica
CTCCTGACTCTTTCTGCAGCCTTTCTACTCCTACTCCTACTCCTTCGCATCTTCTTACTGCTGTCTTTCAGTCACACCCCTGATCTTCTGGTAGGAAAGATCTACACCTCGACTTGTATAGATCATTCACCATCTCAAAGGTGCAGCTCTATGGTCTTTGTTTAGATCTATAACCTGTATTTGAATTCATTTACTTGGGCAGAATAAAGAACTATACACAGTTGCGTGGAATTTTAAAAAAATGAACAGCAAGCGTTCATACTCCTTAATAGATCACATACCTAACACTGAACATTGCACGAATGCCATTTGCGCATGAATTTCAGTTAACATTGAAATTCAGTTTCAAAACACCGTAACAATCGACACTCATAGACGATACAAAAAAAAAGAAACAAAAACAAAAACAAAACAGGAACCTAAAGAACAATGCATGCAGTTATATTCACGTGAACAATGAAACATAATCCATATATCAAATAAATAACGTTAAAAATTGTAACGTTTCAACAGTCTCTCCGGAGATATTTAACAAAGTATATTTAATCATTATCAAATCCACTTTTAGCACACTTCAGTTTTGGCATTTAAAACGTGTGATGTTAAGGTTGTCAAGGCCTAATTAAAACGTTCAGAAAAGATACATAGCAAGGGAGTGTATAATATTACATTTGAGTAAATTCAGCCATGAATATGTTACTCCTTTGTTTAAAAAAAACTGCCCGCTTTATTCCTTTTACCAACAAAGACATTGCACATTCAGATACTGTACACTGTTACATATAACAAAAAATGCATTGGTATGAAGGTTTGTGGGGCCCATCGACAATTGAAGTAAACAATACCGCTCTCTAGAATAGACACGATTGTCGAATAGCTTTTCTCCACTTTTTCGCACAATTCTATGTTATATATATAACATACTTTTAAAGAAAGGTATTTATGTTTTGTCAAGACATCCCATTGAGATTTGCAGATGGCCTATGCACCATCCGAATTATTAAAATCATCAAACTCTTAATACTCAGAGGAGTACAACCAATAAATAAAAAATTGTGAACATATAAGATTCTTCTAGCTACGTGTACTATAAAGATAAGAAAACAAAACAGCTAATTTAGTACTCCTGTAATACTTAATGTAGCAATGTAGTATGGCTTCATCAAAGAAATAATCCATAGCAAAGATTTAACAGTAATGTACACATTTGTATACTTGTGCAACAACTTTAGTTAAAACAATATTCAGTGTGGCTTGTTGTCTTTAAGTTGACCTTTAACCTTTTGATCTCTTGGCTCTCAAGACAAGAACAAGAAAGGACAAGATGCGGAAGCCAACCATCAAAGCAAACATGATTCCGATATCTCGCCAGACATTATCCTGAAAAAAAAGAAAAAAGTAAGTTGCAAGCAAATTATTTCTTCAACTTTGAAAACATCAATTAAATGTTCTTTAAGTTTTCACTAAAAATGTATATTTTGTCGCTCACACCAAAACAAACAGAGTCATTTCCTATACTATATCTATTCTTAAGGGAAGCTGCAAACTTCTATCGAATCCCTTCTAAGTAGTTCAATATTTTAAAACTGACTCTGGAAGTGGATACTTTTCTCGTTTTGAGTCTTCTCTATCACATTTCCCGAAGGCCATGAACTGCCATGAGTCATGGTTCTGTTGTGGCTTTACGCCGAATCTCAACCACCTAAGAAAAACAATAATGACCCCTTTCAAATTCGAATTCACAGCTCTTGGGCCGTCTATAAACGACTATAAACTGAAACGCACATTATATTTTCTAGGAGGTTAAATCCTCCCCCCCCCCTCACCTTCTCCTTTTACCTTTAAAAAAAAGAAAAGAAAAAATCCCTCAGGACTGCCTGCACTCCTGTAGGTGAGTCCCTTCATTTCATACTCATAAGAATAGCTGATGGTGATACAAATATTTTAAGATTACGTTATATGTGCTGAAGCTAGCAAGTGGATTGTAATAGACACAGCCATCAAAGACAACTTTGGGTATTGTCGTTAATCAAAATGTTTGCGAATGAGCACTGTGGCAAAGAGATACTTGAGCGTTCGCTATAACTAAACCCCAAAATGCTTTGCTAGTTGCCACGGGGTATCTCTTTCCATGTTGGATAATGGAGGTTTTACAGCAGAAATAGCTCCTCTTACATGGTAAAGTAAAGTTGCTTGATTTTATCAAACATTTAAGACAAGACAAATAATAGAACCATATCTGGAACATACAAGGAACTAAATCAAATACGATAGCGAGTTGTTAGTTTCCAACGTAAACCACACGGCTTTGAGTACTAAATATTTAAGCAGGTAGAATAGTGCGAGCACAGGCAATGTAAAGTATGAACTTTTACTGTGCCTTGATAAAAGATGAGATCCATTTCCTAATTACTGTTTTAAGTATGCTAGCAAAACACATTTAATTGTACATGTATAAAATGTAGATCTGGGAATAGTATGTTCTCTGTCATTTGTATAA
>NW_004797349.1:899491-903152 GCF_000002075.1 Aplysia californica
TCATTTCCAGCCAAATTATTTTCCAAAACTCATTTGGGTATAATAAAACACTATCAATACAGCTGAGGAATCACTACTGTATACTAATTAATATTATCTTGCGTAGGCATTTGACTTTCAGCATTGTGTGACATTCAGTTCCAAGTGTTCAAATCGGCGTCACTGCAAATATATTTACATCTTCACGAAATGCGTGAAAAAAATCCCGCCAAAACAAGAAGAATTTGATTCATTGCAATTCTTCACGTACGAAGAATGAACACTCTCACTTATCCGTTTGCAAGACCGTCTCTGTATACCTGTTTAGAATCTGTTAACGCTCTCGTTCCTGGTGAGAACTCGTATGTTGTAGAGTCGTAATTTCGCTTTGGAGGGTGTTATTTGGAAGCTACCTCACGCGCCCCTTCCTAAATCTTTTATGACACGTCTGATTCGGATTGCATTAATCAGCGTTATTAACTTTCAACAAGAGCTCTTTTACTGACGCAAAAATTCTTTGTTTTCTCAGGAGAGCCCTCGGGGCGTGAGGCAGGGGAGGTAATCAGGCATGGTAAAATGTAACCACAGGAAGCTGGCCAGCACATTTTCTTCTCGAAATTCGTGAATGCCCACTTCTAGGTGATGACAGGGGAGATGAATATTAATACCTGTAAGGCACATTCCACAGCAATTTAATCAAGTCGTTCTCCTCTCCTTCTCCCTACTACTCTCTTTCTCTACATTATCCCCAAGACGTAAACACAGGAATCTGGGCAACACTTGTTATCATCTTTTTGAAATTTGGAAATACCCATCTCTAGATGACAAAAAGCCAGATTATCAGATGAATAATAGCTGTGATGCAAGTTCCATGGCAATCTAGTCATCATTTTCTTCTCCACCTCCTCATCACCTCCTCCTCTTTTTTCTTCTCTTCTCCGTTGATTACTTCTTCCCCTTCTTCTTGTTCTTCTTGCTCATCTTCTTGCTGTTGTTCTTCTTCACTTTCAAGTTCATTTCCTTGTTCTTGTTCTTGTTCTTGCACTTTTTCTTGTTCGTGTTATTCTTCTGCTGTCTCTCCGCTAAATTCTATTCAATTTCCATTTCCTATGTTCACTGTTCACCAGCTCGTCTAAATGCCCTCTACAACAAAACTTTTAACGAGAGCATTCTGCAGTGCTAACAACTTCCTTGTCGATATCGGCCGGAATGCCCACATCATTAGCAAAGGCCTGGGTGAACCGGGATTTGGGTGCCAAAGGACATGTTGCGTAATGCGAGTATGTTTTGGCGGGCATGTACAATGCAAGTAAATACGGAATGGATCTGAGCGATGTCTGCATAGAAAGTAAATGTGCTCTTGCTGTGGTTTGAAACATCTATTTCATCGAACTACGTGACAGGAGACAGGAGTTGGTCCCTGTTCTTCGCTTGCGGCTAAGTGATTCGTTCTTGATCTATTTTGAATGGTTTTGGGACAAAACTCATTAATTTACACAAAAATGTCATAAATACATAAATAAATGAATGAATAAATAAATAATTACACCTGGTGTTACATGTATTTTGTTCGAGACAAAACTGAGTCGTTGCAGATTATCAAATTGGTTACAGCGCATTGAAAACAAAATACAAGTATTAGTATCTAATTCAGAACGATCCTGGTCACGATTCCAAGTGAAAAATAATATAACCTTTTGAAATATTGGAGACGATCCTTTTAGTCTCAAAGCCCTAAATATGCACTACAGAGTTTTTGATAAATTATAGACTATCACCCATCCGATAGCCTGTCAACCACCTTCATCCTCTGTTTAATCCGAGAGCAAACTTAACTCGAAATTTTAAAAAGCTTCCGTGTAAGTCCCAGAAACAGCTACCACTTTCCTAATATGACTTTTCCATTCGTCTCTTCGCCCCCAATAGGGCTTAAAGTGGACAGAATTAAGCTGTGAATGACTCTTTTAACTCTTCACTTAATCCACACGATAAGACCTGTCTCATACAGCTCGTTCTAAATTTCGCATTTCGATGAACCTCTTACGATTATTGCTGCTACGGACGACCATACCCAAAGCTAAGTTTCTCGAAAAAACGAATCTTCCTCACGAGGAGCCAGTATGTCTTCTGAGCTCGTAAACAAAGCGCATCCAGTTCACCACAGACGCCTGGGTCGATTAGAGGTAAGATTTTCCAGTAACTTGGTTTTGGAAACTATTACCAAGGTAGCAGTGCAGAATAGTAGGTTTGATAGTTTATTTCTGATAGAGTTAATGGCGAAGGGCCTCTGTAAAGAAGGGAGTGCGTCTTTCTGCCTCTCTCTCTTTCTCTCTCTCCCTCTCTATCTACCTCTCCCCCCCTCTCTCTCTCTCTCTCTCGCTGCCCCCCCCCTCTCTCTCTTTCTCTCTCTCTCTCTCTCTCTCTCTCTCTCTCTCTCTCCCCCCCTCTCTCTCTCACACACACGCACACACACACAAACACACACACAAATATACATACATACCCCCTTCACACACACTCCCACACAAGCACACACTTCCACTCTCTCTCTCTCTCTCTTAAACCCATGTTTTCACCAACCTGTTTAAGCAAATTTTAAAAAATACATACAAGCACGTGGGCTGTATTGATAGACTGTAGAATATATAATCATTTTGTTGCTCACGTTGTTTGCCGGGCAATGACTTTCATATATCTTGCATATATATTTATTTATTGGATGGGCACACAAACATAATAATATGCTCTCTTCTCCAAAGAGGGGTAATAGAAGCCGTCTATCCCGAGTCATTCAAAAATGATAAAGCTATGTTTGTCCATGAAATCCTCATCATAATAATAGGGAAAAACAGTTATTGCTCCTTTGCTTAACGTATTTCCCCTTTTGCAGCATGTTTCTCGTCGAAGATAATAAATTTATTAGAGAGCGTACTTGACAGGCGGACAGGAGAAATTACGATATAACGTCTTAGGATTCTTTATAATAGCTTCTTTTTTTTTTCACATACCTTATCAAAGCTCAAATAGTTGATGACGTCATCCCCAGATCTGAACGCGCAACGTGGACCAAATGGAGGGATTGCAGTAGCGTTGGTGGGTACTGTCTGATTAGGGCAAGCTGTTTGAAATGGAAAAAGTACATTCCAGAGATAAAGAATATAATGATATTATACAAATACAGCGACCCCCAGCCCTCAGCCTCCACACCAAACGCCTTTAAAAAAGGTATTTCAAAATATAAAGAATTTATTGCAGGAGTTATGGCGGTAGATCATGATTACGAGTAACCTTGCAAAGTGGTAATCACGAATTTCAACGGTTCATAGCGCTGCGTGGTTTATTTCGCAGGAAGTGCATTGCTGAAACAACCCGATGCATGGTATTTAAAAAAACCTCTTTGATCTCCTGAAAGTTAGTGTGGAGATCCATTCAGACTCCAAGCCCTAAATTTAATTTCAGCTAAGCTTTCCTGTTCTCCAATAATAAGTATTAGTATCATCTCGTTGTCTATGATTCTGCTTTTATCGTAACTTCTAGTGGATCTAAATTCTTGAAACTTTGGGGAGCTTATAGTCCTTACTTTGCTATAAATATCAATGTATCCTTTACCTGATACCACAATTTTTGGTGTGTGTGTGTCTGTGTGCGCGCGCGCGCGCGCGCGCGTGTGTGTGTGTGTGTG